>NC_088360.1:83484712-83489712 GCF_034508935.2 Berghia stephanieae | reverse complement strand
TCCTCCTCCTCCTCTCTTCTTCTCTTCTCTTCTTCTTCTCTTCTCTTCTTCTTCTTCTTCTTCTTCTTCTTCTTCTTCTTCTTCTTCTTCTTCTTCTTCTTCTTCTTCTTCTTCTTCTCTTCTTCTTCTTCTTCTCTCTTCTTCTTCTCTCTTCTTTCTTCTTCTTCTTCTTCTTCTTCTTCTTCTTCTTCTTCTTCTTCTTCTTCTTCTTCTTCTTCTTCTTCTTCTTCTTCTTCTTCTTCTTCTTCTTCTTCTTCTTCTTCTTCTTCTTCTTCTTCTCCCCTCCCCCTCTTCTTTATTAAACAGGTAATTAACATGAACACACCATGATAATCTTTCATATCATTTATTTTGTTATTTTTTTTTTTTGTTATAGATATGTACAAACAAGCTATTTAAAAAAAAAAAAACCAAGAAAAAAAAGAAAAAGAAAAAAAAACCCAAAACATCTAGATACACCAAAACGAACTATACACAAATTAGTAACAACATCATGAACAAGATCAAAAAATGGGCTTCAATCAAGAATGACAATACACCATTACAGGTAATCACGTGACTGGAGAAAATGTGGCAATTTATAACACAGAAAATAGATCAACGATATTCTGGTACCTATGCATTTATTAACACAACTAAGTTTGCCATTCTTTCAAAATAATGAATCACTTATCGTGAGACGGGTATGTCAATGTGGAGGTGTAAAAAAAAAATAAAAAACGACATGAGACAGCGTCATCATTGTGATCAATCGCCTCAAAACGGTAAAGTACTCGGACTTTAGCACGCTCTTGGGAAAAAGTCAAAAAGCGTGCTAGAATCCGAGCGTGCCGAAATCCGAAGCTCTTTGTACAGATTGTATAAACTTATACAGATAAAATTCGATCAGCCTGCTCCAGTGTGCCGTATTACAAAGCGTACTGGAATGCGGCGTGCTGGAATACAGCGAGTACTGTTTTATGTCGGGATTAGCCAGATACCAAAACGAGGTTTTAAAAAGTGAGAAAAGTTTGAAATGTCAATTTTTGTCATCATCAATGAAACATAATATATACCTAAGCCGAGACTCATATTTTTGACTAGCGATTCAATTTGTTAGCATCGAAATCACTTCGACATAATACAGCTTTGAGACGATGGCTCACAAATAATATACATTCCGGGTTTGGACGAATACAGTATGAAATCAATTCAAAACAGGACACGAGTTAAAATAAAAAAATCGTTTGGATTCATAAGCCCTTCTGCAGATGACAACGAACTACTGTTGAATCGTGCATTGCCGTTCTGCTTTGGCGTTGTACTTCACTGTATAGGCCTCCAATTTGTTTCATTCACTCATTATGCCAGCAGACAAAATTGTGTGCGGCGTTTTGTCGAATATTCTACAGATTGATCCCCCCCCCCCCCCCCCACTGTCAAATTATTATATTTTTAGATTTAAAACAAATCATGAAATCTGCAGTCTCTAATCTGAGAGTGCGTGCGACTGAGAGATCCGTCCAATGGAGATTTGACTGTATTTCTTTTAATTGTTTTTGTTTTGTTTCTAGAGCCAGAATCACCTTTTAAAAACTGTACTGTAATGTTGGAAATTGATTTTTGGTATTCATTATGAAGTAACGATATGAAGCCATTAAGTACCATAGTATCAAGTTTAAAAGTATAATATTACTGGTTGAGAGACAGAGATGAGTGATTATGATGGAGAAAAGAGAGAGAGAGAGAGAGAGAGAGAGAGAGAGAGAGAGAGAGAGAGAGAGAGAGAGAGAGAGCGAGAGAGAGAGAGAGTACATGGATGGGAGGGATAAGCAGGAGTATTTTGTAGAAATTAATATTAGTCTAAAAAAAAAAATAACAACAAACATTCTATTTTAGACTCTTGGCCTTGGGTATTGATGGCTGAATTACATCTGAAAAATGTCGAAAATGTAATGGTATATACCTTAAGTACAAGATGGTCTTAAATCATTGGTTGGTTGTTTACTTAATTTTGATAAATAAAATGATAATAACAAGAAAAAGAGGTGGGCCGAGAACAGCTGGAAGAGGGCATTAATGGAGGGTTTGAAAAAAGAGGCCTTCACATAGAGGGAAGCAACAGAGCCGGACCAGATGAATAATATTTGTCGATGTCCTTGTTCCAGCAAGAATGAAGGGCCTAAGTAAGTGACACGTTTAAGCCCATTTTACGTGATGAGATGAACATGAATTTACACACTAACAAAATAAATTCATTTGTTCATTTTGGCCACAATTTTCTTTTCATTTCAAATATCAATGTTGTCTCAGGTTTAAGACTTGTTTGAAAAGTTAATCTATCGATATTTGAATTGAAAGCTTTCTGGTCAAAATGTAAAAAATGTCAGAGTACAAATCTAGTGTTAAAGAATATCATTTACATCCGTCGTAAACAAGATAATAAATTCCATATCTATTCCAGTGGCACTGGGTCAGGGCCTCAGGTCAAATCAATGCAAAACATAATAGAACTTTTTTAAACAGAAAAAAAAAATATTTTTCTCAAGAAGTTATGTACTATCCCCGACATAAATTTCATTTGTGTGAGGGCTGATTGAACAAGAAAAAGTTCTAAGACCCGGGGATCCTAACCCCCCCCCCCCCCCCCCCCAGATAAAAAAGTCACAGATCCCTTGTCAAGTTCCTTGTTTTGTTATTATATTCCAGAGTAAAGTAAAAATGGGGAACAGGTACTCACGCAAGATAAAAAAAAACAACCCGAAAATTTTTACAACTAGATGTGTGTGTGTGTGTGTGTGTGTGTGTGTGTGTACTAAAGCATCGCTGTGGTATATGAACCTATTTGTTAATACATATAGTTAAGATGTGAAAACAGTATCAAATGCCTATCAATGTTGAGATTCCGCATACAAAAACTTAATAAAATGTAACTAAAACAAAATCCAAAAAAATGCTATCTAAAAACACAAAAAATAATCCTAAATTATACAATATTAAACAACAAAACAAAACAAAAATTTCCAAGTCAAACAATCTAAAAAAAAATACGAGACAAAAAAAAAAAAAAACACACACACACACACACAAACAACAAATAATAAAACAAAGAAAAGGAACCCCCGACCACTCAAATAGACACCCCCACATCTATTATATTCAACAAAAAGAATCTCCAATCCATTTTCACGACAAAGGCGTTTACAAGAACCTGCGAATCTATTTATATATCTCCTCTTCCTCTCCCTCCCCCCCCCCTCCCCCCTCCCTGCAATGACAACAGAGGATCGATTCATACAACCTACCAAAACACATCCTTTGACGAATTATCTTTTTTACGTGAAAGATGATTACAATTACTCAAACTATAATACTAAAATCATAGTATTCATCTGATCGTTTCTTTAATGAGTGATTCAAAAAATAGGAACTAGACTGAGACATCAAAGAAAAGGAATTAATTATAGGTCAAACCATAGAAATGATTATTCTTTGGGTCAAACACAATTGATTGACAACACAATAATATGCCATTCACAATTTTTAAGTGGAAATTTTTGTGTGTGTGTGTTTTTTTTTTTGTTTGTTTGTTTGTTTGTTTTTTTTTTTTGGTTTATTTTTTAACAACTCACCCCGCCAATGATTTGATGGTAAAATCGATAGATGATCGAGCTACAATTTATTGATTAAGATATCGGTATGCAAGGATTATTGTTGAGGAGAATTATACAACATGAAGTGTCTTGACGAATAATTGTAAATGGGACATGACACATATTCAATGCCAGCCCATAGCTATTTTATGAGTGGATCAATTTGAAATTGTCATTTTTTATAATGGTGAGCTTTTCATTTAAATAACTTTAGATATTAAAAGGCTGGTAAAAGATGAAATGGTGCCTTATATGGGTATTCAATATTCGGTAGAAAAAATAATCAAACAGCGACAAGAAGTCTATTGTCAGCATATGAAAATGTATTTTTATGACGGATATTGATTATGTATCTGAAAAAAATATCGATTTATTGAGACTGGCGCGTAAAAAAAATATTTACAAACTAATTTCTTGGAACAACTCTATGGTTCTAATAAATAGTTATCGTATATGCTAAACAAATTTAGTGCAGTTATCCATTAAGTTAAATATAATTTTAAATAACGTGGATACCGATCTAAATTTCAGCAGTCAAATTTCTGACTGCTTCGTAAGTTGTAAAGTTTCATTTAAACGTTTTAGTTTGTCAACAGTTTTTTTTTCTGTCAGTGTCAATCCTTGAAAAAATTATGCAATTTAAAAACTGACAGATGCAGACATTTTATGGCCACACAGTTCAAATCTGCTATTTATTTTAATTGACAGTAAACAGCGTTTACAGTTTTCTCACATGTACTTATTATCATAACAAAATTTAAAAAAAATAAAATAATGATCTGATTCTTTGAAAAAGGTTACAGACATAATCCAAGTTTTGATTAAAAACGTTTATAAAGCAATTATATCTCTTTTTCTCTATTGATCTCCAGAAAATTGTTTCGTCCAATAATATGTGCAGTGTAGCTGAGTGACTTAAAATAATATATGAAACGCTTCTTATAAATTGTTCCACTTTAATCCTTTGTCCAAAAATAAAATGAAGCACTGAGAATTGAACTTATGACTTATAATAAGCAGTGCCATTGGATTTTAACAATGTGAGATTTTATAAAATATAGCATTAAATTCACCCTTTGACCTCAAATCACATCTTGTTGTTATTGTTCGTGTTTAGTTCCAAGTAGCTAAACCGAAATTATTTTCCCATGCTAATTTGTCAAAATTGACTTTTTTATGCCTTCTGTTTCGTTTTTTAGAGTTGCCTTTATTGTTGGTCTTTCTCCTTCTTCGTCGCTTTTTTTCTTTTCGCCTCCTTTGCGATTCCTCTGTACCTCGTTTGCCCGATGTCAGACCTCGCTTCCTCTGTCGCCTTTTCCTAAGTTTTCTCTTTAATTTCCTCAGCCTTTTCCGATATGCTGCAGCATC
>NC_088360.1:83467212-83479712 GCF_034508935.2 Berghia stephanieae | reverse complement strand
TAATAATAATAATAATAATAATAATAATAATAATATATAATAATATATTATTATTATTATTATTATTATTATTATTATTATTATTATTATTATTATTATTATTATTATTATTATTATTATTATTATTATTATTATTATTATTATTATTATTATTCATTATTATTATTATTATTATTATTATTATTATTATTATTATTATTATTATTATTATTATTATTATTATTATTATTATTATTTTCATTATTATTATTATTAACTACCAGAATATGATACCAGGTGGCATTTTTCTTTTTACAGAGTAAAAATGTCACAAAATAACACATATTTACAAACATTTCAATCCAATTATTTTCATGAATGATTTTTTTAAAATAAAAGGTAATTTAACCCTTTCCAGGCGAGCTTCGAATTTATCTAGATAACCTTTCACTGGATCTTGCCTCTTCAATAATAATGTTTTTTAAAGTTCGAGTCGCATCGCTGATTAGCTTCTCTGTGCACCGCTCATGTCTGTGGTTGTAGTTCAATTAACTGTACATAATTGTAATGGGAGACTTTATGATTTGTAAGACACATAGCTTCGCCGAGAAAGGGTTAAACTCGTGGGTGTTCCATCATAGCTTCATTTCAAAAGAATGTTATTTGTAAACACACGATTCTAACTACGCGTTTAAATTGTAGGGCTTCTAAGTTTGGTTTTGAGTCATATGCGTTGGAATTTTATTAATTTTGAAGGCATGTTCGTTGACCGTTTTTTCATAATTTAATTCAATTTATGAAATTAGGAGAAAGACTCACAAAATCCTTCATTATGAGTACCTTTGAACATTTATAGTCTGATTGATATAATTTAGTGAGATCTATTAAACTCTAAAATGGCTGTCTAAAAACATGAACAAAATCTGAGCGACGTCCATTTCCTTCCCTCTATATAATTTCAGTAGAAGGAAAGGTACAAAGAAAGAAAAAGGACTGCTAGACAACGACTTAACACCTATTTTATATTTTGGTAATGCAAATGACCCACAAAGTGTCACATATTCTTAAAGTCGAGACAATGATAACGAATCACTTTATCCATCGTTTATAAAGACAATCAGAACATTCGGAGGGCAGAAAAAGTCTTGACGTCACACCTCCTACTTTTCCGGTTCCAATTATGTAACCATCCCTTTAGGGGACTAGTAATGAATAGGTTTCATATTGAATCACAATATGGCATAACTATTTTAGGGTGTATAGATAGAATGAAGTTGACGTCACTCAGGTCTTTGATATTGTTTTTTGCCATCCACGTTTATGACTAATTCTCACTTAACTGTATTAACCAGACTATAAACCATCATGGTTGCACAGGGTTTTGTGTGTTAGTCCATTATACTTCTGGATGGCAATGTTGTGAGCTTCTTAGCTCAGCGCATACTATCTATAGGCAGAGTATTGGGATTACGGGACTAAAAGAGTGAGGATGGATGGTCTTTCTGAATGACCAGACTAGAAAATGAAATGCCACCACTCTGAAACCAGAAAATCAATTACACAAAGTATGTATCCAGTCCTGCGGAAGAGTGGTTTTTACATTTCCAATGATATTGGAACCAGTTTTAGTCATGACAGCTTTGTTCCCTATTGTGTACGACAAACTCAAATCCTGTCTTTTTCTATTACTGGATGAAACATAACACCAGGTAGTTTTCTCCCAAAATGATTATTTTCTAGCCCCTGCTGTACACTATATTCGGACAACCGACGTATTTTGTTGAAACGGTATGTCATATTTTTTTTATTACCCAAAGACGTCGGAAATTGTGTTAAAATATGCGGTAAAAATCGTTTTAAAAAATAAATCTGAATCCATTATCCCTAAACAGTTCTCATTATTCTTGTTAGAAAATCTGACAGGAATAAAATGGCAAGAACGTCAAGATTTTTCTTGAAAGCCACAGGGGCCAATTAAGTTCGTTTAGGTAATTTCCTTCAAAAATTTTAGGCGTCATTGACTGAAAAGAAAAGGAAATAGCCTTCTTTTGCTGAAAGCTTTAAGATAATGATCAAAAACAAAAACCTGAAACTTAATTATTCTCTGTGAAGTGAATAGGCAGATCAATTGGGTGGGAAAATGCACTCATAATAATTGGGTGCTTATTGGAATAATAGTCTAAGCTTGATCATGTGACTTGATTCTATTCTGACGTACTTTGAAAATAAAACACACAATTATATAACAAAATGCCCAGAAAACGTGTTCTTCACGTATCGATCCATTAAAATAACTCTTATCTTGTCAAAAACTTTCAAACCCGGGACTTCAGAAAATAAAACACACAATTATAACAAAATGGCCAGAAAACTTGTCCTTCGCGTATGGAAATAACTCTCATCTTGTCAAAGACTCTCAAACCAGGGACTTCAGAAAAAATCCCAGGGTTGAGAGGTTTTGGACAAGATGAGGATCATTTTAATGGATCAACATTTGAAGGGCGAGTTTTCTGGCATTGCAATGTGCTTTTAAAAAAAAGTGTAAAGCAGTGTTCAAGCAGCAGTTTTTCTTAATACTTTGTTAGGGAGTTTTGTGCTATTGTGTTTCAATAGCAATGCAATTAGCAATGAATTACTTTACCCATGATGCCAGCGATTTCAATAACTATACTGATGTCAAAATGCCTCTTGAACTGTCCGCTGACCCGTTATAGTTACACTTATAAAATGTGAGCATTAATGTAGAGTAATTTATATCCAATTAAATAATGTTCTCAGTAAGGGTTACGAGAAGGGGTCAGGAGTACACAGTGACATGGAACACGTAGATCAAGAGTAGATAATTGTAAGGTGTCATTACGATTACATTTTGATAAGAACAATGGTGCTATTCTCTGAAAAGACACGTTTTAGACATTTTGGCCAGAAAACTAAAGTCTCTGGTTTTGGTCGTTTTCGACAAGATGAGGGATTTTTTTTTAATCAATCGATTTTGAAGGACGAGTTTTCTAAGGAGGTCCAAGGTTTGAGAGTTTTTGATAGCTGAAGGTGAATAACTTGTTTTTTCTATTCAGAATAAGGCAGAAGAGGTACTAATTTTACAGCTGATTGTTGTGAGAAAATGGAAAATGTGAGTATAAAACCGGTTCAAGGACACCACTTGGTGTTTCCACAGTGGAATTCGAAGCCTTTACTTTCAAGTCACAAACGGAATATCCAACGACTTGACCATGAAGCTGCCAAATCATAGAGGAAAAGCTGTTTGAGAAAGTGGCTTGGTGGCTCAGTAGTGCGATGGAGGTCAGCGTGGTCAGTGCCGGATGGGTGAAAATAAACGTTCCGGCGTTGTGTCCTTGGGTAAAAGCACTTAACACACATTAACTAACTCAACTCAGCGGTGTGAATGAGTACCTGGCTACAAGCAAAGACAAATATTGTGAGAGTGTTGGTACAAAAAGGACACCTGCTAGGCGACTGGTACTCTTTGAAATGGGAATATGGTTCTATAATAATACGATGTTGGGGGGGGGGGGGGGAATGAAACATTGTGATGCGCATTGAGCATGGCTAATCCGTGGATAAACACTATATAAATGATCATATTTATTTTTTCTTATTTATAATTTCAGAAAATAATTTTGAAAAAAAAACTTCTAATGGTTCATTAAAATCGGAGCTCCCCTCTCACTCTCATGGAGCATAGTGGTGAAAACTTATGGCTAGTATAAAGAATCCTTAAAATAATTCGCGAAATGTCAATAATTTTATTTGACCTCTCTGTTGCCGATTCAGGAGAGACTGTGTAGCTGGGTCTTATTTTTGCGATCTAGCCTGCAACTGATCATTAGTCTATTCATATGGTAGCTCAATGAGACATATACATACTAGAGGATTTTTTTTCAAGAATATTTAATCTGTAAGAACTAATTCGGATATTTGATACTATCGCAAAGAAAGATTTTTTTAGAAGTTTTCTCATCCATCATACGTCATTTTCTTCTTGTAAAAAAAGGTCAGTATTCTCTATGCATTTCTCGTTATTTGGAATACTGCTTTTCAACATGAAAGTGTAAACATGTCAGTCCATTAATAATGTGAACTGACAGTTCGTTTAGTTGTTGTCGTGTGGTTTACAAAATGAAATACGTTAAATCTTTAGAACACGCGAGGTAGTATTTGATCTATGCTGTAGGCTGTTATGAATATAGACAGATAAATCAGTCGTCTCTTTTAGAGTTATTACGACTGTCTGAGTTACTAGAAAATGGCTGGTTTTCACAAAAAAAAAAAAAATAAAAAAAAAGATTACGTGTCACTACTTTATAATAGAGCTCAGTTGGTGGCGCACTCGCCTAACAATCGAAGGGAACAATATTGAACCCGGGCAGAGTCGATAATTTGTCCTTGACATTTCTTCCCTCAGGTTTGAGAGTTTTTGCCATGACGAGGGTCATTTTAATTCGATCGATGTTTGAAGGACGAGTTTTCTGGCAAAGATTTAAATAGTCTTATTTCCGAGAAAGGCACTGTTATACTATCAACCCTTTATTGCTTGGATAGATCACAAACAAAAAACATATAGATAGATACGTATTTTAAAAAAAACCCAAGCAATTTTTCAGGACATTCTTCATGCTGTCCCCGATATTATGTGACCGAACAAATTATCAGCATCAACAGTACTCGTCAATATTTTCCGGATAGGCAAATTGATAAATATTGGAGTGTGGAATATGAAAAAAAAATATCCCCAAAGTGTTCGGTTCGGTTATCACTCTTTGCTTGATTGTCATATTGGCCGTGACAAGGTAATTGCTCGGCCGTCAACCTTCTTATACCATTTTGTTAACTTATTCCCCATTGCTCTCATTTTAACTTTAAGATATGAAAAAGCGTTTATGAAACAAGCGTGCCGGACAAGCAAAGAGGAAAATACAAGAAAAAAAACCATCCCCCCAAAAATCAGCCGGTCTCCTTTTGGGATTCTTTTTGTTGCTTGTATATTTTCTCTTAGCTTTGTCTGGAACTGTTTCAGACACACTTTTTCAGATCTTTATCTTACAGCAGTGCTTGCTCCTTAATTTGTCATTTTAACTTACAATATTTATTTTTATCTTTAGGTAGAGCAAAGCGTTTTAATCATCCAACTACAAGCGTTTTCATCAGTTACCTTGATTTGACATAAAATTGTCTTTAAAAAATGTTTGGTACTTTGTCTACGTTTTCTCGGCACTTTGAAAAGTTTATCATGCTCTTTTTTGGTACAAAGCTCTAAAATTTTGAACCATTTGACATTAGATATTCAATTCAGGGTTTTCTTTTTCAAAATAGCATTTTTTTAGCTGTCTCGAATGTTATGGGAACGTCAGTTCGTCCCAGTCTTATGTAATCTGTTCAGTTAGTAGAGCACTCGCTTCATAAGCAAAAGGACTTAGATCGATCCCTGGTGCAGTCGAGGTCTTTTTCTGACCCCCCCCCCCCCCTCCCCCAGTCCACCAAGAAGTGATTGGGTAGCTGGGTCTGATAGATAAGGCGAATGAAACGTACTTTGCAATAGATTAGCGTCCTGTCCAAAGGGTAGCAAGCAATTGCTATTGTTCGTTTCACGCTATAGAAACCGGGATAAACTCCGTCTCCAAGCGCCTGTGGCTCTGAAGGACTATTTTTTATGTAATCTAACTTAAAGGAGAAGTGACTAGCAACATACTTATAGAATAATATTGTCTACCAACGTGACATCATCAGCCCAAATTATTGTTGACGCACACAGAGGAGGGCCGACACTCTTGGAAACAACTTGATAAGGTGGCCATGAATGAGTCACGTGACGAGGCATCATCCATAGTATTATGGAGATGCTTCAACTCCGGTTAAGGGCTTTTGAAGTCGGTTTCATTGACGCTCATTGTCTGTTTCTCTAATTTGCCAGTCACGCCTGGTCTATTTTCATCAAGATATTGATTTGTTAAACTTTGAGCCGATGAAGAAGAAAAGAAACAAAACAGCTGGGATTATCGTCTATGTTTTGACGTTCCCATAGGGAATGAGATTAGCGGAAGAGTAGGGTCCCTTGATTGGACGTCACCCATAGTCTGTGCACCGGCGGAAAAGTTATTAGAGAGAGAACGTCATGTTGGTTGTGCGCATGCGTATCTCGTCCTCTGAGGAAGAGAGACGCATGCGCACAACCAACATGACATTCTTATCACATGGGGCATTAGATGCCAGTCCGAATGGTAGTGTCATACCACAAGACCAAAGAGAACTCTCGGTAGGGAACATCCCTATTCACCTGGTTGTCAAAATTCTGTTTATCTTAGCTGGAAGAAAACGAGACGAAATTTTAAGCAAAACAATGTATCATTTTTCTCTTCCTTGCCTTTGTATAATGTAAATTTAAAGAAATTATGGCGCTTCGTTTGTTTCAGTTTATAATACCAAAATCTAGATGTGCCTAAATGAGTCAATAAAATGTATAGTAAAATAAAGGGAGTAAAATGACTCTTATAATAGATACAAAACAAGGTAAACGACGTTTCCGCCTTATACGTATACCTTCTTCAGGTAAACAAGAAAAGGAAATATGGTATATTACATTGGCATTATAGTCTCCTCCTCTCCTCCTCCTCCTTCTCCTCCTCCTCCTCTTCTTCTTCTTCTTCCTTCAGCTTCTTCTTCTTTCTTCAGCTTCTTCTTCTTCTTCTTCTTCTTCTTCTTCTTCTTCTTCTTCTTCTTCTTCTTCTTCTTCTTCTTCTTCTTCTTCTTCTTCTTCTTCTTCTACATCATCATCATCACCTCCTTCTACCATTTCTATTTCTGCTTCTTTTTTTATTCTTCCTCTTGAACTAAACAACATCTATCTTTTTCTCAACTTGATGATGTGGTTTTGCTTTTTCTCCCCCCCCCCCCCCCCAACCCCCCCCCCCCCGCCCTTTCTTCACAAAATCTCCTCCTCCTCACCACCATTTTCCTCCCTCACCCATTTTCATTGCACATTCATTTCATCATGCTTCAAGGTATTAGCCCTTTTCTTTTCCTATCTATTATTACCGTATCATCTTAAAACCTTCTCTACACTTTCACTTTCTAAGGTATTATTTTACATTTACCATCAATTCTGTCCTTACTTTAACAAAACGCATTTTTTCTAATGTCCAGGAAACTTTATCTTCAGAAATCGGTGAATTAGAACGAGCCCAAAACTTGCCAAAAATTGCCAAAGCTCTAAAGCCGAGACTTCATTGAAGACAATATTGACAACTTGAGAGTAGATCGTTTTCTGGCCAAAATGACAATAAAACATGTTTTGTCAACTTAGACAAATATCAAATATTAAAACCAGTTCAATGTCTTATTTATATCATAACTATATTGAGCTAATGGTCGCGTGGTCTTGTCGCTGAAGCCGCGAAAATGATTCGCGTTGTGCTATAGATCTTAAGGTATATCCCAAGGGTTTTACAGCGAAGGGGTTTCATGAACTGTAGTACGCTAGCTTCAGGATAAAATACAAAGTTGATTATGTCTTTTTAATCCAAAAAATGTCATGGAAAAAATCTGGGATAAATAAACCAGTACCATTGGAATGTCAATAATGTATAATTCTTCATTCAAGGTTAGAAGTGAAGAGAAAGCCGTCACCCTTGTCATGAAACAGCAATTAAATATTCTTATTTGTGTGAAAAATGATTGCGAATCTCTGCCAGATTCCAAATGACATATTGTGTATAATGCAAACAAAGCAACTTATTCATAAATCAGATAGAAAATGAAAGAAAAACAAAGAAGTCATTAATTTTTGCCTTTAAGAAAAAAATATGGAGTTGGTACTTGAGGTTGCCTCTGCAAACAGAATCGAAAGAATATAAAATTAAAGATACACAACTCAAAGTAGAGGCAATTAAAACATATGATTTCGAAGGATTACTTATTATTTGCTGTCAAAGACGCACCCATTGTTTGAAGTAAACTAAAAAGAAAGGAGAAAGTTCTGTTTGACTGCCATACACATAAAATATAAAATGAATACGAAAACAAAATTGTTTTTACACTTCTTTGGACGAAAGGCAACTGGAGACATAAAGACGTGGTGTCTAAAAAACCCACTCTTGTAAACCAGGTGTTCGTAAGCAGCAATAATCTATGTTGAGATAGTTTATAGCTATTTTAGCTACCCTTAAGTATAGGTTATGAAACGTCTAAGTTTATTTTATGTTGGTGAACGTCAACTATCTCATTGATGTCGATCGTATCCGCCCAGATGTTGGTCCAGGAAGGATACAGCTTCTTTTTCCCGTTACAAACGACCGCCTGCAATTTGTGAATGGAACATGCCAACATTTGAAGGACTCATAGGATTTTAAAGAGCAGATTATGAGGGAACGTCCCACTCGCCACCCACATTGTCACAAAACAAAACAAATCACAAAAAGATACATGTAGAGAAAATTACACGTTTGTGGATTTGGTGTGTATATTATGTGTGTGTGTGTGTTTGTGTGTGTGTGTGTGTGTGCGAATTTGTGTTTGTGAGTGTGGTACGTAAAGAACAAGAGACTGAGAGATTAGAAAGAAAGAAAGGAAGAGAGAGAGAGAGAGAGAGAGATAGAGAGAGAGAGAGATTATATATATATATATATATATATATATATATATATATATATATATATATATATATATATATATATATATATTAGTGGAGAATCGGCAATATTTGCGGGGAAATAAAGGCTTTTACGAACAGGCACTCATCTACTATAATATTGTAGAAATGAACATATTTCGAGGCGAACTTTTTGAGACATCAAGGGTAATAAAGTATGTAGTTGCACGTAAATGAATCTGGAAAGAGGGCTGCCTGATGGTGATTCTCAACATCTGATATGATCGATCTTTTTGCCTTAGCATTTCAGTCAACAATAGATTTATCCTTAATATGTTTTTTTTTTTTTTAAAGGTTTGCAATTAACTCGTATATCAATCTGTAAAAAATAGTTAAATAATGTTTTAATTTGCTAGTTATTCTGAGCTCGGTGGCAAACGTTTAACACGTGCGGTGTGGAAAAATTTTAACACCCAACTCTATCTTTTTCCTAAAGAATAGATATACTATACCATCCCTTTACTTTTAGAGCATAATATATGCCAAGTTGCACTGATGACAAGTAGTACGCCGAAACACCCACACCCACCCACCCACACACACACACACACACACACACATATATATATAATATATATATATATATATATATATATATATATATATATATATATAAGTCAGTAACAACAAGGGGTGGAAGGCAATGAAGATAAAATAATTGGGTTTCCCTACATTAAATTTGAACAAATGTAAAGGGAGTATTATGGGAGAGAGAGAGAGAGAGAGAGAGAGAGAGAGAGAGAGAGAGAGAGAGAGAGAGAGAGAGAGAGAGAGAGATTAAAAAAAATATACAGCTTGGTAAAAGTATGAAGACATTGTTATTTCTCCTCACGAACAGACCTACAGACTACAGACCTACTTCATAATTTGATAAAACCACACAAGCATTTTAAAATTGACTCACATCCAACCGTGTTGTTCTTATTGTTTTATTGCCTCGCTAATTCCTAAAGTAGGCGGATCGCCCGTCAGTTTTTATTTTGCTCAAAGTTTGCTTCGTTTATTATGATTACCAAGGAATGAGTTATATTCGTATCTAACAAGAAGACGATTGGTTTCCGCGAGTTAACACTAACATTATTAGAGAATGTTGTATTTGCTTTAAGAGTTGTTTTAAGTGTGTGTGTGTGTGTGTGTGTGTGTGTGTGTGTGTGTGTGTGTGTGTGCGCGCGAGGAGGGGGGGGGGGGGGGGTTGGATTTTGGAATTGAACGGTATAGCGCAACATAGATTGAAAACTGACACAATGCACGGCAAAATAGGTTGGTGAAAGAAGAAAACAGCGAAAAATTTAATAAAATAAAGAAACGAAAAGTGATATTTTCTTTAAGGGGGAGAAGGGTATGAAAAATGAAAAAGAGAATACTCTCTTGATTTTTGATAACGCTGAATCAATTGAACGGTTATTTCAGTATGCATTGGTCCCTGTCACAGTCGAGAATGTTTTTTTTATACCCCTCTTTCAACAAGTAGTGATGATGATTGGCTACAGATGCCTTTAAGATCTGGCTAATAGTGCTTTGCGGTAGACGAGCCTTGTCCAAAGGAAAGCAATCTGTCATTGTCCGTTCAACACCACAGAAACCGGTTCCCGTGGGCTAATGGCTCAGATTGAATGCAGTTGCTTCACATCTGCTATTAGTTCATCTTCATCTTCATAATCTTCATAATTTTCCAATCCGCTTGCTCACCCACGTGGTACATTGCACAAGGTTAAAACAATGAAAATATTTACCAAATAAATGGCTTTATTTACTTTAAACGCGAAAAAATGGGTCACATTTTTTGAATATCTTCGAGAAAACAAAACAATCTAAAAGATATTTTAAATTTCGATTTTAAAAAATACAGAAAAAAACACAATGCAAAATCTTCTCTCCTTCATTACACCTTCGGTGATGAATGAAATGAAGAATGCGTGTTTTCTGTCATCGTCTCACACGCGATGAAAAGCTCGTCTAAGAACTCTCTTTCAAACTTTATATCGGGAAGACAAATAAAGGAAAAGATTAGTCGGCCCGCGGGGAAGCAGCAACTCATTTAATTGATACTCCTGATGCCGCCTGATATCACACAAGTGGATTCAATTTGACACTAACAAGCATTATCGCCACCATTTCCGATCGCATTACCGTTTTTAATCTAAATCCTCACGGTTTTAGCTTACAATATAATTCAAAATCTCAACAATACTAAAAACAAGTAAGATTATTTACCCTACGTGATGAAAAAAATGAATCTGAAAAAAAAAACAACAAAAAAACAAAACAAAACAAAACAAAAGAAGACAAAGGAAAACTATAATCTCTTCTCCTCACTCCCCCCCCCCTCCCCCCTTCCCCCAATAAAAAACAGCCCAACACACAAGCCAAAAAAAAGTATAAAAAACAAAACAAATAAAAACAAACAAACAAACGAATAACGAAGAAAAAACAACGAACACCACCCCCCCCCCCCCCCCCCGAAAACAAAAAAAAAAAGCGAAAAAAAGGAAACAAACAAGACAAACAACACCCCCCCCCCCCCCCCGACAAAAACAACAGAAAACAAGCAATGAAAAAGCACATCCAACCCCCCCCCCCCCAAAAAAAAAAAAAAAAAAAAAAAGCAAAAACAAAACAAAACAAAAGAAACAAAGCAATAAGAACAAAAAAGTAACAAAGCCCCAAAACAAACCACAAACAAACTAATTAACGATAACCAGAAACGAAGTCACACCAAAATATTGTAAATGATAATAAATACAAAAGCCAAAACTAAGCAACCCCCCCCCCCCTTCCGCAATAATTTTTTTTAAAAGGAAGACGCAAGAGAAGTCTTTGGAATTTAATTATATTCTCTATCACAGACGAAATCTGTTTTATTCTCAGTGAAGCCTCGCTGACCTGTGTTTTCTTTTCTTTTCGGGATATTACTTTCTTAGCAATAATTTGGAAACAATCTCACTACCACCATCACCACCAATAATCAAAACCAATACAACTACACCTGTAGCCACCATCTCTGCCATCTTCACTATTTTCCTTCTCTTTCTCCTCAACCCCGTCCTTCTCCTCTTTAACATACACTTCTTCTTCCTCCTCATCATCATCATCCGCATCATCATCATCATCATCATCATCATCATCATCATCATCATCATCATCATCATCATCATCATCATCATATCCCACTAGAATCACTATCGTCGTCGACGTCGTCTTCATTGGCGTCGTATTATAATATTATAGTCATTTCCACGGCTACCATAATCACACAAACCCACATCTCTTTCATTTTAAGACTATTTACTCTGTTACATCTGTAATCAGCAAATATCTAAGACCAAGACACTGTCAATGATCATCTCATTCGAAATGTTCTCCATACACAGATAAAACAAATATATGTACATTTTAGCTAGAAATTTTTTCTCCATATATCTATTGATTAATCAAAATGGATACATAATCATCAAAAATTCTTAAACCCGAAACTTTAATAAACAATAACCTTGGGTTTACAATAATTTGAACAAGTGAGAATCATTTTAATCGATCGGTATTCGAACTAAAAGCAATCTGGCCAAAAAGTAGAAAAGCGTTTTTTTTTTTTTTTGCTATACAGCAATATCGGTTTCATGATTGAAGGAGCTGATATCTTTTATTCAGATTGATCAGATCGATACATCGACGTATACCGAGTAATCTAGAGATGAGAGTGCCCAGCCCACTTCCTTCCGATAATGGGGCGTTTTACCTTTTATGAAGCACTGACCAAGATAATGATATTATCGGTATTTGAGATGAGGGGTTTCGATATGAATACATCATTATGATATTTAAATGGGTGAAAATCAGAACATTTCATCAATCATGATTT
>NC_088360.1:83402212-83452212 GCF_034508935.2 Berghia stephanieae | reverse complement strand
TATTCTGCCGCACTCTGCAAAAACACGTATTTAAATTTTTCGCCAGAAAACGTGTCCTTTAAATATGGACCGATTAAAACGACCATCGTCTTGTTCAAAATACTCAAACCTGGGCCATCCGTGAAGTCTTCTTTGAAATCCCAGGGTTTAAGAGTTTTTGAGAAGATAAGGGTCATTTTAAAGGACGAGTCTTGTCATGGTAGGGCCGTTTTTCTCTCTCCCAATTTTACTTTCCCAACGACTACGCTTTCAGCTACTTTTCAAAATTAATAAGCTTTTGAAAATAAGCACTTTCGCATTCGAAGGCCTATAAATTATGCACAATAGTTACTTGTCAGTAAAAGATAATATGGGGGTTCCGATAGCTTAGTTCGTAGAGCACTCACTTCACAAGCTAAGGGACCGAGATCGATCCCGGGGGCAGTCGATATTTTTTTCTGACACCCCCCCCCCCCGTCCACCCAGGAGTGATTGAGTAGCTGGGTCTGATAGATCTGGTGGAAAGTACTTTGCGATAGACTAGCGTCCTATCCAAAGGGTAGCAAGCAATTGCTATTGACAGTCTCACGCAATAGAAATCAAGATAAACTCCTGATCCATGGGCCTATAGCTCTGAAGGAAATGATACTATTACAATCAAGAAGTTACAAGAACCTTGCTCAATATATTTTTTATCTTTTATCTGGCAAGGTTTCCTATATATATATATATATATATATATATATATATATATATATATATATATATATATATATATATATTATATGTAACTCTTTTAATGAATATTGCCAATATATATTTTTGCAACTCCTTTTACACTTTTATTTATTTATAACGCGATCAGGACAACACAAAATCTCTATAAATCGTAGAGGTAGACACTCCTCGACGTGTTGAGGAATTTTATGTATTGATATTATTGAGACCCTGTAGGAATTGTGATTTAAGATAACGTTATCACCTACATCATTGAAGATTGATCCTAAATTTTGAGAAAAAAAAAAAAAACTCCCAAAAAACTAACCAGCTATAAATGAACGATGATGGTTTCATGATGCATGGGTTAACCAGTTTTACAGATTTTTTGACATTTATTGCTGTTTCCTCTTGATCTCTGCAACCCTTTGAGATATGCAAGGTCTCGGTGACAAATGCATAAAAAGGCGCTGTGAATGTTTGATACCAGGTAAATGTGATTTGTGATTTGTCCCGTATATCAAATATAATGATAGCGCAAAAAATTGTCGAGGATCTCGATATAGATAGTTCGAAGATGACGTCACTCAGGTCTTTCTTATTGTATTTTTGGCATCCGCGTTTATGAGTAATGCTCACCGAACTGTATTAACCTGACTATAGATAGTATGCAGATGACGTCACTCAGGCCTTTGTTATTGTTTTTGCCATCCGCGTTTGTGAGTTGTTCTCACTAAACTGTATTAACCAGATAGATAGAATTCACAACATTGCCATCCGGAAGTATAACGGACCAACACACAAACTCTGTGTAACCATGAACGTTTATAGTCTGGTTAATACAGTTTAGTGAGAACAACTCACAAACGCGGATGGCAAAAACAATAACAAAGAGCTGAGTGACGTCATCTGCATACTATCTATAAACGATACACACAGTTTTGTGTGTTGGTCCGTTATACTTCCGGATGGCAATGTTATGAGCTTCTTAGTCAAACGCATACTATCTATAGGCTAAATAAACCATTGTACATACTTGTAATTGATTGTGGTTTCTTCTAATGGTAAAAATAAATTAATTAAATTCCCTCTATTCATTCCCTCGGGAAATTTGTCTTATGGTTGTAAGGGAAGATTAGACGTCAGCTCTGCTATACTCTGATAAAAAACAAAAACAAACACATATTTAAAATTTGGCCAGAAAACTCGGCCTTAAAAGATCGATCGAATAAAACGATCCGCATCTTGCCAACAGCTCTCAGGTTCGAGAGTTTTAGGCGATTTGACGGTCATTTTAATCGCTCAATATACTTTTGAAGACGAGTTTTCTGGCCAAAATTTTGAACACAGGAGTTCGCAGAGCTGTTATTTATGCAATGAGTTTATGCAAAATACTCACAAAATCCGCCAGTCGGATATATATATATATATATATATATATATATATATTTATATATAATATATATATATATATATATATATATATATATATATATATATATATATATATATAACGTACCAACACACAAGGTTGTGAGTAACCTTGGACGCTCATAGTCTGATTGGTATAATTCAGTGAGAACTAATGACCAAAATGGCTGTCAAAAAAACAAAAACAAAGAGATGAGTGTAGTCAACTTCGTTCCTTCTATATCTATTGTAGGGTCAAGATGACTTGCTAAAAGCTACACAGCTCGCGTGTCAATCGAGCTCAGTACCTCCTGGCTAAGAAGTAAAATAGAATCATGTCGCTGTACCTTGCCTTGTAGGCATTAGGATTATTGTTGTGATTGTACTTTCTTGCTTCATCAAAGTCATATTGATGTCTTTCTATTGTATGGTTGGGTCAAGGCGACATGACAGTCTTTTACTAGGATCATTTTGTTGGTTTTCTTTTGTAAAATAATAAGATTTTTCTAGTTGCTCAATACCTAATTAACGTCTAGCAACCTGCGGCACATTCTATATTTGTAATGTCTTGGAAATCCATCTTTGTGCGTCAATATAACTCCGAAATTTTATACTTTTTAAACGATAACAAAAAATGAAGTGAGTAGAAAGGTGCCAGAAGACAATAAAGAATAAACAATTTTTTCATGGAGATGGAGGCTCGAACCCACGACCTTACTGATACGACAACTCCGCCTGGTCGCGAGAGGGGCGCTATACAGTCGATGCCATCCACGGGTTTTTATTCTCTATTGTCTTCTGGCACTTTCCTACTCACTTCATTTCCTGTTATTATCAACATAAGTGCCTGCTCCACTCATTTTTCTGAATTTATAATTTTTAATGTCTCTTTTTATCATTAAAAGATATGCCTCTTAAGCTGTAGAAGAAATTTTCAGTAGTACAAGAAAAGCAAACATACTTTTTCATGAATTTTTTTGACTTAACAAAGCGATCTCTGAAAAAGTAGAAAACTAATCTTCTTCACCTAATTTTTACCGTGAGATTTTGGAAGAGTTTCACAAAGTTTCACAAAGTTTATTCAATCTTAGGCTTTCGACAATAAATCAACAATTTGATGCCAAATTCAAGAAAAGGTTTTCGTACAGATAGCCCAAATCCACTCAAAATTGAAGAAGTCCTGAGATTTTTCTTAAAATTAGAATCTATTCGAATTTGGTTAAGTTGGTCTCGGGTGGAACATCTCTCTATCTTTATGTAGAAATGTCACCATTCACACATTTTAAGGACAACAGAATTCCATGATAATCTGTAAAATGTATCTATAGTTTACGGAACAGATTTTTTGTTTGTTTTCAATGCTATGACTGCAAGTCTTTGTTTACTCGATCTATCTATGAAATGTCCACTAACTTAAAAGTCTATATTTATTATGTCCAGGATTGAGATGAAATTCAAGATAGGTATTAAAACTAATGGAGGAGATAAAGGTCTTTTATGCCTGACTTATCTCTGTGAATAAAATGGTATCAAATGACGGAACTCTTTGTGTCCAAAACCACCAATAAAAATATGGCTGTCGGGACGAAGCTTTACATCTTTCTTTTCAAGGACACCTTTCATATTGAAAGAAATACTATAGTCTCGAATAATATCTACGCAGTGTTTTTAAAATGCATCGGGTATTTAAAATGTAGTTTCTTTGAGAATGTTCAAAGCTTTTCTCCAAATTTCAGAGAATTTTGTTGAGTTTGGGTTTCGATGAAAATAAATTTTCAAGATTTCAAAGTTTCGTTGAGAATTGTAAAGCCTTCTTTAGAAATACAAATTATGAATTTTTCTTACACTTTAAAAGTTTTATTGTCGATTTTTAACGCTTTTTCCAATCTTCAGAGAATTGTTTAAATTCCAAAGTTCTGTTGAGATTTTACATCAGAGAATTTCCCCGATAAACCTTCCTTGACAACTTCTCATCATAAGAAAAGTGATTGTCATCAAACAATATAGCGAGTCCAGTTTCATTGTATTTGTATATATTTAATAGTTTATTGATTTATACTCTCCGAAGTCCCAGAATTGAGAATTTTTGCCAAGATGAGGGTCATTTAAATCGAACGATATTTGAAGGATGAGTTTTCTGGACTAATTTTTGAATACCTGTCTTTCCGAAGTATGACAGTTAACGGATTAATACTTTTGATATTTAAACAGCCTTTGACTCTATCGATTCAATTGAAAAGGCCTACATCCTAGGAACTTAATAGATTTTCGAAGTTAATACAATGATAACGGTGCAATGGGATGATTTTCAATTTTGTAATAAAATCAACAATGACAGCAATAAATTAACTTTACAGTCGCGTATTTAGAACAAAATAATGCACTAAAACCGTCACAAATTAGATAAGTGTCGCAAATGTTTGAAAAAGAAAAACGAAAAGTAGGTTTCAAAAACATCAATGGGAATTTGAATTAATGAATGAAATAATTATCATTTCAAAGGATTGTTACATCTCGACTTAATGTTGACAATCTGTGTAATAATGTTCTTTTTTTTGTGCAAACGTAAAATTTTTGGTTTAACGCCCATTTTCAAGACCTTACGCCATTCATAGATTGTTGTTTAAGCCCAAGCTTGTCAAGGACTTCAACCAGCAGTCAGGAACCTTCCTCGTGTGACGCATCTGACATGATATGACTAAATATATTATTTTTTCCCTTTTGGCCAGATCTTTTTTACTTCAAACATCTATCAAATTATGTAACTCCCTACTTTAAAGAGTTTCAGAGCTGAGACGTCTGTAAATTACACTTTATTTTCTCGGGATTAAAACTTTACTCTTAACGTTGAAGAAGGTAAATATAGTCCATCGACATTTGATGTAAAAGTTTTACGGCCAAAATAAAAAAAAATAGGTGTTTTGTCAGACCACAATCGACATGACACCCTAGTTGAGAGAGTTTTCTAACTAATTGGTCAATAGACTTTACTCTTCAACACCCTTCAGTGTAAACAATTTTAGGTTTTTCAAGACTCCTTTGATGACTAAGTGTTACAAATAGAATATTCGGGTGTAGTTGATTAAAATTGCAAAGATGAAGAAAAAAGGTTAAGAAATCACATTGAGCTCGATTCTAGGAGGGCGTCACTTATTTATTCAATGGGTTTGTTTTAAAAGTAGTTGGTGTCACGTTGAGAAACTGTTTTCAAACGATCGTTTAACAAGGAATACAAAAATGTTGACGCGTCAAATAACTACAGGTGTTTGAAGAACCCGGTCTTTGCGTCACTGCTTTTTTTTTTCTTCCAAATCAGTTATTTACCCTTAGAGTAGTCATTCAGAGCCATTAGGCTTAAGGATTACGGAGCCGGAGTTTATCCCTTTCCAATGGCGTGAAACGGATGATAGCAATTGCTTGCTAGTCTATGGCAAAATACTTCCGCCTATCTAAGAGATCTAGCTACCCAATCACTGCTGTGTGGACAATGGAGTCAGACAAAAATGATCCGACATGACCCGGGATCAATGTGGGTCGCTTTGCGTGAGAAGCGAGTGCTCTACTAAGCTATCGGGGGACACCAAGTTCTCCCAACTTCGTTCAATTATAATACGCTTCAACAGTCGTAACGTCACTTCCCTCGTAATTAATGACTCATGGTAACTAAGTAACTGGCTCTAACCTATCGGAACAATGGCGGGCGCCCTTATGAAATATTTCTCCGACGAGCATGAAAGCGTATCCAGAGGAAAAAAAAAACATTATAAATCTGATCATGTTTTGACTTTTACACATTCTGATCACAAGATCGGGGGGCGAAGTGGCCGAGTGGTTAAGGCATTGCACTGTGATCCGGATGACCCGGGTTCGAGTCCCGCTTCAGGAACTTTCGTTTTTTTCCTTGAGCAAGATTATTAACCCCCAATTCGCTCACTTGGACAACATGGGTGATTCCTGTTGATATCAGACATCTTGTTTGATGAGTTATCTATATTCCTTCGTGGAATGCCTAGGCGACGATATCTTATGTAATCGTGGCGCAAAAGGCATACTTTTTTTTTTTTGATCACAAGATATATGAAAAGTTTTAGCCAGCATCAAGAATAAAAAGTACAGATTTTCTTTGTTTAGAACCACGATGACCGCCGTTGGTGGGCGACATGACATCAGACTATTGAATCCAATTGCAAACGATCCACATTTGAATCTCTTGACGACACTAGGAGTAGAGCAGTTACTGCTATTGTTAAAAATTAATGATAAGTTAAAATGTCAGATTAAAAAAATTATAAGAGGAAGCAACGTAGAGGAAATCTACAGATTTGAACATTAAAAAAAATTGTAATTCAAATATAAGCTGAATGAGTATTATTGGCGTTGCATTGAGACAATAGATTACTAAGGTTTGCAATTAAGGTAAGCGAGGACGAATTTCAAGTGACGTAAATTTATCAGCAAAATGATGCGTACAAAATTCAGTTCGTCGCTATCTTGCAAAACTAGAATTAAGTTTTCAATACACATCTTGATACAACAGAAAAAGTAGTGATGTTTATTTCAGATTGTTTTTTTTGTTTTTGTTTTTTGTTTTATGTTAATCAATATTTTTTGCTTGAAACCTAGAGTGCTTATAATATCATTAATTTTATATATCTATTGAAATCGCCTTTTAAAAATCAAACTCACTCTTCTCAAAGAAGACGTTTATCCTAACAGAAATCTCATAAGTTGAACCGTTTTGTGACAACTGGTCACACTTGACAACTCGCTCAAGAGAGTAAAATGGTTTTTTTTAAGCTGACAGTATCTGTGTAGTTAAGGAAACAACCCGACAATATCTTTAGATGATCAGACCAGATAACCACGAACGCGTGAACCTTGGAAACTGAAATTAAAACAGTCATTTTAAATGCCTTAATTCAAAGGGGTTGCCAGGCAATTTTATCTAAGTTTGCCATAAATAAAAATATAGCTTTTGTATTAAAAAAAAATACAACAACAAAAACAATCCCCCTCAAAAAACCAACAAACCAACAAACACCCCCCCCCCCCCCAAAAAAAAACCCAAAAAAAAAACAAACAAAAACAACAAAAGATAGCATATATTCTGCATCATCATGTGTTTAACTAAAATGTGTTAGTTATTTGTTTCTAAAATGTCAATTTCTAGTTTGTTTCCCATTATCATGAGTAAGTGCTCAAAAGAAAAAACATAATTAAATCAAAACTACTTATTTATCAAGTTTTATGGTAAGCGGTAAAATTTACACCAGTTCTGTTTGCGAAAACCAAGATTTCGACTCCTATAGAATGTCTTGAAATTTATAATTTCGCGTAGTAGTTTTAACATGACAGCGATCTAACGCATGATGACTAAAATAGTATGTATTTAATACTGACTTGTAAATATATTAAGTATGGTGGCAGCATAATTTGTGGTTTTAAAACGGATGACTGGGGCAAATTTCATCATAGTATACCTTTGCAAAATTCACATACAATACCAGATGTAAACAAATCTACGAGGTATGTCCAATCCCCCCCCCCCCCCCCCCCACACACACACACAAAAAAAACCCTCCCATTTTGGATTCCTCTCTATGAAAATGGACACATGCTGTAATTTTACTTTTTTAAAAGTAATAGCATTTAAGATCAGGCATTTTTATCATCGGTGCAAAAGGTAATAAACGCCACCTCTCAGAAGCCTAATTTCTTATCAAGAGATTGTCGCCAACTTGTCACTTCCTCGATTGTTGAGGCATTAGAAATGCAAAACTGACAACTTTGACATCTTCAGAAGCCAGTGTATTTATTGATGAAACAAAATTGTTACGCTGGTAGGCTGACAGTACGTTTGAACCGTGTCAAATTCTACTAGGTTTGTGAAATTCAACCTTAGGCAAACTAATCCAGCTCACTTGACACAATGACAACCCATCATGCTATCGTCCCATCCCAGAATGCTCTGTGCTTAAGATACATTCAAAATATAACCCTTCCATTTTGACACCTCGTTAATCCAAGCCTTTGGAAACATCGTCTCTGGAATGCTTGGCTCGCACCGCCCGTGGAGCGGTCGAGTCCCTGGACACAATAATGTTTAATTGAAAAGAATAGAAGTTCCGCAAAAAATCATATCCTCGACAAATGGGTGACTGACTGGTCCCGACAAAAGTATTGAATTAGACAAAATATGGCGATAAATTAGATTCTTAAAAGAGATTTTGTAGACAAAATGCTTTTTTTAATACCAGCTTGTACAACACTGTTTCCGATGGAAAACATTTGGTTTTCTACTTATATCAAAGGAGTCACTGTATTACCAGTTTACAATGAACCTGTTTTGGGTGAATACGCTTGGAGTGTCAATAAAAATAAGTGAAAAATACCGAGGGCAAGCATGTGTTTATGAACTGTACGCTTGGTATGATAAAACACGAGGGTCACTTCGTATTATCATTTGAAATGTAATGAACTTGTAGTACAACGCGGAAAACACTCAATATAAGTATTTGTAGCCGGGAGTCCAACGGAGATCTTATGTTTATTAGAGTCGGACGAAGACCTTTTATTTATTCAATGGGTTTGTTTAGAAAGTTAGTTGATGTCACGTTTAGATGATTTAGAAATCGAGTTTATATCTGATGAATATTGAACAAAAAGATTTCATAATATCAGGGTAGATGGACGAGAGGATATGACATTTCACGCAACACTGGTTTCCGGTATTGTCACCTGGATTCCATTTGAGCACCATGAGGTCACCTCTTTGTATCCTTGAGTAAGGAATTAGCCCACATTGCTAACTTTGAGGTACTGTATTGCGGCAAACGCCTGGTATACTTTGGTCATTTTTGAGACATATCCTAAAACAATATCCCCAGAGGATGAATACAGGGAATCATATTTTTGTTTATTTTATCGTGTCATAGTATCGACATTTCTTCCCCATATTTAATTGCTCTCTCTCTCTCTCTCTCTCTCTCTCTCTCTCTCTCTTATATATATATATATATATATATATATATATATATATATATATATATATCTTTATTTATCTATCTATCTATCTCTTCATCTCTCTCTATTTTCTCTATCTATCCTTCTTCCTATCTATCTATCCACATATCTATATATCTATCTACCTTTCCCTGACGATATTATTTATTTCATAGCTTTCATTTTTAAAATAATTAGTTTGGTAAGTAAATTAAATATACTTCCCACGGTTTTTTCTCTTTTCTCTCCCTTTCAATCCTCTCTGTCTTTCACCCTATATAACCCCTCTGATTTGTCTCTTTCTCTACTCCTCCCCCACTCCTACCCCCCCCCCCCCCCCCCCCCCCCCATCACTCTCTTTCCCTCCTCTCTTTCTCTTTGAAGTATTACTTTTTAAAAAAAGTTTTGGCCCTTTCATAGACTTGTCCGATTTGAAAGGAACGTTAAATGGGTTTGAACATATTATACAGAATGTATTTATGAAAATCGACCTTTTCCCACAACAAGCCATAAAGCTTACATTTGAAACAGAAAAAATTCCATAAAGATTTAGACCGTTATTCATGAAATGCAATGCGATCAACCGGGATTGTGGCCTATCAAATAAAACCAGAAAATGATACATGTTTTATAAAGGCAGAGTAATATAAAAAATATGAAATTAGGGACCCGGCACTGCTGTTAGATAAATATACGAGAAGGTGTTATGTGAAACAGTGCGAGACATAACAAAGAATATATATATATATATATATATATATATATATATATATATATATATATATATATATATATATATATATATATATATATATGAGCCAAGGTCAAAAGGTGCCAATTTTTTTCATCAAAATAAAAGTGACATAATAATCCATTCATGTTTCTATATGTGTAGCAAAAACCCTGTACTTCATGAATCAAAGGCCCTTTAGATAACTTTAAGCTCTAACGCAGCATAATATCGTCAACAATACCTATAGGTTGCCGGTGTCACCTGTGACCGGTGACACCAACATGAGACAAAAAACTCTATAACCAAATGATTTTTGTTGAGTATCAAACTTATTTAGTAAGTTATAGACAAAAAGACACAATCGACAACAATCATAGTACAATAATATTACCAACTATTGGAGAAAATGTTTCTTTTTGGTGTCATCGGTCACAAGCAACATAGAATGCAAATATATTATTTCATAAAAATGTTTGTACATTAACAAAAACAACAATATTGCATATGTTTATTACCAGCAATGTTCAGAAAGTTTTGGAATAAAATGTTGGGAAATAATGTGACCAAAGCATATCTTATTTAGCTGCATTGTGTCACTTGTGACATTAGACCGATGACACCATTACTTATGTCACAAGCAATACCAAATTGCAATTTCGACAATATATCATTAATTTCAGTCAAACCAGTGTAATAACCACAGTTAAATATGAAATTTAATAATATTTCAGAAATCAAAGACTTCAAAAACAGAAATATACATGGAAATTAGAGCATCTGAATGTGACTTGTGACATAAGACCGGTGACACCATTACTTATGTCACAAGCAACACCAAATCACACTTTCGTCCATAATATATCATTATTTTCAGTCAAAAAAGCACAATAACCTACTCTAAAATGAAATTCAATAATATTTTAAGAAACTAAATACTTTCAAATTGGAAATATACTTAGAAATTAGTAATACCATTGTTGCTATCACTTTGGTCAAAATCGGCACTAGAACGCAATTTTGCCTCAATAAATCAAGAATAGCAACTGAACACATGTAATATAGCCTGTTAAAATGTAATTCAATGACATTTCAAGCTTTGAAGAACATGAAAACAGAAATACATTAGAAACTTCAAACTTAAGTGTCACCTGTGACATTTAAACCAATGACACCAATGGTCACAAAAAGTACCAGAAGTCACACAAACACTAGATAAATATCAGCCATGGTAATGAATTCATGTAACCATACGGTAACCATCACCCTACTGCTCAAATCTGCTAGTTTGTAGTAATTTAGTGTGTTAATAGTAAATCAAATCAAATTTCTTGACAACCCTTCTTTTATCTGGATTCGTCAAAAGCTTGAGTTTTGTCTTTTTCTTGATTGATACAACCCTGAAACATAAAAAATTAGAATTACAAGGAAATAATTAATTGTGTCAAAATCACAGTCTTATGTGAGATGTCATAATATCATATTTGTAAATAGAATAACAGCTGAAAACATAATTTTTTGGTGGCACTTTGTAATATCGAATATCAAGTGTTGCTTGTGACAATGTAAAATAGCGATGACACCAAAGTTCAACTTACCTTTTCTGCCTGGAGCCACGCTGGAAAGGCAAATGAAAGTGCTGCACTTCAAAGACTGGTAAGAAGGGTGGATCAAAATTGCGAATCGCCATTTAACGAAACAAACTTCCACGTGTTCACGCATGCCGTGTTGCTTGTGACAAATGACACCAAAACCAATAAGCCTCAATATCGGCAAAACGGTATACATTTACTCCAAGATTTGAGTTCAGATAGTAAATCTATGCTTTTTTCTCATAATAAAACATTTTATAAACATTAAACATGAGCTTTAAAGTTTCGTGTCGAGTCTTAGTATTGTGCTGTGTTTGATGACACCAAAGGTCACAAGCAACACCAACTTTTTAAGAACTCTATATGAAACTTAATCAGATATGTAATATACTGCAATTGCGTTTAAAAGTAAATTTTGACTTTATACTATTAGTCAAATTTCAATCAAGGGGGGTAAAACATCACATTTAATTTCTACATGATTTCTAAAAAGGTGATGTGTTGGCCTCGTTTTAAGCACATGCCAAACAGCATTCGAATTTCACTTTCAAGTTGTTTATTTCATATTCTGTTGAACAGAGTATGTTGAGCTATCTCATTTTATCTCTTCTTCATATTATCAATTGATTACAAGCATTAACCCAATGAAAACAACCCATAATTAAGTAAAAATCAAATTTTCTTAACACTGGTATCAGGCGGCACCTTTTGACCTTGGCTCATATATATATATATATATATATATATATATATATATATATATATATATATATATATATATATCAACACGGATTTATTTCCTCGCGCGTTTTCTTTATGCGTTGTCTGCCACTGTTTCATATAGGGCTAGATACGCATTTTCGGATATTTATATAAAAATGAACGGAAGACAAAGAAATGTCTCTTTATATACAAGTCTCTCTCTCTCTCTCTCTCTCTCTCTCTCTCTCTTCTCTCTCTCTCTCTCTCTCTCGTTAACAATAATAATAACACTTATGACAACAATAACCTTGAAGGTGTTTGCATGTTATAATGCAGACCATTATGTGTGAGTAAAGAAGGAGTGAATGGCCCTCCTATGTAGAATTGAAGATAAGATCAACGCCCTTTCAAAACAACATCAAAAAGAGAAGGTACTTTCCGAAAGTCTTCAAAAAAATATTAGATTCGGATCTTATCAAAGCCTTCATTAATTCTATAATTCTTGTTCCCGGTCCATAATTTAAAAATAGTTTTGGCCATTAATTGCATAAATAAATAATGTAGCGATTCCTTTTTTATATGTTAATTCATTCCGGAAATGTCATAACTTTGGAGGATGGAGGGATGAGGGGGGGGGGGGGGGTAATGTCTTCCAATGTTCGATACATGACTCAAACGTTCTGAAGGATAATATTATGTTTCACATCAGATTGTACAGGCTGGATGAACTTGATTTAGTCCAAAGAGATAGAACATAAAAGCAACGAAATATTGTAGAGAATAGAATCTTCTAAGATTTTAGAAAATTTCAAACTGAAGTCTTAAAGAGAAGAGGCACATTTGGTATTTTGGGATTGGCTTGCAATCCGTCCGTGTTTTGTTTTTTTTTTATCTCGGCGGTAGTCTTCAAACCAATTTAAGCCCCTAATTTTTTTCCACTCAAAATGTACTTTGTTAAAGGCGTACCTACTTCTTTTAAAAGGATAGAAACCGATTCCTCACTATAGATAGTATGCGATTGGCTAAGAAGCTCACAACATTGCCATCCGGAAGAATAACGGACCAACACACAAAACTCTGTGTCACCATGAATTTTTATAGACTCGTTAATACAGTTTAGTGAGTATTACTCAAAAACGTGGATGGCAAAAAACAATAACAAAGGCATGAGTGACGTTAACTTCATTCTATCTATAATATAAAAACGGGGTAATACAGGTTCAATTGGTCATTGTTTTGTAAAGGACTGTAACAGTACAAGAGGCCAATGCCCACCATATTACAACCCGTGTAATGAACTGTTTCTAGAATGACTATAAAAGAACACAGGTAGGTAACTTTGATCTTGTCGGGGCGCCAATCCTAATATAAATATGCAGCACAATGAAAACCCATTTATGTTTGCCCGTAGACAAACGAGAATACGAGAATACGAGACAAATTTCGTAGTCATAAAGGATTTTTCTGTTCTTTGTTGTTGTTTTTGTTTGACACCTCTGACCTTAGGCTTCGCTCTGACAGGATATCTTCTGAAAGAACGTGTTGGGAAAGCATTGAGAAATACAATCGTGATTTATTTTATGTCATAATACGATATGCATGCTTTGTTTACACGCTTCTTTTTCTGTGTGATAGGGTGGGCATTGATTATCATTATTATTGTTATTAATGGATATGGAATTGCATATCGTTTGCAGCAGAGAATGCAATGCTCTGCTCGTTCTCTGTCTGCTTTCATTTAGGTTCGGTATAATTTGTCTTTATAGATATTTATCAAACATTGACATTCGCGGAAAGATATCTATGAATTAATATTTCAAGAGTCATGGAATCTTTAAAATCAATAAAAACATGTACATTTTAATTTAACGATATTTGTGACTTATTCAGGCAATATAAAATATGCATCACTCGTGTTTTCAATTCGGTCTGCACCATAAGTCTGCCTCAGTAGAACTCTGTGGTCTGCACAGAACTAGATCTAGATCCAGATTTAGAGTATACACGTGTTTAGAAAAAAAGGTCTTCTTGTGAATGTTTAATATACATTTCTAGACAGTTCCATATAAAGCAGGAAGAAAATTACAAGAAAATAGCATTTCAAAAATCAGTCTGCTCTGACTTGGAAATCTACCTCAGAGCTGCCACCAATAAAACACAGATTATGTAGCCCGATAGTTAGGTTTGAGGCTCGACCCGCAGTCACAACAGGCTGCTTTGTTGTTATTGTTGTTGTTTGTTGATTTCTCTTATATTTTCTCTTTCTTTTTTTGCCTGACACTATGTCAAATACACTATTTCAGAATTTGATCTACAGCAATGCCTGCGCCGAATTTTAACTTTCATGTTTTCATAATAAATTCATATTATTGATACTATACAAAACGGAGCATTCTTTCATGTTTCCATTCTCGTTCTTTCGTATTCAATGTTTGTAATGATGCGGAGAAGAATTCACAGCGGAAATTCAAACTCTGAGGAAGAACATACCCATTAAATCGACCTAAGTATCAAGTAACATATCCCTCTTCCTATCTATCTGTCTATATATATATATATATATATATAACACCTCCAGAAACCATTTTCAGGCCTCCAACCACTAGACTCCCTAATTTTAAAGTAAACAATTCGATAAAGAATTTGTTATTGTTATGATATTTATATATCTATCCATAACATGCACTCTCTCACACTTCAGATAACAGGAAAGACACATTAAAATCAACATCACCCACACACATACCTTTCTTCTCTGAGTCTCTCTCTCTCTCTCTCTCTCTCTCTCACTCTCTCTCTCTCTCTCTCTCTCTCTCCCTCTCCCTCTTTCTCCTCTCTTCCTATCTATCACACAGCAATAAATTGCAAAGATTATTTTCCTGCTATCCCATAATAAATCATATTATGTTATTTTTACACTGAAATTTTATTCTAATTTATTACATGCGAATGCATGATCTTATTATTTTCCCTTTTCGCGTTTCTTCACAGTCTGCTCTGCTCAATTCATACTTGAACATTTATATAGAGAAACATCCACTAAACGTGCTCAGTGCGCTTGACAAAGGGTCCTTCGGCAAAAGCAACAAAACGTAGGACGAGATACAATGTCTGTTTGACTATATTATGATTTTTTTTCTCTCTTTTTAACAGCCATTTAACTCATTATACACAAGAGTACAGTAAGAGAATGTGAGTGAAAAGCCTTTTCCAATGACTCAACTTTGCGCCGCTCTGAGGGGGACTCGACCCACAAGACCACATAGACCCATGGTGTTATGAGTGTAAAAATCAAACAATGCTTAGATAACACTGCTGAAACTAAAATGAACTAAAAAGCTTCTATTAAATATGTGTGAAACTTGGATGATAATATAATTCAAAATTTCATTTAAAAAAAAAATTACGAATGCCATTTTTTTTAAAGGGGGAGGGGGGGGGGGAGAGCGGTATTTTAAATGTTTTACAAACCAATTCGCTCTGCCGAAGTTATCACGAATTTATTATAAATGGTAAAGCTACGTAGTATATCTGAAAACGGCTTCAGTTCCTGAATGTAACAAAAAATGAGTGCAAACTTTTTTTTTTCTCTTTTTCTGCGAGCATTGCCTTTTCATTTTATAATAAATTCAGCGAAAAGTGTATTGAGTCAGTAATAGACAACCTTGGAATGGTTTATACTGAGCCCAACAAATAAACTCATGAAATTAAAAAAAAAAAAAAAAAAAAAAAAAAAAGAGAGGGGAAAAAATCAAATCAGTCTTTAAAATCGATTTTGACCTTAATACCGTAAAGCTGACACGCCTGTGCTCAAGCTTGCATTTGTATGCCAGGTAATGAGTTTGATCACAAACCCAATTCTAACAAATCTGTTTTTCTTATAAGTCATTGAGGATTTGTTTTAACCCATTTAAAACGGGATTTTATTCTAAGCTAACTTGACAACATGATATCTCGTCGTTTTCACAAAGACAGTAATTATAGCGATGCGAATGGGGGTTCATTAAAGCCAATCATTGTCATTACTCTATTGATTAAACGGTTATGTCCACAGTTGTAATTATGAAGATGTGTATTGAGAAGTATTAGGACATTCGGCCTGTGAAAGAGTTAAACTTTACCGCGGGTGGCAGAGTTATCATTATGCTGAAGTTGTGATAAAGTTGTTAAGATAGTGAAAGAACGAAATTTGCTTCTATTACCTGTAAAATTTGATTACCAGCAAACATATTTTTTTGAATACGGGATTCAGACGCAAATTTTACCTTTCAAAGTGATTATTCATTATATTTTTGGATAATTCAATTTCCTCTCCCACAAAACGGCAAAGAGAAAATTTGTTGTTGGATCGGAAGATAGTTCTTAGTTGACGTCACTCAGGTCTTTGTTATTGTTTTTTTGCCATCCGCGTTTATGAGTAATGCTCACTAAACTGTATTAACCTGACTATAGATAGTTCGAAGATGACGTCACTGAGGTCTTTGTTATTATTTTTTGCCATCCGCGTTTGAAGGTGAATGTAATGACTCACTGAACATGTATTATAATACTCTGACTATATATAACGTTCATGGATACACACGGTTTTGTGTGTTGGTCCGTTATACTTCCGGATGGCAATGTTTTGAGCTTCTTAGTCAAGCGCATACTATCTATAAGATATAGAGTGAAAAGAGCTCATAATTACATTCCATGTCTCCACTAATTTCAATGACTTTATGTCTCACAAAACATTCGATTGACTTTGTATTGCTCAAAATATATCATGTAAGAATTTCATGTCCTGTTGTATTTTTACATTATAGGATCCTAAACATCAGCTCACACAGCTTACACACAGGCACTTATTCACTTAAGAGTCGGAATGTTTCATGTATGTAGGAACTATATTATTTGATCAATTTAATGATTGCCATGGTTGTTTTCACGTCAATTACAACTGGATTATACACGGAATATCAACGCAAACATTGGATAAAAAATATAAATCAATGTTAAGCTTAGTTTACAATATTTGAGTTGAAAAAATGGCCTTATTGAGGAGAAATAGTTTTGTCTTTAAACTATAAAGAAATTTTCTCGAAAGTTCCGACTTCTGATCACTTTGACTTAAGCTTAATTTTCCTTATGTGCTTTATTCAGACATAATAACAAATTGACGCGATGGTTGAAGATTTGGTTGAATTAAAAGATATAGACTTAAATTCATTTATACATACACATATTTAGCTAGATGTAATCTTGCCATTTTTCAATATCAACTTTAAAAAAGGTTGAGTAATTACGTTGTCGCTTGACCAAATGCATTAAAGATCGAGTCACCTCGTGCTTTGGTAAAGCTCACAAGAGAGTAATTTGATTAACAGCGAACGATGCAATTAAGGGTTCTTGTCCATGTCTGTCTTGCAGAAAACATTTCTTGTACTACAAATGCCTAATTAGATATATTATGCTAGTGCTTTGGGTGATTCAGTTGACTCTTGCTACTAAATAAGATATTTCTATTTATAGGCCCTCTGACTTTTTCAACAAAAAGGTTGCCATGGACAAGAAAGGGGAGGCGCGGGGGGGGGGGGGGGGGGGGGGGGGGGGGGGGGGGGGGGGGGGGGGGGGGGGGAGGGGAGGAGAAACGAGAAAAAAGGGAGCGTTTATATAGCGAGATGGACATTAAATGTGCTGTAAGAGCTTTTTATGAAGTCCTAAGACAATAGCAACACCGAATATCTAAGAGGCAACATGAATACAATTTATTTATTTATTTACTTTTTGGACAGAGGTAAGGTGCAAAGTTGAGTCCATTGTGTAAAAAGATTAGTAACCAGCTGGAGCCGTCTGTCGAGATAATTGTAATAGCACCTCACCGTCGCCTTGTTTCGTCCGACTTGCGTTAAGTACATAATATAGGTATATATATAGCTGATGCTATAATATATTATAATAGCTCAACTTGAAGTATATATTAAATAAATAAGAAATAATTTTTGTTGTTGTTTGCAAGAAACAGTAATGTCTCTGGCAATTGCAACATGACATTGGTGACTCATTTATCGTGTATACTGACAAAACATATTTTGTCATTTTGGCCGGAAATTTTCAATACAACCTCCCCCCCCCCCCCCCCCCCCCCGATCGATTAAGATCACATTCAACTTGCCAAAAAAGAATTCTCTGGTTTGAGAGTTTTTAGTTTTTGGCATGTTTTTGCTAAACATCTTTATCAATCGATAAAAAAGATTTTTTTTTTTTTTTTTTAAAAAAAAGAAAGATTTTTTATGTCGGAGCGAGGTAAATTTCCTGGCGACATGAAGCGATACCACATCAATTTGCTGCCATCCCGATCAATGGTAAAAATATTCAATCTCTGCCCGGCGACCACATCGAGATCTTTAGTAGATTCTCAATAGTTATACTTTATATATCAAAGTGATACTAAGCTGCTAAAAGCTGAGGACTGTGAAAAGTAATAAACAAAAATGAATATAACAGTTTCAAAACAGAACAAAATACCAAAAATCTAACGTTTCGGGCTCCCAACAGCTGAAGAAGGGTTTTGAACGCGAACGTTCGATGTTTGGCAATTTGTTCTTTTTTTTTAAAGCTGTTGTATTCATTTTTGTTTATTACTTTTCACAGTCCGTACCTCAGGAGATTGATAGGTAATCCGGACAGTACGGGACAAATAAACACTTTACCCGTCTCAATTTGCCCTAACAAGATTTCTCTCCCCGACGGCCACTTCATTCCGTTAGAAATGGGATTTCATTTATTTGTTTGTATTCGATTATTTGTTGGGATTTTCCGTTCAAGTTTCGGGTATGAAATAACATTACATAATAATAAAGCATCCCCCCCCCCAAGAAATGTGACCCATACTGGTATGATGATGATGATGATGATGATGATGATGATGATGATGATGATGATGATGATGATGATGATGATGATATGATGATGATGATAACGGCGACGAATTTTGAGAAGTTAAAGAAAAATAACTAAATAACTAAGGAGTCACTCAATTATACGACATTCAGTTTAATAACCGAGGTGCAAAATGTGTGGGTTAACTAAACGTCACATCACCCCCCCCCCCCCCCCCCCCAAAAAAAAAAAAAAAAAAAATTAAAAATGAGATAAACGTTATGTTTACTCACTTGATTTTGGTTGGGTGGATAGTGAGATGTGTGGCTGGAAGCTGTTGTCTGAACACACCATGCAGCACTGACAATGGTCCTTGATGGCTTTCCCCTCGCAATAATGCAGCTCCGGACATTTCGACTCGTCGCACACTCCACAAACAGGGAAATTGAAATTAGCTTTGGTAGGGACTGTAGCGTCCAGCAGTACGAAAAAATTAAGGATGAGTGGTAAGGTGATGAGCCTACCAAAAACCTGGCTCTTCATGGCTCCGAAGAAAGTCGTCATGACTGAATGTACATTCCACAGAACGTTTTGAATTAACAGAAGGGTTGATGTATCCTCATATACTGAGAATAATAAGATCTCCTTTTTTTTCAATCAAATTACTATTTTTATAATTTAATCCTCGTGAAATTAACAAATCGTTTAATTGCTGGTTCCGACTACATCTTTATGTTGAGTGATTTCACAGGAAGTGATCAATTTGTCTCAATATTCCAATGAATTGACCATAATTACGCCACTATTGATTAATTAATGCGTATGTGTGATCTACGACTTACGCCAAGTCTATGCCTGAATCAAGTAAAGATGATTACTGACAACGTCTTTGGCGAATGCTTATGTAATATCTTTTTGATCTGTGGAAGAAAACAGAACAACAGAAAATGAATAGATTTATATTTTTTTTAGCAGCCATGGTGATTGCGATATATTGTTAGCCCATAAAATTTTTTTCCATGCATGCTGCTGGTGGTTTTTATTGATCATGTTATGAAATCGGTATAGTTTAATCTGCTACACACTGACCATTAATTAATAAAGCAATAAAAATTTGTTTTAACATTTTAAATATAAAATTTACCTTCATTTATCTATAGTTTAAAATGACCCCAAACCTATCGAAAAGTCTCAAACTCGAGACAAGCAAAGGGTCATTAACTATCGAATAATAATAAAATAAAAATTTTCTGGACAAGCGTGAAAAAAGGTGTGTGGTGAAACTATGGAGGTATAGATCTACGAGGTTGGATTGGGTTGTTAGTGAGAATTAGTAGAGTGGAGGGGTAGTATTTGACTCAATTATTTCAATAAATAATTTTAAAAATAAATAAATAAATAAAAAATAAAATTCCCTTTATGCATCCCATAGGGGAAATTTGTCTCTAGTGTCTATTCCAAGGGAAGACCGGAATAACCCAGGCGTCAGCCGCAGTGCAGCACCGCAATTGAGCTAGGGCTCAAGGTTACACAGCGCAGTGGCGGGTGATCGAACTCGGTACCTTTCGGGTACGAAGCAAAGACCGTACCGCTGAGCCACGCTGCCCAATGAAATAGGTATGGTTTGTATAGATGGCTGGATAGATTTAGAGTGATAGGGATATTTGAATGGTAGGATGGATGGATGGATGGATAGATAAATGGATTGATGATTGAATTGGGTGGGTAAAGGACGAATCGATAGATAGCAGGGTGAATGTCTTAGTTGAGAAATGGTTGTTTTGGTGAATTGTTGGATGACGAATGGATAGATATCGCGATAGCCAGAGGGAAAATTTGGAAGAACTGGTCAGTATTAAGGATCCGATGGCGATTCCGCTTAATAAAAGACTTTGACAACGTTACATGGATGCGATGGTTGTTTTTTTTTTTTTTAATGACATCTTTATTGAAGATCGTATATATTTTATAATATTAAATGGTTGAACATGAAACACAGACTTTATGTAATTTATGCAACATGTCTTGGATACTTTTGAAGAGAGAGAGAGAGAGTGAGAGAGGAGGAGGAGGGGGGGGGGAGACAGAAAGAGAGAGAGAGATAGATATATAGATATAAATAAATAGAGAGATAAAGAGAGAGAGAGAGAGAGAGAGAGAGAGAGAGAGAAATAGATATGTAGATATAAATAGAGAGAGAGGAAAGAGAAAGAGAGAGAGGGGGGGGGAGGAGAGAGAGGAGAGAGAGAGAGAGAGAAGAGAGAGAGAGAGAGAGAGAGAGAGAGGGAGATATATATATATATATATATATATATATATATATATATATATATATATATATATATATTATATAAGGTGAATGTTATAAGTTTTGAAAAAAAAACATTGTGAAATAACCACTTGTTTTGTATTCCGCCCAACTGTGTAATGGTTGGATTTTTGACGTAAAGATGGATCTGAAATCTGAAGCCGGATGATTGGGTGGTTGTATGTAAATTGAAGACGCTTAAAAGGCATTTAAGTCCAGTGAGCGTCCAAAAAACTCATACAAACCAATGAAAACATTTGGAACTAGTGCACAATAAATGTGTGGTGTGATATAGAAGTCACACAAGATCTGAAAAAGTGTGTATGAAACAGTGCCAGACAAAGCAAGAAAGAAAATAATACTATTCCCCCCCCCCCCCAAAAAAAAAAAAAAAATCAGTCTTCTTCGACTGGGGATCGAACCTCAGACCTCCTGATTAAGGGTCGGACGTGCTACCCCCAAAAAACTAGAACTTTAATATAGATCATTATCCACAAAATATGCTCAAAACGCTTTACAAACCTTTACAGAGGTTACCCGATAGTTCAGACGATTTTAATGCCTAAGAATACGCCGAGGAAGATTGGATTTTGGCGATGCTTTATTTTCTTGTATTTTTCTCTCTTGATTTGTCTGGCACTGTTTCATACACACTTTTTAGATCTTTATCTTTCACCAGTGCCTGCTCCCTAATTTCTCATAGACGTGACAAGACTTAGGCGGTATGACGAATTAAGAAACTCTGTTTGATAGTCATTCGTGTGCTGAGCTTAGCTTCCCGAGGAAGTAAAGTTGTAACTTTATGTAAATATTATGTGCATATATCATAATGAGGTGCTGATGTCAAAATTAATATTTCGCTCGAATGAAATTAATTACAGATTATGTTTATGACCCTCATCTAAAAGTCGACTCCTGCAATAAGAACAATCTGCTCAACTGCACAATAATAACAGCATCGGAAGATAATTTCCTTCGTTTTATCATCCGACCTGGGATCGGTTGAAGAGCAGCTAAGGTCGTCAGGTGAATCCTTTTGTTATCATGCAGGCAATATTATGCTTACCCCTATGACAATAATGGCTGTGATGATGATGATAATGATGAAGAGAGGAGGAGGAGGAGAAGGAGGATGAAGAAGAGGAGGAGGAGGAGGAAGGAGAGGAGGAAGAGGAGGATGATGCGGATGAGGAGGAGGAGGAGGGGGAGGAGGAGGAGGAGGAGGAGAATGCTGACAATATAATCACATTAAAAATTTTGGCCAGAAAATACGTTCGTTCTTCAAATATCGATCGAATAAAATGAGTCTCATCTTGTCAAAAATTCTCAACCCTGGGACTTCAAAGAAGACTTCAAGGGAATCTTGAGAGATTTTGTTTTTTTTGTTGTTGACAATATCAATAACGTCATTTTAATCGAGTGATATTTGATGGACGAGTTTTCTGGCAAAATTTAATAATATGTTGTTTTTATCAGAGAACGTCAATATCACGTTGGCGTGAACTGGAAGCTGGAAAGTTATTTTACAGTTATTGTGATCAGAAAAAAAAGAAAAATTCTTTGTTCAGCACTTAAAAACTTATACCAACTGTCCTGATTAAAACATATAACCACAACTTAAACAACTATACCAACTGTCCTATTAAAAACATATAACCACAACTTAAACAACTATACCAACTGTCCTATTAAAAACATATAACCACAACTTAAAAAAACTATACCAACTCTCCTCAATAAAACATATACACACCCACTTAAGTTTCATATCTAGTTATAAATTCAATTTAAAAAATCAAATTTACCTTAACATAATACCGTTTTGAGACGGTTGGTCTCACACGGGTTGCACGATGAAGGATATAATAAGTAGTCAAGTTCTGAGTGAATATCAAGCGCAAACAGCCGATGATTACGAGACCCCCAATTAAAAAAAAAAGGTTTTGCTATGATTAGCTCTATCATTTTGAAAGTCGACCACAAAAATTCACATTTTTTCATTTTCTTTTCAGCATTTTTCTTTTTTATATGTGCTTGGAGGCGTTCAACCTTCAGCAGAAAAGTGGAGGCAATCGTTAAAGAAAATTGTTTTGCGTTGCGATACTTGTAGATTGCAAGTGTGCCAATTAAAAAAAAATTCAAGAGAAAAGAAATTACGAAAAAACGTATACACATATGGTTATAAATGAAATTATCATTTAGCTCATGCTCATGCCACATTGCGGCTATGTGGTCTAGTTGTATGACACTCGTCTTCGGTTCGGAAGGTCCTGGGTTCGAGTCCCTCTCTGTGCGGCGCATAGTTGATCCTTTGAAAAGGCTCCCAACCCACATTCCCTCACCGTAATCGTGTATTAAATGAGTACCTGACCGCAAATAGTATTGTCTTTGTCGGAAAAAAAATGTAATATTGCCTAAGAGGCGTCATGTCTCATACTATAATTTGTTAATTGTTGCTGTTGGTTATGGAGCCCTTGCAAAACGCTTTGAGCACGTTAACTGGATATTGCACTATATAAATGCTCGAGTTGTTCCTAATTTTAGATAAAATAATGGCAACATCCAACCTGGTACTCGACCACGAGACACTCCACGTTACCAAACTCAAGTGTCCTGTGCGCGTGCCACGCATTCCTGCTAAATCAATAAAAGTAAAAGAAAATGATATAACTGGGCGAAATGACTCAATTATTAATTTGTACGGAAATAAAAATAAGCCTATATTTTTTGCATGAAGAGAGCAATTATGTTTGACGTACGTTGTTAGAGTACTTAACCAGCGAACTGCCGTACTTTGGAAAGATACGTGTGTAAAATTTGGCCAGAAAACTCGTCCTTCATATATATATATATAAATTTAAATGACCCTCATCTTGGCAAAAACTCTCAAACCTGGGATTTCGGAATGTTCTAAGTTTGAGAGTTTTTGCTAAAATGAGGGTCATTTAAATCGATCGATATTTGAAGGACGAGTTTTTGGCCAAATTTTTAAATACGAGTTTTTCCAAAATATGGCAGTAGAAGTGGTTAATATGTCGTCCGCCATATTTTAGTAAAATTTAACACTTGACAATTTCATATTACATATTGTTTTTCTAAAGTTAATACCATCAATCGTTAATATCAATGGGGAGGGATATATTAATTTGGGATATCAGACCTGCAAATAAGTATACGTAGGTTACAACTTTTGCACCAAACGTTTCTTATTCAAGAAGGATTTATGATTTTCAATCGTTCTTTGCTTATCTGATTGTAATTTAAGTCTATTCTTTTCTCACGTCGCTTCCAAAAACAGGAAATAAATCCGTTATTGATTGATAGTCAACAAAACACTGACCGTCACTCCTTCAGCACTGAAAATTAATTGAAAGGAAAGCCGTGCCAATATTTTTACCTTCAACCTGCCACATTGGCGAATTTTGACAAAACTCGTGTTTTTAAATTGGTTAGAAAACAATTACTTTAACATCAATCGATTAAAATGACGCTTAACTACTTGTCACAAATTTTCAACCTTTGAAGTATCAGTTCCCAGTTTTTTTTTTTATCAAGTTGAGGGCCATTTTAATTGATGGATACTTATGGCCAAATTAAAAAAAATATTTTGTCAGAGTACGATAACACAGCGTAGACGTGATTTAAAGGCGTTTATAAACATTGTTTTTTTTTTATCAAAAGGTTTGAGTTTATTTTTCTTTCTTGTTGTCTGCCTCAGTTAACAAGTTTTCACGATGTAATTGAACGAATACCATCGCTTCTTGTTTTAATGTCTTCATCTTAGTTTGAATCATGAAATAACAAAATAAATATAAACATTTATGTTATGCATCGCCAAAGTACTAGCAAGTTGAATACGCTTTACGGTGCTTCATATTTTACCCGAGCAGGCAATATGGAGCTATTTTGTTTTCATTTTATACAGTACAAGTCGCCTAACCCAGAGACGTAGTCATTTTTTAATCTGGATGAACTGGGATGGATGGGCCTCATGGTTCCGAGGGACTCATTGATCAGAGATCTTCACAAAAAGAAATGACAGACCATACAAGATGAAATGGAAATTATCTATCCATAATGAAAGGATTAAAATTGGGAAGATAAAAGGGACACAACTCATTCATCCCATTGGCCATAATCACCAATTCCAACTCTTTCATTTTCAATATTTTTTGTTTTTAACCTAAGCATTTGTTTAGTATTATATTGTACTTTTGAATGAGTTTAGGTCCATTAGCAATATTCTAGTAGTTTAGTAATCCATCCATTATTTTAGGCATTTTAGTGTTATAACGAATGTTCTTCTTTTAAGTAAGAAATTTCCCTTCGCCAGAGTTGTGTACACGGCCTATGAGAAAGGTTCAGCTTGCCTGTATTTATATAATATGACAAATTAATCAAACTAATTAGCAATTATTTGTCATCTCCAATCGAGCCAAAATATAAAGGGTTGTAGATATTTTCCCCCTAGAAGTTAGATTGATTGTTTGATTTACACACACAAAGAAAGCTGGGAATAACAAAAAATAACTCGACAGTGCAATCAAAAATAGTCCAAAATGCTTTTTATGTCTAAGGAGCCGGGGTGAAAAAAGTACTTCGACTGTTGAAGAGACGACGGAGGGTGGAGGAGGATCGAACCAGATTCATTTGCGTGGCAATCCAATTCTCTATTAACTTGAACAACTAGGATAATAAAAGCCAATCTTTTAAAGTCAGATATCCTAAGTGGGCAGTTTCCCTGGGTGTAAAATTGCTCACTTATTACGTCAGTTTACTACCTTCACTGCCTTGCCAGATGGCCTTCCATTGTTATTTGCAACCAAATCCCTAACACTTCTGTTAGACGCCTCTGTTTCTGGTATCGTAGCCTTGAAAATCTCCTTGTCTCGAGTCATATTACCTCTCTGCCATAAGCTGGCCTATTTAAGGACAAACAGTTAATTAGCGATATAGACGCAACAACACCGTTAATTAATGCGTTAGTGTGCATTCTTAAGAAGTGACTTTCACGCGGTTAAAGTATGATGATAAATGGACGAAACTTCAAGATAGAAAAATCACGGAGTAGATATCTACACTTACATTTCTGTCAAAACAAAAGAAAACAACATTTAAAGAAACATACATTGAATTAAAATCCACAAAACAACACTTAATAATAAATAAAATCACAAATACACACAAACATTCATGTAGTGCATTTCAACGGTTTTTCAATGTTTAATGCACTTCACAACAATACATATGTGACCATTCGATTCAAAACTTTATTACGTCGGGAGAAATTGTACCCCGAAAAGGATTTAGAAATAAAATAATGAGAAATCCGAATTTCGGAGTTTACCAATGCAAAAACTATTATTTATTCTCCACTATAACGAAGAGAATTAAACTCCAAGTTCTATGTTTGTGGCTATAACTTGAATTTCATACAACTTATTCATCCCGATATAATAACGTTTTGAAACGGGTGGTCACATATTTCACCCCAGCAAGCCATACGGAGCCAAGATTCCATTTCAGTCAGTACAAGCTCCTTGTTAAGCGTTCTTTCCTAGTACCAGCTATTATACAATGTCCTATTGTGCGTTTCAGATAACAATTCAGCGTTGATGCAGAACCTTTTTTATTGACGGAAGGATAACTATACTGGTCGAGGTCGTAAATCTTTGACTGCTCGAATTCTCTGTAAAGTATGCTATATGTTTTCAATCAAAAAATTGTCCCTACAAAAATCAAAAGCGATAGATATCTGTCGTTGAGTGCTGTTGGTGGGTTTTTGCGTTTCAAATAAAATCACAAAATAAATCAAAATTTTATTAAGTGTTCGTAATATACGTTGTATTTTCATAGCGACGACAGAACTAGATATCATAATGCTTATCCATCCATGATCTTTCCTAAAATTGTAGAAAAAGGATAAATCTCTTTCCTATGGATAATAGATGAATTCTATTAGGAGCAAACCTAATTCTCTTTTTTATGATTGTTTTTTTTTAAAGCAACCTTTAAACTACGTCAAACAAGAATAAATGAATGCAAGGTAATACCACGGGTATTGGCATGATAATCCATCCAAGGGAATTCTTGTCCAACCATGTCTATCTTCAATTAGATTTATATAATAAGAGGAAAGCATTTCCTATCTGATTACCAGTCAAATCTTTATCTTACATCAGTGTCTGTACTCTAATTTCTCAATTTGATATTTTCAACAACAACAAAAAAATTGAAAACGCCAAACCCCAGCTCCATGGAAGCATTGGCTCACTAAGACCACCTTAAAAACAGAGTAATTTCTGAAAAGTTGGAGGAGTGAAGTAAAATTAAGTTCGTTGTAACGAGGACTCGAACGCTCTTCAATGTGTGCATTATGAAAAAGGATTTGGTAAACTTACCAGGAAATCGTTACACACACACACAAACACACACACACACACACACACACACACACACACACACACACACAGAGGCACGCACGCACACAGACACACTGTGGCTTTTAACGTTTATTATTTTATTATGTACCTTATGCTGATAAATAATTCGCACCGAAAAAAGCATCTTCCCCGTGTTTTGTTGTTGTTTGGAGATGTGAATTGCATCAAGGGCGAGTGTCTCCTCATTATACCCAATAATCCATCTTTAAGATGTTGCTCTCTTATCGCTAAACATAATATGAATATAGAGTTTTATCGCTATAAAAATGCCTTCGCGAGGGCCCGCCTTGAATTTGTAACTCAACATATTACAGGCAGGAAGGAAATATTTTATCTCTAAGAAAACAGCAACTCTGACATCCAATGAGAGATAACAACCGACCTGCATCACATGCCAGAGATTTTGTTGGAGATAGACACCATTTTGTTTCGTTTTGGGAATGCGTTCTGTAATTCGTTCGTTTGAAATGCATGGGATGTCTTAATGTTGTATGTTTTAATCATGTAGTTTTTTCCTCTCTTACAGATTCTTGCCAGGTGTCTTTAAGAGTCAGACATTTTATAATTGTGAATCGATAATATATGTGTAATGAGTGATAATAATGGAGAATTATATTAGTATTATAGATGAATCAAAAGACTAGTGGTTTTCTGGTATGCCACTCGCTTTGGGATCGGAAGGTCCTGGGATCGACCCTCGCTCGACGCATAGTCGAGTCCTTGGAAAAGGCCCTGCACTCACATTCTCTCACCTTACTAAGGTGTAAAATGAATACCTGGCTTTTAATAGTGTTTTCTGTCGGAAAAATTGTAATATCGCCTAACAGATGTCATATCTCGTTCTACACGTTACGTTACACGCAGTTGGTCAGAGTCCCTTTGTACAGCGCATTGAGCATGTTCAGTAGATATTGCGCTTATAAATGCTCAAGTTTTTAAAAACTATGAAGCAAAAATCATTAAAATATACTATATATATTTATAATTATTAAGCTCATTTCCACGGTCTCATCACAATCAATGCGCTGCGTATTGCTTTGTGTATTTCGCCTGTCTAAGGAAAGATATTCATATTTAAAACACAAGTGACCTATATTACTATGAGCGACCTCTATCACTTGTACTTTTGCGATACCTGACCCTGCATATTGCTTACATCCAGGATATTTTAGCGCAAATAAAATAGACTCATATGCGTTGAGAGATTTACTCAAGACCATAGAATTACGCTAGTGCTTGAAATGAATGCGTTTATCATAGAAATGCCGATGGCCTTTAGTAAATATTAAAAGATGAAACAAAGCATCAATTCACCATTAATACAAAATTGATCGGTTTTAAGAGCAAATGGGTTATCCCGCATTTTGAACAAGGATTTGGTTAACTTACCAGGAAACCATTATGCAAACACACACACACACACACACACAGACACACACGCACCCACGCACGCAGACACACACGTACATATATATATATATATACACATATATATATATATATATATATATATACACACACACACACACACACACACAATTCGTACAGATTGGGGTCACTTTATTCGATAGATATTTAAGGGACGAGTTTTCTGGCCAAAATATTAAATACTTGTTTGTTTGTTTTTCCAGAGAATGGCAGAGTATGGGTAAGTTTGTACGCGTTGTCACCCATCTAGTTACTGACACCATTGAGAACTGCTTGACTTTGACGTAAACATAAACTGGGGTAACTAATCAGAAGTCGTCTCCATTCAAATTTTGCATTCCATTCAACAGCAGATAATTCATACAAGGAACGTTTTTTTTAAAGTTTAAACTCTCCGTCTTACACCGACAAAATGCCTTTTGACACTTTGGTTAGAAAACTTTTATTTCATTGATGTTACACGTTTAAGTAAAATACTCACAACATCCGCCAGCCAAATATAACGTACCAACACACAAAATTATGTGTAACCCTAAACGTTTATAGTCTGATTGATGTATTTTACTTAGAAGTAATCACCAAAATGAATGTCTGAAACAATAACGAAGAGCTGAGTGACGTCGATTTCGTTCCTTCTATAAAATCATATCGGTCGATTAAATCAACCAGAAAATGTATCTTAAATTAGGGATTTCTTCTTTGACGTATTAGGTTCAAGAATTTTAGACAAGTTGTGGGCCATTTTAATCGATCGATATTTTATGTGGTATGAAGTAGAACGTTTCTGCCCTTGGCCTTCGTCAGGAGACAGATAATCGAGACACAAATCTTGATTTTTGTTTCCAGTCAAAGGCCCAAGGTCTGACACGTTATTTTGTCTTGTGTTGCCCGTTTTATATGAGCCACACTCATCACTATAATAGTTTTCTCTCTATCCTTATTGACTCATTTAGGCACAACCAGATTTTATGGCGTAAAAGATTTATGGCCAAAGTCTTTTAAAGGCGTGTTGTCAGCAAAACACGGCCAATATTTTCTCCCTACACCAGTTAACTGTAGAAAAACTTGTATTTAAAAACTTGGCCAGAAAACTCTTCCTTCAAATAGACTCCCTGAGAGTTTTTGCCAAGATGAGAGTCATTTTAATCGATCGATATTTGAAGGACGAGTTTTCTGGCCAAAATTTTAAACACATGTTTTTTCAGAGTAAGGCAATTAACTGGCTAATGACATGTCAAATAAAAAATCCTCTGGCTTTACAAAATTGTGGGGATAACATTTTTCTTTTTAACACTCATTCATACTTATAGATTTTAAGGACTTCAATTTGCATATAGATAAATATTTTATTTCATGCTCCTTTTCAGAATCTAAATGAGATTTTTCAATGTGAAAGGGATAGGAGGAAGGGAGAAACGGAAGGAACTAGAGAGAGAAAGAAAGAAAGAAAGAAAGAAAGAGAGAGAGAGAGAGAGAGAGAGAGAGAGGGAGAGAGAGAGAGAGAGAGAGAGAGAGAGAGAGAGAGAGAGATAAATAGATAGGGAACGCGAAAGAGAAGGGGGTTCAAAACTGACAGCAAAACTTGTCATGTGCATGACGCCTGTAATTCGCTATTACATTTTCCCCCAATAGAGACAACGTTGTCGCCAGACGGGCACTCGTTTACACATGAGTACAGTGAAAGAATGTGTGAGAGAGGAGCCTTTCTTAAAGACACTCCACAACGGGAATCATACCAGAGACCTTCAGATCAGAAACCAAGTATCACAAAATTAGACCACAAGTCGCACAGCAAGACGAAGTGAGTGAGAGAGAGAGAGAGAGAGAGAGAGAGAGAGAGAGAGAGAGAGAGAGAGAGAGAGAGAGAGAGAGAGACTGAGCATGAGGCATGGAGACAGATGACGAGAACGAGAGAGAGAGAGAGAGAGAGAGAAGAGAGAGAGAGAGAACGGGGAGGGGCGATAAAGATAATGGAAGAGAGAATGAGATATAAGGAGAGAGAGAGAGAGAGAGAGAGAGAGAGAGAGAGAGAGAGAGAGAAAGGGAACGGGGGGGGGGGGAGGCGATAAAGAGAGAGAATGGAAAAGAGAAAGAGATAGAAGGAGAGAGAGAGAGAGAGAGAGAGAGAGAGAGAGAGAGAGAGAGGGAGGGAGGGAGGGGGAGGGGAGATGGGGAGGGGTGATTACGTACTACAGGTTACACGCATGAGTTACAACTCTGCGGCAATTTGGTTAATAAGTTTTCACCTTGGAGGCATCAACGCCCATAATTTATGTTTCTTTTCCTCTTGATGAAGGAAAGGCGGGTAGAATTCATGACTGCACTCTGTTATGTGGGTCAATCATAATATAAATTACCTTATAATTGGTTTATGTATAGAAATAGTAATGAATGAGAGTTCCAACCATAAAAAAAACAAAAAACAAAAAAAGAACAACGATAACAAAAAACAAAAAACAAACAAAAAAAACAACAACAACAAAAAGCAGATAAAGAAAAACCAAACACACACACACACACACACACACACACACACACATACATTTGCATAAACATTTTTTCCAAGGCAACAGATACATCCAGGCAGTTTCAGTCAATTATTTGGGTTTTTCCACCTTTAAATAAAGATGTTAGGAAGCAGGCACCGGTATAAGATAAAATGCTGAACAAGTGTGCATGAAAGGTGCCAGTCAAGAACGAAAAATAAAGGAAAAACACCATTTCAAAAAATCAGCCTACCTCGACTGAGTATCGAACCTCAGACCTTCTGATTACCTGTCAGACGTGCTACAATTACAATTAATTGTAATAATTCAAGAGTCAGCGACTGTAAAGTAAACGGTGAGTAAAGTTTTCTGTTCTCAGAAAAATAGAGGTGCCGAAAGCGGGCTTGAACCTGAATCCCCCTAGATGATAATGCAACGTTTTAATCAATTGGTCATGTCACATTCCAAAAAAAATAACGTTACATCAAAAACCACAATTCTTATTTGAAACCAGTCTTGGAATGGCCTTCCTTAATATCCTAAAGGCTTCAAGTAAGTAAAAACAAAACAAAAAAAAACCAAAAAAACAAACAAACAAACAAACAAACAAACCCCAAAAACAAACCCCGCTTTCCTAGCTTTGGGATTCAAACTTTCAACCATTCGATTCCTATGCAAGTGATCAACTGCTACGTAGTATCCGGGATAGAGATTTGAAAATACAATTAAAAAACTCAAACTTAAGTCTGATCTCATAATATATAAAGAATGGACTTATCGGAGGATATTATTAACTCACTCAATCCTAACACCGACTATATCCGTAGCATACCCGGGGTTACTTTTACCCCATACCTATTTATTACATTTTCTGAGACAAATTATAGGCGTAGTATCAAAGCCAATGTTTTTAGTTTTTACATGTTAATGATAGTTGAATGAAACTATTTATGCACATGCTCATTTCTAATACATGTTTTTCCAATTTTGAAAAGTAGCAAAAAGCTCCAGGTTGGAGTGAGTTAACCAGTTGACTACTGAATCCTCTAAATTCACGTGTTTACAAATTTGGCCAGAAAACTAGTCCTTGAAATATCGAGGCCACAGATTTAAAAGTTTATTGTAAGACGATTGTCATTTAAATCGATCGATATTTGAAGGGCGAAGTTTCTGGCCAAATTTTTAAACACGTGTCTTTCTAGAGTAAGTCTGTGAACTAGTTCATTGTATAATATGAGAGATTGGAAAATGGGATTGACTTCACTTGTCGTTCCATGAAAAAAAAATATCCGTTCGTTTCAATACGTTATGGCATTTATCTGTATCCCCCTGCGTCATATGTTTTCATTTTTATGGCTTTATTACCCGTAACAGGCGTTGTTCTTTACACGGATTCGTGCTCTCAACTCACGCTACCAGTTTGCACAGAGAATCATTTATGAAATAACACGTTTTTATGCAGTGGGTAATGCATTATATTGTATATTATTCTCCAGTTTATGTAAAGCTAGTTCTGTTTCGGGTTTTAACCAGTTAACTGCCGTACTCTGGAAAGACACGTATTCCAAAGTTTGGGCCGAAAACTCGTCCTTCATTTGATTTAAATGACCCTTGTCTTGCAATGTCCCAGGTTTGAGAGTTTTTGCCAAGATGAGGGTCAATTAAGTCAATCGATATTTGAAGGACGGATTTTCTGACCAAATTTTTAAATACTTGTCTTTCCAGCAGTTAACGGTTAAAATGGGGGAAAGGGGGGTTGCTCTGTTCATTGATACATTTTCAATGAGAAATGTACCAAAATTGAATGCGTATACAATATTATCTATGTATCTGTCTAGGTATTTGATTTGAACGTGGTTTTAGTTTGTCCGTTTCGGAGAAAATAAAATATTGACAACAATAATCCATTATGATAATATGAGTATATGTGTATGTATATGTTTGTATGTGTGTTTGTCAAAGTGTGTGTGTGTGTGTGTGTGTGTGTGTGTGTGTACTGTGTAAGCATCTCTCTTTTTTCGTTTTGCAACGACTGCAATATATTTACAATAATGCTATTGTACGTAATCACAAACTCCCAACAAACAAGGAACACATGGTATTGAACTCTGATAATGTTGATAGTGTCTGACAAAAAAAGTTAAATTATAATCTCGTTGTAATATAAACGTGTGTGGTTCGAGTATACTGTAATGGCAGTGATAGCTTGTCACCAAGAGGGAGAATGAAAGAAAGAACGAGAGAAGAAGAAGAAGAAGAAGAAGAAGAAGAAGAAGAAGAAGAAGAAGAAGAAGAAGAGATGAAGGGTGGGGGGGTGCGGGGGTAGAGAGATAGATTTGTAGATAGATAGATAGATAGATAGACAGATAGATAGATAGATAGATAGATAGATAGATAGATAGATAGGTAGATAGGTAGGTAGATAGGTAGATAGATAGATAAATAGATAGATAGATAGATAGATAGATAGATAAAGATAAATAGATAGATAGATAGAGAGAGAGAGAGAGGGGGGGGAGAGAAAGAGAGAGAGAGAGAGAGAGAGAGAGAGAGAGAGAGAGAGAGAGAGAGAGAGAGAGAGAGAGAGAGAGAGAGAGAGAAAACGAGAGATGTCTAAACTCGATTGGTTGTGATTTGATTTTTTTATGCAACAAAATTGATAAAAACTAACTTCCATTTACATGCAATCCTCATGTAGATTTCTCATGTAAGAATAATAAGATCACGGGTTTAAATATGGATGGAAACGCAAGAAATTTTTAATGACCTTGTTTATCAGTGTGATTACTATAATTGTGCTGCTACATAGCGTATGTAACCCATCGTGTTCATATGTTATTGTGTCGGAATGAAGCAGATGAAACATTTTTTACCTATAATATAATATAAGTGATCATAATAAAGGAGTCAAAGTCCTATATTATCTAGTTTAAAAGGAGCAAAAGTGAGAATCTCCAATATTTATTTTAACTGATATTCTTTCAATTTAGCTTAAAATTGATTTTTTTTTAAAATGAGCTTTTATATAGAACATATCCACTTAACGTGCTTAAGGCGCTTTTCAAGGGGTCCCTGGCCAACAGCAACACTTAACATTTAGGAAGGGACATGAAATGACGCCTGTTAGGTGATATTACAATTTTTCGGACAGAGACAACGCTGTTAACGGCCAGGTACTCAATTAACACCCGAGTACGGTGAGAGAATGTGAGTAAAGAGCCCTTTCCAAGGACTCAACTAAGCGCCGAGCGAGGCTCGAACTCAGGACCTTCCGATCCGAAAGCGAGTGTAATACTACTAGACCACATAGCCGCACAGGTGGGTAGATACGAGTAACCATAGCGCAATATTCACCAAAAGTGCTCACAACGTTTTACAGGGAATCCCTGGCCAACAGCAACATCTAACGTAGACGAGAGATGACTACTGTCAGACGATATTACAATTTTTTTGGACAGAGACAATATTGTTAACGGCAAGGTACTCATTTTACACCTGCGTACAATGAGAGAATGTGAAAAAGAGCCTTTTCCAAGGACTCAACTATCCGCCAAGCGAGACTCGAACCCAGGATCTTCCGATCCGAAAGCGAGTGTCATACCACAAGACGACATAGCCGCACAAATTTAAAATTTAAAACTATAGGCCTGTGGAATGGTTGTTAACAGCACTTAGACGGTGAAAACTTGACTTGTTTGCGTAAATTTCGAACCGATTTCAATTATCAGCGAGAAGATTGGTGTTTGGTACATTTTACCTACTTCGTGAACCAGGTAGTCAAAGTGTGAATGTCAAAACAAGTCTGTTAATCACGATATAATATATGATAATATCTATATGGTTTGGGCCCTTTCGGACTATTCAAAGAATAGCTTCAAAGAATTTATTTAGCTCCATTTCAAGATATCTTAGGCTTATCTAAATGTAAAATCTCGATTTTAAATCCCATCTGGGGTAGAAATATATTATAGAAAAGAGCCTTAACACCTTCTACTCTCCCGAGAGTAATAGATAGCTATACGTACGCCGAACGAAAATGGTTTACCATAATATTTTCCTTTCCAACATAACTAGACTGTGGAATACATGCTTGGTGTCGTCCAAAAAGTTCTTTTTAAAATCATCAAATGAATAAACACAACTTTAAAGAAGTCCCAGGTTCTTTTTGACACGCTTTCACATTAGTTTTGTAATTTTAATCCAATCGTATCGTTTAAAAACTATTAGATTTTTAAAATCTTTAAATTCTCTGTGAAACGTTCATACATAGATACAATTTATCAAAGTAATTCAGATAACTTTCATTGTTAACATGATAATATTGAGTATTACATATCTAATACACAACTAAGTGTCATTGTCAATATTAGTAGTATACTTATCTCTATTTACACTCATTTGACATGTCCAACTTTATACACAATCTTATATCTAAAACACAAATAAATGTCATAGTCAATATTTGTATCTAGTATAATTATCTCTATTTATATTCGTTTGACATGCCCCACTTTATACATTCAAGAGAATCGAATATTTAATACACAAAATGCAATTGAGATCCAATATCATGTTACTTCATACATCGAAATCAATTATTATTATTATTATTATTATTATTATTATTATTATTATTATTATTATTATTATTATTATTATTATTATTATTATTATTATTATATATTATTATTATCATCATTATTATCATCATTATTATCATTATTATTATTATTATTATTATTATTATGTTATTATTATTATTATTATTATTATTATTATTATTATATTATTATTATTATTATTATTATTATTATTATTATTATTATTATTATTATTATTATTTATTATTATTATTATCATCATTATTATCATCATCATTATCATTATTATTATTATTATTATTATTATTGTTATTATTATTATTATTATTATTATTATTATTATTATTATTATTATTATATTATTATTGTTATTATTATTATTATTATTATTATTATTATTATTATTATTATTATAATAATAATAATTATTATTATTAGTATTATTATTATTATTTACGCGACAGTCTGTCAACATTGAGAACGTACAAAGACGCGCTACTAGACGTTTGCCTGACATTCGACATCTATCTTATTTAGAAAGATTAAAGTGTCAACATTTTCCTTAATTAAAACATCGTAGATTAAGATGTTTTTTAAAAATTTTCATATATATATAGAATGATATACAATCGATCAAAATTTTAAGTGAAAGTGAAAATGCTGAAAATGTGAATCGTCTGAGAACAATTTTACTTAAACCGAGTGTAATTATTTAAAACTATTTTTAAATGCACGAATTTAAAGAAGAAGATAAAAAAGGTAACACCAAAGGAAACCAATTGAACATCTTAAAATAGAGAGAGAAAATAAAAGCACTCTAGATGAATGAAAACGAGAAAATGTTACCAATTCTGTCAACGTTCTCACAATTTAGCCAATTACTACACGTACGTACTATACTGGCGTTCTCTTGATAAAACAAAAAAAAAAAAAATAAAAAAAAAACAACAACAACAACAACAAAAATAATAATAACAATGTTTAAAATCGTGGCCAGAAATCTCGTTCTCGAAATATCGATCGATTGAAATGACCCTCATCTTGTCAAAAACATTCAAATCTGGTTCTTCCGTGAAGTCCAAGGTTTGAAAGTTTTCGCCAAGATGAGGGTCATTTTAATCGATTGATATTTTGAAGGACGTGATTTCTAGCGAAAATTTTAGATACGTCTTTTTTTTTCCAGAGCATTTCAGTATGGTCTTCCATTTACTGATGGGTCCCAGCCAAATGTTTACTGGCTTCAATTTAAATTTCGAACGTATAGAGCTATCTTTACATGCCTTATTATGTAAGAATGTAGATGAAACCAATAATATAGATATGAAAATTATTGAGCGATTTTTGGTACTGTCTTCCACATCTCCAAAAACCGTAAGTGTTTTCTTTCCTAGATCACGACCAGATAATTACAAAACAATAATAGCGTCGCAATAGAATATGAATGAAGTTGACGCCACTCAGTGCTTTGTTATTGGTCTTGGTTCTCAAAATAATCCTCTCTAAATCAGACTATTGATGTTTATGATTACGTATATTTTTGTGTGCTGGTAAGATTGATCTGATGTTGAGTATTTACTTTAAACGCAAAAGTCATTTGTGGTTGGATCGGATCGTCATTAATTTAAATCGTGATGATCAGATAAAATCAGATGGATACCTCTCATTAGGAACGTCTCAATTCAAAGCTCGGACTAGAATTAACGGTATATCGTGTAAAAATTAAATCTCTTACCAGAAAAGGTCTATGATTCGAGCCCCCGATGCAATTTTTGTGTATGTGACAAATCTTTTTTTTTGATCTCTGGTTTTGATTTCTATCGTTCACAACACTATTCCTTTCGGTAATTATATAGTCCTCATTTTCTTTCTCGCATATGTATACTACGGTGAGCTGTTGTTAGTCATGCTATAACGTTAAACTAAGAGCCACATGGCTCATGAAATCCAATTTTATCTCGTTATTAAAGCTTTTAAAAAAATAAAAAGTATTTGTAAAGGTGTTTGAATTCTGGCTAAACATGAGTGTAACCTCTACTGTTATTATTAATGGATATTTGAAAACTAAGACTGTGCATATTTGACATAATCTTGGACAAACAAAACCATTCATGCCAACGCCTTAACCCTTGAAGATATTTATTTTTTTCCAGTTCTATTTTGACAACAGTTATATCAACACAGAATGAAAATAACCGCATTTTATTGACAAACACATGCCCTATGCATTCCGCCAAGGAAAATGGTTCACGTCAGATGATATCAACGCCTTTTATCCCAAAAGAATTCATTCTATAGTTTATTTTGGCAACCATTTATGTCAAAATGAAAAATACATGTAAGTAAACGTCATTAATTGACAAACGAAAATAAACATTCCGTTAAAGAAAGTGTCGAGAACCGTTTAATCTTCTCGATATCATTCAATACCAAAGCTTTGACTTTATTCGCCCGTTTAGCTATTTATATCATATTGTACGTATTAACCAGTTAACTGCCGTACTCTGGAAAACATGTATTAAAAATTTGACCAGAAAAATCGTCCTTCGAATATCGATCGATTTATATGACATTTATATTGACAAAAACTCTCAAACCTGGGACCTCAGGGGCGCTAAGATGAGGGTCATGTAAATCGATCGATATTTGAAGGACGAGTTTTCTGGCAAAATTTTTAAATACTTGTCTTTCCAGAGGACAGCAGTTAGCGGGTTAATAAATGGAATGTTCAGGACAAACCGATTACCCCCTTTAGAAGTGAATACACAGACATAACTGATTATGTAGAAAATCAAAGTTTGGATGAGATCAATACCACAAACCAGCTGCGTTCTCTGTAATGAATAAAACTTTTTATTCCCGAAGTCGCCGCTAAGAATTCTCTTTTTATGACAAAGTTATTTACAAAATTCCAGACCTTAGTCTAAGATCAGCTGTTCCCTATTCACGTCAGGATCAACCGAGCAGTCCGCATTCTTTGATAAAACCATTTCACATATTTCCGTCAATATAATATACAATATCTAAATTGCCTTGAGAATAGTTAAACCAAATCAAATGCGGGCAAATTTGATGACCACAAACAGAGAAAGGTATGGGTGTCACATTTTACGGACGTTTAGTGCAAAGCACTGGTCACGTGTTAATGTCATTTCTTTTACTTAAGCTTTTCCGCCACACACCCCCCCCCCCCCCCCCTTCTCCCCACTCTTACAAGAAATTACCACCTGCTACTAAGTCGAGAATGGGAATTGTATTGATGCTATGATAGATAAAATACTCACAACATCCGTCACCCGTATATAACGTACCAATATATAAAACTATGTATAACCTTGGACGTTTATAGCCTAATAGATATAATTTATTGAGAACTAATCAGCAGCATGACTGTCAAAAATAATAACAAAGAGCTAAGTGACGTCATCTTCGTTCCTTCTATGTTGAATTGTTTCTTATTGCCACAAGAAATAGTAGTAGACTTCTTCCGATCACTGCTCACGATCACTACAACTAATTTTCAAAACAAACGAGATATGGTAGTGTAGCACTTCGCCACCAAAACCACAACAAACGTTGAATGATGCTTGTGCCATTTTCGGCGGGGTGGGGTGGGGTATATATACAACTTCTTAAAATGGATTCTTTGACACATTAATTTATTGAAGAAAAGTAAATATAAACGGTTGAAATTCATAAAAGACGTTACAAGGAACGATTTGGGCTCATTAGGGTTCAACAGTCGTGACGTCACCTCCCTCGTAATGACGCATAGTAACTGGTTCTAAACTATCGGAACAATGGCGGACGCCATAATCTCAATTACAGCCCTTATGGAATACTTCTCCGACAAGCATAAAAGTGTATTCAAAGGAGAAAAACATTATAAATCTGATCATGTTTTGACTTTATACATTCTGATCACATGACATGTGAAAAAGTTCTAGCCAGCATGAAGAATAAAAAGTACCGATTTTCTTTGTTTAGAATCAAGCTACTGGTTGCTGGGCGGAAGTGTCATCAGACTAATGAATACTATTGCCATACTTATACTGTTTCCATCGTTGGCTGTACAAGAGTTTGGTGTTTTATCGCACATTTAGTTATTTTTGGATTTTTATTAATTTCTCTTCGATAATTTAGGGATCAATGCCTTCAGACAGCCAGAGATTTAATAGTCACATACGACCTTTTCTAAGATTAATTCTATGACACGAGCTGTGTGGTTTTAAATATCCATTTTCTTAAGTAGGTATCCGATTTCATTGTTGATGTTGCCAACACCGTATTCCCTATGTTTAAAAATTGCTACCACTTTACCACCTGTTTGAAAATAAATAGGAATGACGTGGACATGTTGACAGGTTCGACTTTGAGTAATCGCAATCTAATGGTATTCGAGCCTTTTTCTTTACAATCGCGTCATTGCATATTTTTATTTGCTACGAGTGACATTATTTATTCAATTACAGGCAACTTAACAACTAATCCTAACAACTAGAAGTACCTGCCTGTATTACATATCTCGATTAATTTTTACTGTTTGCTTCTAAATGATATTATTTTATCATTAATAATCTGATTGAATTTTTAAATAGAAAAATAGGTTATCTCCCGTCTTAGTATCGTATTGAAATCGAATACATATAGAGATCGAAAACGGTGCTTTGATAAGAAGATATAATATTTAAAATGATTATGTCAACTTGATCCCTTCAACCGGGAGGGGGAGCGGGGAGGGGGAGGGGGGGGGGGGAAGGAGCATTTCGAAACGACAGTGGGTAGGGACTGAGGGTGTAGAGAGGCAACGATACAGCAGTTCTCACAATGATAAGAATTTCATCATATTCCGTATTTTGATTAAATCTTTATCTTTATTTTTACAATAAGTATTATTTGGCACGGTTAGGTAGAGGAGATGCCTCGACAGAACTATACACTGATTAATCTACGTACTTTTTGTTTTGGCCAGAAACTGTTTAGTTTTCCTATACAAACTAAATATCAATGAACTAAGTAGAGCCTTTACTTGTAAAAAAAAGTATTGAACTTGATACTTCTGTAAAGAACGTTTTTTTCTATGTGTTTTAAATTCAGAGCATCGTTCTTAAATGGAAGAGGTAGATGCAGAGACCTCCACTCTCTTCCCTCCAGACCTACAATTTCTATTGTATATCTTGTCATCGACCGATTAAAATGTCCATGAACTTAACAAAAACTCTCAAATCTGGGCCTTTGCGAGGTCTTAGGTTTTGAAATTTTTGTCAAATGAGGATAATATTAATCGATCGATATTTAAAGGACGACATGTGCTTTTACCAATATTATCGAGCATTCTAGTAACAAAAGTACCCGCCAACACTCATATATATATATATATAATATATATATATATATATATATATATATATATATATATATATATAAAACATAAATAAATTTCTTATTATTTCCATTAATTCAGTCCTCAAAGAACTCTTTAACTCAACAAATGCGACGTTCACGACTTTTTTATTGCCCTACAACGGTCGTAATTTTTTTTTATAAAACATAAAACCTGGAGGCATTTTTGTGCAGCTTCAAATGGCCACCTTCCTTCCCGTCACTCAACCCTACCCCATCCATCCACCCACGAAGAAACTCGGGTTATATTCTCCAGCTCCTCTGTTATTGTAAAGCTATAATTATCCTGATATGCCGATGGTTCTGTTCCCGAGTTAGGAAACAAGTTGACGGATGTTTTAAAATCTCTATAGAAAATACCCGGAGGTTGATTCAAGAGCGCTTTACCGCGAACATTGTATTATTATTATTCATGGTGGTGCAAATAGACTTCACACAAAGGGACCCCTATTGTATCAGAGTAACGGGGAGGGACGCCTCAAAAATGGCCTGAAACCTCTTGAAACAAGACATTGAGTCTTTAATCAGTTAGTTGCTGTACTCTGGAAAAACTCGTATTTAAAAATTTGGCCAGAATACTCGTCCTTCAAACATCGATCGATTGAAATGACCCTTATCTTGGCAATTCTCGAAGTCCCAGGTTTGGGAATTTTAGCCAAGATGAGGGTAATTTAAATCGATCGGTATTTGAAAGACGAGTTTTCTGGCCAAATTTTAAATGCGTTCTTTTTTCAGAGTACAGCAGTTAACTGGTTAAAAACAAGATATGAAGTGAGTAGAAAAGTGCCAGAAGACAATAGAGAATAAAATTTTTTTTCGCGGCGGTGGTGGGGTTTGAACCTGCGACCTTATTGGTACGACAACTCCGCCTGGCAGGTGAGAGCGTGGCTCTACCGTGTGAGCTATCCACGAACACAAAAATATTCGTTTCAAACCCAGAGTCATTTCTAGATCCCTCTCTCACCCACTTCTTGAGATCGCCGATTCGTTCGCCACCATCGCGAAGTAATTTTGACCAGCAGTTAAGCTTAATAGCCAATATTCTCATCACAACATATAACATAGAAACGATTGAGACATTGAGTATGCTCCGGTGTATGGGGTGAATTTTTAATTCAGAAAAGTGAGTGGAGCAGGCACTTATGTTGGTAACAACAAGATATGAAGTGAGTGAAAAGTGCCAGAAGACAATAGAGAATAAAAAAATTTTTCGCGGCGGTGGTGGGGTTTGAACCTGCGACCTTATTGGTACGACAACTCCGCCTGGCAGGTGAGAGCGTGGCTCTACCGTGTGAGCTATCCACGAACACAAAAATATTCGTTTCAAACCCAAAGTCATTTCTAGATCCCTCTCTCACCCACTTCATGAGATCGCCGATTCGTTCGCCACCATCGCGAATATTTAATTCAGACAAGGAGTGAAGCTAAGCCAATATTTATCCAAACAACAAGAAGATGAGACTTGAGTATGCTCCGGTGTATGGGGTGAATTTTTAATTCAGAAAAGTGAGTGGAGCAGGCACTTATGTTGGTAACAACAAGATATGAAGTGAGTAGAAAAGTGCCAGAAGACAATAGAGAATAAAAATTTTTTTTCGCGGCGGTGGTGGGGTTTGAACCTGCGACCTTATTGGTACGACAACTCCGCCTGGCAGGTGAGAGCGTGGCTCTACCGTGTGAGCTATCCACGAACACAAAAATATTCGTTTCAAACCCAAAGTCATTTCTAGATCCCTCTCTCACCCACTTCTTGAGATCGCCGATTCGTTCGCCACCATCGCGAAGTAATTTTGACCAGCAGTTAAGCTTAATAGCCAATATTCTCATCACAAACATATAACATAGAAACGATTGAGACATTGAGTATGCTCCGGTGTATTGTGTGAATTTTTAATTCAGAAAAGTGAGTGGAGCAGGCACTTATGTTGGTAACAACAAGATATGAAGTAGTAGAAAAGTGCCAGAAGACAATAGAGAATAAAAATTCACCCCATACACCGGAGCATACTCAATGTCTCAATCGTTTCTATGTTATATGTTTGTGATGAGAATATTGGCTATTAAGCTTAACTGCTGGTCAAAATTACTTCGCGATGGTGGCGAATGAATCGGCGATCTCAAGAAGTGGGTGAGAGAGGGATCTAGAAATGACTTTGGGTTTGAAACGAATATTTTTGTGTTCGTGGATAGCTCACACGGTAGAGCCACGCTCTCACCTGCCAGGCGGAGTTGTCGTACCAATAAGGTCGCAGGTTCAAACCCCACCACCGCCGCGAAAAAAATTTTTATTCTCTATTGTCTTCTGGCACTTTTCTACTCACTTCATATCTTGTTGTTACCAACATAAGTGCCTGCTCCACTCACTTTTCTGAATTAAAAAGTCACCCCATACACCGGAGCATACTCAATGTCTCAATCGTTTCTATGTTATATGTTTGTGATGAGAATATTGGCTATTAAGCTTAACTGCTGGTCAAAATTACTTCGCGATGGTGGCGAACGAATCGGCGATCTCAAGAAGTGGGTGAGAGAGGGATCTAGAAATGACTTTGGGTTTGAAACGAATATTTTTGTGTTCGTGGATAGCTCACACGGTAGAGCCAAGCTCTCACCTGCCAGGCGGAGTTGCCTTACCAATAAGGTCGCAGGTTCAAACCCCACCACCGCCGCGAAAATTTTTTTTATTCTCTATTGTCTTCTGGCACTTTTCTACTCACTTCATATCTTGTTGTTACCAACATAAGTGCCTGCTCCACTCACTTTTCTGAATTAAAAATTCACCCCATACACCGGAGCATACTCAATGTCTCAATCGTTTCTATGTTATATGTTTGTGATGAGAATATTGGCTATTAAGCTTAACTGCTGGTCAAAATTACTTCGCGATGGTGGCGAACGAATCGGCGATCTCAAGAAGTGGGTGAGAGAGGGATCTAGAAATGACTTTGGGTTTGAAACGAATATTTTTGTGTTCGTGGATAGCTCACACGGTAGAGCCACGCTCTCACCTGCCAGGCGGAGTTGTCGTACCAATAAGGTCGCAGGTTCAAACCCCACCACCGCCGCGAAAAAAATTTTTTATTCTCTATTGTCTTCTGGCACTTTTCTACTCACTTCATATCTTGTTGTTACCAACATAAGTGCCTGCTCCACTCACTTTTCTGAATTAAAAATTCACCCCATACACCGAGCATACTCAATGTCTCAATCGTTTCTATGTTATATGTTTGTGATGAGAATATTGGCTATTAAGCTTAACTGCTGGTCAAAATTACTTCGCGATGGTGGCGAACGAATCGGCGATCTCAAGAAGTGGGTGAGAGAGGGATCTAGAAATGACTTTGGGTTGAAACGAATATTTTTGTGTTCGTGGATAGCTCACACGGTAGAGCCACGCTCTCACCTGCCAGGCGGAGTTGTCGTACCAATAAGGTCGCAGGTTCAAACCCCACCACCGCCGCGAAAATTTTTTTATTCTCTATTGTCTTCTGGCACTTTTCTACTCACTTCATATCTTGTTGTTACCAACATAAGTGCCTGCTCCACTCACTTTTCTGAATTAAAAATTCACCCCATACACCGGAGCATACTCAATGTCTCAATCGTTTCTATGTTATATGTTTGTGATGAGAATATGGCTATTAAGCTTAACTGCTGGTCAAAATTACTTCGCGATGGTGGCGAACGAATCGGCGATCTCAAGAAGTGGGTGAGAGAGGGATCTAGAAATGACTTTGGGTTTGAAACGAATATTTTTGTGTTCGTGGATAGCTCACACGGTAGAGCCACGCTCTCACCTGCCAGGCGGAGTTGTCGTACCAATAAGGTCGCAGGTTCAAACCCCACCACCGCCGCGAAAAATTTTTTATTCTCTATTGTCTTCTGGCACTTTTCTACTCACTTCATATCTTGTTGTTACCAACAACATAAGTGCCTGCTCCACTCACTTTTCTGAATTAAAAATTCACCCCATACACCGGAGCATACTCAATGTCTCAATCGTTTCTATGTTTATATGTTTGTGATGAGAATATTGGCTATTAAGCTTAACTGCTGGTCAAAATTACTTCGCGATGGTGGCGAACGAATCGGCGATCTCAAGAAGTGGGTGAGAGAGGGGATCTAGAAATGACTTGGGTTTGAAACGAATATTTTTGTGTTCGTGGATAGCTCACACGGTAGAGCCACGCTCTCACCTGCCAGGCGGAGTTGTCGTACCAATAAGGTCGCAGGTTCAAACCCCACCACCGCCGCGAAAAAATTTTTTTATTCTCTATTGTCTTCTGGCACTTTTCTACTCACTTCATATCTTGTTGTTACCAACATAAGTGCCTGCTCCACTCACTTTTCTGAATTAAAAATTCACCCCATACACCGGAGCATACTCAATGTCTCAATCGTTTCTATGTTATATGTTTGTGATGAGAATATTGGCTATTAAGCTTAACTGCTGGTCAAAATTACTTCGCGATGGTGGCGAACGAATCGGCGATCTCAAGAAGTGGTGTGAGAGAGGGATCTAGAAATGACTTTGGGTTTGAAACGAATATTTTTGTGTTCGTGGATAGCTCACACGGTAGAGCCACGCTCTCACCTGCCAGGCGGAGTTGTCGTACCAATAAGGTCGCAGGTTCAAACCCCACCACCGCCGCGAAAAATTTTTTATTCTCTATTGTCTTCTGGCACTTTTCTACTCACTTCATATCTTGTTGTTACCAACATAAGTGCCTGCTCCACTCACTTTTCTGAATTAAAAATTCACCCCATACACCGGAGCATACTCAATGTCTCAATCGTTTCTATGTTATATGTTTGTGATGAGAATATTGGCTATTAAGCTTAACTGCTGGTCAAAATTACTTCGCGATGGTGGCGAACGAATCGGCGATCTCAAGAAGTGGGTGAGAGAGGGATCTAGAAATGACTTTGGTTTGAAACGAATATTTTTGTGTTCGTGGATAGCTCACACGGTAGAGCCACGCTCTCACCTGCCAGGCGGAGTTGTCGTACCAATAAGGTCGCAGGTTCAAACCCCACCACCGCCGCGAAAAATTTTTTTATTCTCTATTGTCTTCTGGCACTTTTCTACTAACTTCATATCTTGTTGTTACCAACATAAGTGCCTGCTCCACTCACTTTTCTGAATTAAAAATTCACCCCATACACCGGAGCATACTCAATGTCTCAATCGTTTCTATGTTATATGTTTGTGATGAGAATATTGGCTATTAAGCTTAACTGCTGGTCAAAATTACTTCGCGATGGTGGCGAACGAATCGGCGATCTCAAGAAGTGGGTGAGAGAGGGATCTAGAAATGACTTTGGGTTTGAAACGAATATTTTTGTGTTCGTGGATAGCTCACACGGTAGAGCCACGCTCTCACCTGCCAGGCGGAGTTGTCGTACCGATAAGGTCGCAGGTTCAAACCCCACCACCGCCGCGAAAAAATTTTTTATTCTCTATTGTCTTCTGGCACTTTTCTACTCACTTCATATCTTGTTGTTACCAACATAAGTGCCTGCTCCACTCACTTTTCTGAATTAAAAATTCACCCCATACACCGGAGCATACTCAATGTCTCAATCGTTTCTATGTTATATGTTTGTGATGAGAATATTGGCTATTAAGCTTAACTGCTGGTCAAAATTACTTCGCGATGGTGGCGAACGAATCGGCGATCTCAAGAAGTGGGTGAGAGAGGGATCTAGAAATGACTTTGGGTTTGAAACGAATATTTTTGTGTTCGTGGATAGCTCACACGGTAGAGCCACGCTCTCACCTGCCAGGCGGAGTTGTCGTACCGATAAAGTCGCAGGTTCAAACCCCACCACCGCCGCAAAAAAATTTTTTATTCTCTATTGTCTTCTGGCACTTTTCTACTCACTTCATATCTTGTTGTTACCAACATAAGTGCCTGCTCCACTCACTTTTCTGAATTAAAAATTCACCCCATACACCGGAGCATACTCAATGACTCAATCGTTTCTATGTTATATGTTTGTGATGAGAATATTGGCTATTAAGCTTAACTGCTGGTCAAAATTACTTCGCGATGGTGGCGAACGAATCGGCGATCTCAAGAAGTGGGTGAGAGAGGGATCTAGAAATGACTTTGCGTTTGAAACGAATATTTTTGTGTTCGTGGATAGCTCACACGGTAGAGCCACGCTCTCACCTGCCAGGCGGAGTTGTCGTACCAATAAGGTCGCAGGTTCAAACCCCACCACCGCCGCGAAAAAAAATTTTATTCTCTATTGTCTTCTGGCACTTTTCTACTCACTTCATATCTTGTTGTTACCAACATAAGTGCCTGCTCCACTCACTTTTCTTAACTGGTTAAAATGACTTTAGAAGGCAAATGATGCATAGACACTGGTCTATTCACGTCAGGTGCCGGGATGAGCTGACGAGAGGCGGAGAATTCCAGCGTTTCCTACTTATTTAAAATTCTTTTAAAAAATCGTTTCCAATAAAACAATGGAACGAAAGTATTTTATTCGTGAAAGGGTGTTGTCAGAAATTTGTTGTGGGATTCTTGTACTATACAATCTCATTCAACCAAATTCAGAAGTCTATGATTATTTATTGTGAACTATTTTCGCACGTCAAAGCGATACTAAGCTTCTAGAATCTGTGGACTGTTAAAAGTAATTGTAAAAAATGAATATAATATCTAAAAATGGATATATCAAACACGGAACGTTTCGGGCTCAAAACTCTTCTTCGGCCAACATAAAAAAGAACAATTAAAACATAAATACATTACTTAAGTGTTTTTAAAAGTAATGTACTTATGCTTTAATTGTTTTTGTTGTTGGCCGAAGAAAGGGTTTGAGTCATATGTTCCGTGTTTGGCATTTTGTTCTTTTTTAAAGCTGTTTTATATTCATTTTTATTTAGAAATGTTTTCCTACGCATGAATTATGATGGTGCTTTTCTGCAAGTTTATAGAACTTAGTCATAACATTGTCGCTTTGATTTAATGTTAATTGATTACTTTTGATAATGATATCAGTGGTGTTCATTGGAGAAAAAAAATTCAATACAGTGTTTCCAATTTATTGAAAGCATATTTGAACAACTTTTAATGAAAAAGAAACATAGAAAACTTGGTTATTGTTCTTTAATGCATTTTTTTTTCTCTTTTTTTTTTCGTCATCAGATATTTGACAACGGTACAGCATCGATGAAAATAATTCACAATAATCTGTATCTTCATCATCGTCATTGTCATCATCATCATCATCATCATCATCATAATCGTCTTCGTCATTGTCGTCTTCACCACCACCGCCATCACTATCGCTGTCGCCGCCGCCGCGAACACCACCACCACCCCACAGCAACAACAACAACAACAACAACAACAACAATACAATAACAAGAATAATAATCGCTATCATTAATACTTAGATCTGTTTTCATAAGTTGTTTTTTAATGACAACACAAAAGCATATTCTAGTTGATGTAATTAAAGAGCATGGTTTCCAACCATTACATTCCACGAACTATCAATGTTATCATCCCTGTCAGCAATGGATCGGTGACATCTACAATAATTACAAGACAAATTATGTTATTTTTACCATAGCCGTGTTGTTTGTAAATGCAGTAGTTACTTTGTTCTGCATTTTGATAAATACCACGTGTCAACACGGTTTCATGTTCTAGTCTGCCAAAACTCTGAAAAAAATCCCCAGGTATTTAACAGTTTTGGCCAGAAAACCCTTCCGTAGATATTAGATCAATCAAAATGACCTTCATCTTGTCAAAACGCCTAAAATCTGGAACTTCCTTGAAGACTTCCATTGAGGCCCCAAGTTTTGAGAGTTTTTGACAAAATAAGGGTCACTTTAATCACTTTAAATTTAAGGACGAATTTTCTAGCCAAAATTTTGAATGGATGTCTTTTTTTTTCTTTTTTCTTTTTTTGTTTTTGTTTTTTTTTTAAGGTTAAGGCAATACTGGCATCATATTCTAAAGAACACTTTGTGGCATTTATATCACAAGAACTTAGAGACTACTCTCTTCCAGAAAACCACGTTTCTAAATGTTTTGGCAAAAGAAAACTCACTCTTATTTAAAAATTGTGATGGATTGCAATGACCTCTCAAAACTGAGACTTCAATAAGACGTTTCAGGTTTAAGAGATTTTGACAACTTGAAGGTCATTTTAATCAATCAGGAGTTGAAATACGTTTTCTGGCCAAATATGTTTTTTTACAATGTTTTGACAGCATAAAGCAACATGTAACCAACCTATCTGCTTTCAATTAATTGCTGTGAATTGCTCACCACAACGATCGACTGACTCAATTGATAAAATTGCTTGCTGGCAT
>NC_088360.1:83382212-83397212 GCF_034508935.2 Berghia stephanieae | reverse complement strand
AAATGCCTTCAAAGTCGTCTTTCTCATCATCCTTATAACCGTAGCCTTTGTTGCTGGTGACAATAATATTTCAACGTGGGTGGTGCCGAGGAAGAACCTTTTGTCCTACGTGGCATTCAACTCTTATTAGCATTTCAATAGCTGAAGATTATCATTTTCACAATTATTGCAATTATAAAAGTTTCAAGTTTCTTTAGTTTTTTCTTCTCCAGACCTTTGTGCTACCGCACAGCAGCACGAAATGGTTGTTTTGAAGATAAAGTTAATCCCACACGACAAAATTGCAAGTGATATAGATGAATAACACCCCCTGCACACAACTGTCAAACAAATACAAATACACGAAACAAACGAGCAGACATGCTATCAAAAAAGCAAATGCGCTCACAGGAACAAAAAACGTTGTAAGAGCTCTCTCTCTCTCTCTCTCTCTCTCTCTCTCTCTCTCTCTCTCTCTCTCTCTGGCCCCATCTCTCTCCTCCCTCTTTCTCTCCCTCTCTCTCTCTCTCTCTCTCTCTCTCTCTCTCTCCATCGCTCTCTCTCTCCCTCTCAAATTCCTTTACACACTCCTCTTCCACGTCTTCTTCTCCTCCCTCTTTTATCCTTCTCGTCCTCCTCCTCCTCGCCCTCCTCCTCCTCCTCATAATGTCCTCCTTCTTCTCATCTTCTTCCTTCTTATCCTCCTCTTCGTCTTCTTCTCTTTCTCCCTCTTTTTTTTCTTCTCCTCATCCTTCATCTTCTCTTGTTATCAACCTTTTTAACATCCCAGTAGAATTACATGGAACGAAAATCTCGAAAATCCTGAATAAGAGAACACATTTGTAATCCATTCAAACAATTAACTTGTATAATCTTTGAGGTAGGGAGGAGAATTAGATTAAAAGCGCTAGAATAAGGTAGGACCCCTGGTGGTTCAGTAAATAGTGCACTTCTTCAAGTTTCATGCCTGTCCCAGTTTCGGAGGCTTCATGAGTCATATATTTCCACAGATCTGTCTCTCGTTGAATCTGTCAATTCACCAGGTGACTTTCCAGTGAAGTCCTTCAGCTGTGTCAGTAACATTCTTCGTTGTGATACCAGTTGATCACAGGAGTGATTGTGTTGCTAGGTTAAATTTGACAGAAAGTATTGACCAGTACCGTATGGTCCAAATGGCGGCAAGCTCCACAGAGAACGTATAGATTGGTTTTATGGCTCGAAGCAACTACAGTGGAAAGGTATTCGTGTCCTTTCTTTTTCTTCTTCTTCTTCTTCTGCTGCTGCTGCTTCTTCTTCTTCTTCTTCTTCTTCTTCTTCTTCTTCTTCTTCTTCTTCTTCTTCTTCTTCTTCTTCTTCTTCTTCTTCTTCTTCTTCGTTCGTCCTTATATTGTCCTCATGTTTTAATGTCTAGTTGGTTAGGAACGATGTTGTCTATATCAGCTCTTTCAGTGGCCTACATGATTGGGTCTGCAAAGGTGAAATACTAGGCAAAAAATCCTCTCTTTCTGTTGATACTTTGGACAGGTCTAGAGTGCACGATAGGCGTCCTCATTGTCCTTCACCACAATCGGACTCGCCTATATCTCCGGTTTTGTATTGTGAAATTGGTGTTGCAGGCGATTGTGTCCTGATTGTAGTCTAAAAATAGTGACTTGGGCCTCAATGCCGATGATTGACTTGATTTCGCTAATATCATAAACAAATTCAATCTTTTTTTCCATTCGAGCCAACGTTTCTGGTTTTCATTTCCAATAATGCTGTGGTGACTAGGAGTCCATTGTATTGTGTCCTTCGGTCATTAATTGAAATGAGAATTCAATGTGTTGTGAATGAAAGTTCTTGTATTCAAGTATCGTAAATTGCATCGTCTATGTAATGGTACTATTGTTCTCAACTGGCGTCTGTTCTTGTGACGACCTTGTTGGGAGTGTCATATAATATGTGTACTATTTCCAAGAATCAACAAACCTAATAGGTATATTAAAGAAAGTTTATTAAACAAGGTAAACATAAGATACGTGTGTACAGGATGACAGTTGTATACAGTCGGACTCCCAACAACATAGTCACAAGAACAGATGCAAGTTGTGAACGATACTACCATTGAATGGACGATACAAGTTACGATACTTGAATTTAATAACTTTCATTCACAACACATCAAAATCTCACACTGTTGCTCTTTGATTTAGTTTCATTAGTTCTACGCTATACACGTTTTAGATTGGTCTTCATTGTGTAGTTAGTCTCTTATCTCCTGTCCAAGACTTAATGAAACGAGAAATTTGATTCAAATAAACCAATCAATTGCATTTATTGCTTTCAAATTTTATATGGCTATGTTACCTTTGACATTAGTTGTTAGCGTTTACATGACGTGTTCAATATGCGACGACCTCCTCGTGATACACACCCATAATGTGTCGTAAAAGTTGTTCCCCACAACTTGGCATTGTGCCCGGGGGTGTGGGGAGGGGGGGGGGGGGTAGGCCTCACACAAGATTCTCAACTTTCTGTCTGAGGCCATGAGGGCTGGGGAAAGTCTGGCCTTAATGCTGGTCTTCGCGTTCAAACTTCATACCATCTGGTTGCCGGTCAGATGTTCTTCAACCACACCACAGTTTACTAACCACAGTGAATTGGTTCAATTCCTGAAGACGGGGAAGAACACAAAATGTGGCGTTTCCCAGTGTTTAGTCTTGGGTGGGACCGGTATCATTTGTCTATTACAAACAGGTTATCTGTAAATATAGACTAAACTATTATTTATATTCCGAAGACAATCAAATTTATGTGACAGGAATCAATGAAACAGTATTAAAATTGAAACATGAATTGATAAATGTGAGCGATGCATAGCTGATGGGGTAAAAAAAAATAGATGGGGAACAACGAGCTGAAATGAAATAGTGATAAAACCTAATTGTTTGTTCTGTGCGATCAATACAACTTAAAACTGATTGAAAATTCCTTAATCACAGCAGTGAAATCAAATTTGCAAAATGTGTCAATTATAGGAAAAAAACGAGGTACAATATTTGACTCGATTCTGTTTATGAAAGACCAGTTCTAAAAATTAATTTAAAAAATAAACTTTTGATGAAAATACGCACATCAAGAGAATTCTCACCAAAATAGCTTGTCAACAACTTATTACATCTATTGTGTATATTCCCAAAGTTTGATTATTGCAACTCACTTCTAACAGTAGCTACCGTTGAACAATCCAAATCCAAGCCAAATCTCAAATCATCACAGCCCATCTTGAATAGTAAATGTTATAAAGTAACTCTTCACTTTTCCACCAACACAGACTCAAGTCCAGGATTGCAACCACCACAAAGCTGCTCTAACCAACGTTACAATGACAAAACACATTATTATTATTATATTTTTTTTTTTGGGGGGGGGGGGGTTGTTTTGGTTTTTTTTGTTTTTGTTTGTTTGTTTGGTTTTTTTTTTTTTTTTTTTTTTTGGGGGGGGGGTTATGTTTGTTTTGTGTGTGTGTGTGTGTGTGTGTGTGTGTTTTCAATTCGGCCAGAAAACTTTCACGTCAATCTCATCGATGGGCTGAGATGGCTCCTGGTTTGACAAAAACTATTAAACATGAGACCTATTCTGACGAACTTTGAAAAAAAAATCAATTATTAAAAATTTTGGTCAGAAAACTCACCTTTAAATAATCCTCCATCCTCCTCCTCCTCCTCCTCCTCCTCCTCCTCCTCCTCCTCCTCCTCCTCAGCATCATCATCATCATCATCATCATCATCATCATCATCATCATCATCATCATCATCATCATTATCATCGTCATCATCATCACCATCGTCATTACTATCACCCCAAACACCACTACCATCACCTACACCACCATCACCACCACAACCATATTATCATGTCAAAGGTATTCTAGTCCATCACAAGCAACTAGTAACATAGTATCTTGAATAAATTAATTATTCATCACTGTCATTTTCCTGGTTTGAAAAAACCTATAATCTGCCATAGAAATTCTGATTACTACCAGCCCTACTCACCAACGTAGTTCCATCGTCAGAATACCCTCATTAACCAGTTAACTGCCGTACACTGGAAAAACACCTATGTAAAAAGTTGGCCTAAAACCCGTCCTTCAAATGTCGATCAATTTTTATGACCCACATCTTAGCAAAACCGCTCAAATCTGTGAACAATTTCGTTGAAGCTAACCTTAAATAATAACCATGATAAAACTTCTTTGAAAAGTTGAGATTTTATATAGGGCAATATCATCTAAACGTGCTCAAAGCGCTTTACAAGATACAAGAAGAAATAGGCGCCAAGAACTCCGAACTTGATGTAATTCGAAGATATATCGAGTTTCTGTTCAATTTTGGAGAACACTGCCTGCATATGCGTATTTCTCAATAAAAGAGGCCACTCTATATCTCCGATTACGCGTGACAATTTATATATCCCGACAGTACAAAGAGCGTAAAAACGTTTTTATTGAGATAGGTAAAAGGTGTGAAATTCCTTTTCTGGTATCGGAAATGTTTAATCGCTACATTCTCTAATGGGATATCTAGTTAAAATATCTATACAATATGTTTATGATTTTTGGTGATTGATATTCGGACCATGGAAAGACGTAATGTACATAAAGAGAGGGAGAGAGTGAGAGACAGATATATATATATATATATATATATATATATATATATATATAGTGTGTGTGTGTGTGTGTGTGTGTGTGTCTGTGTGTGTCTGTGTGTGTGCTTGTTTCAAAGGGAGAGTTAGAGTAATCAGGGAAGAATGTGAGGTCAAAAATATGCGCTAATAATAGTTAATAGACTTTACAAGAGATGAATATGAAACAAATGATTAAGATTGAATGGTATCAAAATTTATGTTAGAGTATTATTTATTATTAATGATGCAATAAAAATAAGACGAAAAAATATGGTCAGATTAAAAAAAAACAACTTTAAAAAAAGCAATATTCAGAACAATATACTTGTTATAAATCAGACTATCAATAAACAGATAGACAGATCAATAGATATAGATAGATTTAAAACCAGTTAAATGCCCTTTTCTGGAAAGACATGCATTAAAACATTTAGCTGAAAACTTGTCCTACAAATATCGATCGATTTTAATGACCCTCATCTTGGCAAAAACTCTCAAACCTGGGACCTTGCAAGGTCCCGTGTTTGAAAGTTATTGCCAAGATGAGGCCCCAGGTTTGAGAGGTTTATTTTTTCAAGATGACGGTCATATAAATATAATATATATAAATCTATCGATACTTGAAGGACGAGATTTCTTACCAATTTTTTAAATACGCGGTTAAAGTCATATATTACATGGCCTATATATATATATATATATATATATATATATATATATATATATATATATATATATATATATATAAAGGATGGAGTATGAAAATATCGACTAAAACTTTTGAAAGGACTGTGTTTAAAAGATAATTGCGTTTTTCTCCTCCAACATTCAAAGCAACGCATATAGAAATGATAAGAATATTGTTGACTTCATTGCAGGACCATAATGGGTAAACAGCCGTGAAAGTGTAGTGGGCAGGATTTAGAAACGTTACAACGAGTGATTTAAGGTGACGCTTCGTTAATTATTAACAGCCCGTGTCAATCACGACAACTCGAAAGGGGAAACAGAACTGTTGAATCGCGTGTTTACTACTTATATACACAAAGGCATTTGCTGCTTTGAAATTCGGCCGCCAACAGCTTGGTACTGAGTGCAGTGTTTATAATTGACAACTGAAATGAAAAGACTTTGTGCAAAAGAACCGGTATCAAACCCGGGTCCAGCCAGGATTTTTTTTTTCTGAAACACCTGTTTACCCAGAAGTGATTGGGGAGCTGGATCTGGTTTGGCCTAACAAGCAAATGGAACTGCTATCAATCCCTGTTATCAAACCAATAATGGCTGAGTGATTGGATCTGTTTGATCTGGCGGAAAGCACCTTATGATAAACTATGCCCTGATGTAGAGTAGTAAGATGTCCATTTAACGCTACAGAAAATGAGATAAACTCCAGTTTCATGAGCTTTTCATTTCTATAGGACAGTTTTTTCGGAAAAAATCTGGGAGAAAAAATTATCCATTATTCGCGTGGGAACGAACAACAAATTGATCTTTTATATTGGACCTATCGTGATGTAGAAGATTTTTTGTTACCGAAAGCTAATCAAATACTCGTACCACACATTTTGAAATCGAACATTTTGAAATGTTCTACAAAGGTTTGGGGGTAGGAGTTGTCATTCCCTCATTCAGATGTCTACTAATTTGTTGACTCTTGTATGGATGATTTAGAAATGTTTTTGACCTAAAAGTGTTGTGAAAAATGCCAAAATCTATTTTCATTGTAAAAAGTTACAACACTTAGAGCACATTTTTGTTCGGTCACAAACATCATAAAATTCATAAAAGCAAAAATACAACAAATTATATATTTTGTTCTTGATCATGTACATTCTTGGCAAACGTGACTCGTTAAACATCCCGTGAGAGACAAGAGCTCTTTTTTCCACGCTCAAATAACATGGATAAATAACGAAGTGAGCACCAGGTGCATGAGTTTGTACTCATCAATGGGCTTAATTTGTTGTCATTTACCACACGTGCACACAATGACGAAATGTTTTCATAGATTTATTATTTTGCCACTCTTGATTCATTGAGCTAAGATAAAAATGCCTCTTCAAGATCATTTGTAAACCCACATTGCCAGGTAGAGTTTTGAACATAAATTGCCAAAAAAGGTTTTATCTCAGGAAAGACACGTATTAAAAAATTTAGCCAGAAAACTCGTCCTTCAATAAAATCAATAGTTTTATATGACCGTCATCTTGGCAAAAACTCTCAAACCTGGGACTTCGCAAAGTCCCATGTTTTAGACTTTTTGCCAAGTTGAGTGTCATTTAAATCGATCAATGTTTCAAGGACGAGTTTTCTGGCCAAAATTTTAGAAACGAATTTTCCAGAGTACGGCATTTAATTGGTTTTTAAAAAATTAATTAGCATTGAAATACAGCGGATTTGTCTTTATTTTTATCACATTGGCATAAGAAACGTTAACATGCGTAAAAAGTTGGGTTTTTTTTTCCAATCCAAAAGGCTTCAAAGATATTCTAGATTATTTGAAATGATGACATGAAAAAACGTGACAAATTTACAATACGGAAATAAATCAAATGCAATGATCAATACTAAGTTGTTTTTTTTTTTGTTTTTTTTTTGTTTTTTTTTTTTTGTTTTTTGTTTTTGTATATGATTATATTGCGCCTTTATTTTTTCTTTCTCTTTCTACAAATCTCATTCTGAAAGCTATAATGAAGGATGAGGCACGGTAATGGAATGAAAATGTAATAAGAGATATGTTACAGCGCAGTGCCAAAAAATAAGTAATTAAGAGAGAGAGAGAGAGAGAGAGAGAGAGAGAGAGATAGAGAGAGAGAGATGGATAGATAGATAGATAGATAGATAGATAGATAGATAGATAAAGAGAGAGAGAGAGAGAGAGAGAGAGAGAGAGAGAGAGACAGAGAGAGAATGTTGGCAGCGATGGAATTCGAATATTTCATTTTACACTTCATTCATAAGATATTGTTATTCCTTCTTCCACGTTTGACATCCTAATTTCAAAGAAAACTCTTCGCTATTTTTACACTCAAAATCAAAAAAAGATAAAAACCACTTTTAAAAGGATAATTCATAGCCACGACCGTTTTTGATTCAAACCTACCTGCACGTATCTCTGCAAGTCTGATAACTAAAAAAATCATGGGATTGATTTAACATTGTTGTTGTCATGGACAGTATTTTGCGTTTGTTTGATTGTATTTCCATTACAACAATAAGAACATCACAATTTGGGTTGTCAAACTTGTAATTAAATAACGTGGAATGGGTGCGGAATGAGTGTGGCGATGTGGTCTTGTGGTATGGCACTCGCTTTCGGATCGGAAGGGTCCTGGGTTCGAGCCTCGTTCGGCGCATAGTTGAGTTCTTGGAAATGGCTCTTTACTCACATTCTCTCACCGTACTCATGTGTAAAATGAGTACCTGGCCGTTAACAGCCGACGGCTTTATCCGGAAGACGGCAGAGGATGGCAGTGCCGGGTAGTCGGAGTCTCCGGTGTGGGTTAGCCCTTGGTCACCCCATTCAATGGTACTATAGATTCAAACCCTTTCCCAAACGATACCAACATAATATCAAACGATATTGTAGACAGCCCGATACGCTCAAAACTTTAAGGCCATGCCAAGGTCTAAAATCAAAAATCGAAACCAATCCTCACCAGATATCAAATCATGAAATCAGATTTTATCTCGGTTTTTATTGATGCCATGCATTTAATTGAAATACTCACAACATCCACCAGACGAATATAACGTACCAACACACAAAACTATGTGTAACTTTAAAGGTTTATAGTCTGATTGATATGATTTAGTGAGAACTACTCATAAAAATGGCTGGCTAAATAAAAACAATAACAAAGAGCCGAGCGGCGTCAATTTTGTTCCTTCTATATTGTAGAATGTAGCATAAAACATTGGCCATGGATGAGAGGCTGAAAGATAATAAAATTATTAAAAAATTATTCAAATAAATTATTAAAAAATTATTAAAATATTTTGATAACAAGAATAATTAACATTATAGTCAACAATCAAACTTTGCTATAGCAGCAGATAATGGCTTAAATAATGCATCAGACAATATCAATTACGTTACCAGTCCAAATTAAATTGAGCGGCTATGTGGTCTTGTAGTATGACACTCTCTTTCGGATCAGAAGGTCCTGGGTTCGAGCCTCGCTCGACGCACAGTTGAGTCCTTGGAAAAGACTCTTTACTCACATTCTCTCACCGCACCTAGGTGTGAAATGAGTACCTGGTCTTAACAGCGAAAAAAAATTGGAATATCGCCTAACAAGCGTCATGTCTCGTTTTTCTACATGTTAAGTGTTGCTGTTGGCTAGGGACCCTTTGTAAAGCGCTTTTAGTGGATATTGCGCTATATAAAAGCTCAAATGTTCAAGCTCAAATGAATCATCTGAAACAGATAAAGGAAGTTCTCAACAAATCGCTTGTACCTTTTTGAATAGCATCCAAATAGAACTTGCTGCTAGATATGGCTTAGGCCTGGTAATACAGTCAGAAATAAAAGTGAGCATTTATATAGCCAATATCCTCTAAACATGCTCAAAGCGCTTTACAAGGGGTCCCTAGCCAACAGTAACACATAACATGAAGGAGAGACATTACGCCTGTTAGGCGATATTACATTACTTTCCGATAGAGACAATGCTGTTTACGGGCAGGTACCCATTTAACTCCTGAGTACAGTAAAAGTATGCGAGTAAAGAGACTTTACCAAGGACTCAATTATTGCCCCGCTCAGAGCGGAACTCGAACCCAGGACCTTTCGGTCTGAAGGCGAGTGTCAAGCCACAAAACACAGAGCCCCACAGTACATGTGTGAAAGAGGGGTATGAGGCAAAATATGATAAAAGCCAACGTTTCGGCTCAGAACCCTCATCCACCGAGATAAAAAAAAAACAAAAAAACAAAAAGCAAGCAATAGATACTGTAATTCGACAAGCAGAATTTTATTTATTATTATTGAAAGTATTGTTATATTACATAAAAAGTATAAATTCTTCAAGAAGACATGATATCACCAATATTTAAATCTGAATTCCTAATTGATAATGAAAAATTGCATCTAATTCCTCTTATAAGAATTTTTTTTAAAAAGGTGTAGATGCTAATATAAAAACAAAAGTAGCAGCACTCTCAAAAAGCCGAGATCAAAAAGGACGATCTGAATGATTGATTGTTTTGTCTATTTCCATCTACCTTAATGTCCATTTGCACCACAGGTATTTACGCGCCCATCAAACGCCAATGGGGAACAGGTAGCACCACCTCTGTCCAGTTAATGGACGGTGCGCCACAGGAATATGCGCCCATAACGCATTGGGCGTGAACTGACAATCACCTGGCGCTGTAGGATTTTCATAGTTACACTTGTTGCGCACGACAATATTGTACACCTTTACAGACAATTTATCACAATCTATGCATGATACCCTAGAATAATGCCATAACATTGTTAAATAATTTCGGTGGCCATTGATTGAACTGACCCAAAATAACATTTTAAAAAAGACCAGTACTTGCCTTGCTCTAAAAATAAGGTATTTAAAACTTTGGTCAGAAAACTCGTCCTTCAAATATCGATCGATTATCATTATCCTAAACTTTGCAAAAGATTTCAAACCGGGGACTTCAAAGTCCCAAGTTTGAGAATGTTTGCCAAGATGAGTTTCGATATAATTTATCAATATTTTAATATCGAGTTTTCTCGCCAAAATTTTAAATATTTGATTTCCCGTAGTGCGACAAAGAAATATTCCCAAAAATTAAAAAAAGAAGACTGCAAATTATGTCCGTCCGAAGAAATGGAACAACTTCCTATTCCGTTTTAGTAATTATTTAAAGTGCACCAAATCTAATAAAAGTTATTACTGTAGATCTGATTAGCTACATGTTATGCTAAACATTGGGGGTGGAGAGTGAATAATGTCATGTACTGAAATGTTGAGGGCCAGGATTTCAGATCTTCTTCAGACATTTTTATTTTTTCCGTCACAGACAAAGATATAAAAGCCCATTTACCATTTCGACAACCCAGTTAATTCTCTTGGGCGTTTCTGTAATTTGGTGGTCTGGTTCAAATTCCGCTCTAAATGTGCAAATGGAACCGTTGGAAAAGGTTATTTACTCACGTTTTCTCACCATTCTAATGTATAAAACGGTACGTTTTCAAATTTTCCGATTTTAATTCGTTTTGTCAATAATTCAAATTGTCCTATTTTCAAGTCTATGTGAATGTTTCACATTTGTTTGATATCGATGTTTTCTTCTTTTGAGTAATTAGCGAAAGTTTGTCTGTTTGTGTGTGTGTGTGTGTGTGTGTGTGTGTGTGTGTGTGTGTGTGAATGCTATTTAGATTGCAACATTTGTAACTGTGCAGCGCATAGAGCAATCCTGGCCACGGTTATGCGCTATACAAATGCTATATTATATTAATACATGTTGAAATCCGCACTTAATAAGAAGTGTCATCATAATATGATCCGACTTAAAAAGATTCACGAATATGGAGCCATTTTATAGCTCATTATTTAAGTCTTTTATGAGATCGTTTGCCGTTGTTCAAAAATGAGTTTAGAGCAGAAAGTGAAGAAAATTGACGTCGAACCACCGTACCCCAATACAGCGAATTTTAAATTCATTGGCCCTATCATTATTATTACCATAGAAATTATCATATTTACACTGCTATTACTGTATATTTGAGGTTAGCCTGCCTAATATTCACAATAATCAAAGCGTGCAATGAAGGCTTAAACCCGCTGTATAGATTAAGTTAAATAGTATTGGTAAATAAATGCGAGTAACGGTAGTTGATTGCTGTGCTAACCTATACTTGAGCAAAAATCACGGTGAGCCACAATGTTGCCAAATTCCGGCTTCAAAGATCGATCAATTAAAATCAATTTCAACTTGTCAAAAAATCTCGAATATGAAAACTCGAAGACTCAAATTTGACATGTTTTGACAAGCTGGGAATAATTTTAATCGATTGGTAATTTGAATTAAAAGTTCAATACGTGTTTTGCCAGAGTGCGCCAGGAAGGAAGAAATGAACAAAACATATTTTAAAAAAACAAACAAACAAACCTCAAGCATTTAACGTACTCGAAGTGCTTTACCCCAGCCAACCGCAACACTTAACATGTAGGAGGACACATGGCTCCTATTAGGAAATATTACACGTTTTCCGACAACACTGTTCACGGCCGGGAACTCATTTGACACCTGAGTAGTAATGGTAAGGGAATGTGAGTAAAGAGCCGTTTTCCAAAGACTCAACCATGCTCCGCTTGGGACTCCCACCCAGGACCTTCCGATCCGAAGGCGAGTGTCTTACGACTAGACCACAATATATCCACACAAAAGGTAAATGATCAGAAATAATATTATATGTAAGTTTCAGTCTTGTTTTTTCAAAAGGGTTTTACGGCGCTTGCAACACATTTAGATCATATAGCGCCAGTAAAAAGGAAGAAAATTAGATACTAAAGACATTCTTGATGTACAATTAAAAGGACTTGAAGAAAAAGTAAGACAAAGGGGAATGGTACAAATAGGGAATAAATTTAGATTCCTAGAGCACACAATCAGTGTACTTAGTTTGAGATCACCTAAAAGTCTCTACCAGACACCAGCACAGGTTCCCACTAAGAGGAATACACTCAAATGTTTACAAATCATATGTTTAAAAAAAAAACAGTACATAACAGAGAAATGATTTACAAGGAAAAAAATATCATCTCCCAAAACTTTAACTTTACATTTGACTGTTTCCCTCCCAGCCAAGGACTCTGGCTAGGGTCAGGACAAAACCAAGCATTCTCATTCCAAGACAAAGACAGAAAGCAATTGGAAAACAGACACAGGGTGATAGAAGACGCAGCAAGTATACCACTTTGTGAGTTCAGTCTTATTGAGTGTTTGTGTAACTTGATGGTCTGGTTGTAAGGAACAATTAATATCTTACGATTGACATTTCGGCCCGGTCTTTAACATGCACTCTATAGGGAATGAGATTAGCGGAAGAGTAGCGTCCCTTGATTGGACGTCACCCAGAGTCTGTGACGTCACCGGGGGAAAAGTTATTAGAGAGAGAACGTCATGTTGGTTGTGCGCATGCGTCTCTCGTCCTCTCACTAGAGACGCATGCGCACAACCAACATGACGTTCTCTCTCTAATAACTTTTCCCCCGGTGACGTCACAGACTATGGGTGACGTCCAATCAAGGGACGCTACTCTTCCGCTAATCTCATTCCCTATAGTTGCGATCGATTGAGGACTTGTGTAATATTTCAGACGCAGGTATGTAAGTGTAAGAATTTTAAATTATTTTTAGATCCATCAATTCACAGGACTCAGTATCATCTAAAACAAAAAATGCTGGGTGTCAGCATGAATATTTGGGTAATGTTATGACAGAGCAAATAAATGTAACGCACAAAGGCATTTGACAGTTTGAAACTTGATCGTCGCGAATGTAATCAGTCATGCTCGTTGGTCCATGACATTGTTTAAATTTGTGTTACCTGATCATTTATTGTATGAACGCGTATGTATGAGGCTGCATTTCATTAAATTGTTACATATTATATTGGACACACCAGTTGCTTGATTTCGCTGAAGTAAGAGTTGTCAGCTAGCTGTATTGACGCCTTTTTGTAGTCGGTAAGAGAAGCTCTACCATAACAATCGGTGAATGGTTAGGTTTATGGAGGAATGTAGATAATGTAAGCATGATGATATCATACGAATTTTTGACCGATGTCAGGAATTATATTAACCCAAGTGCGAAAAACTGAGTTTACGAAGCGTTTTGCCCGAAGTCAATAAATTCCCTCTTTCAGTCAGACCTTATTACAACGCCTACTGCCCATAAGATGATTCAAGAATATAAAATGGTGGAATTTGATAGAATATAATACCATCATTTTTTAAAGAGTAGTTCATTATAAAGTTTTTGACCTGATTTTCGGACCAGGAGAAAGCCCGCTTTTCAGAAGGCCCTCTACGAGGTCACGAAAGAATAAATGTTGGTTGAAAAGGATATTATAATATCAATATCATTATCATGGGGTTCAATCCTGTCTTGATGACTCTATATATAAAGCAAGTTATTGCCAATTTTTGCAGATATTCTTTTGTAGTAACAGTGGCAAGAATCAATCATTAATACCTGACCTATTAAAATGAAATTGTGGTTCCCAACTGGTGTACTTCAGGTTCGGGTTTATGCGAAAAAATGTAATATTGATATATCGGGGGTGGTTGGTAAGATGAGAGGAGAGAGGAGGACTTTGATATAACATCAATACTGTGTAAAATATATAAAATGTAAAATAGAGTTGCATTGCTTTGCTTACAAGAAGTTTCGATAGACAAGTTTGGTTTTGATTTTAATGGTAAAATGATAATTCCTTTTAAAATGGAAACTTTCAGTTCTTACAATTCACTCAGGGAGTCCGGCTGTTTCCGCGGTTTTGTATCATTTCACGAACATTAGCGTTTGCTTTTTTTTCTTTGGATAAGACAATAGAATCCCTTTAAGTAACCCCACCATCTCGTTATCAATTAACTAATACCACCCTATCTATCATAAGTTGGTTAGAGAAGAAAGCTAAAAAGAATCTCGAGACATAGAAGATCCAACTCAGTTTTCAAGTTGTTTGATTTTGACTCAGTCGATTGAGTCACGGGGCCATTGTATGATTAAAATCGACCATGCCTTGTGAATATTTCAAATAGATATTTGGTTCCAAATGGAAATATAAATGAAATGTTGCGCTGCTCTTGGAGAATAGTTACTAGATACGTGTGAAAAAATGTCAATATATACTCAATCATCTCATTAATAATCATAATTAAATTAATATACATGATACAGAGAAATGAACACTTTATCGCCATTGTCGCAGTCTTTATACAATGGTTACAATCGTGTCCAATCGATCCAATCCGATATTGTAATGTCGGGGTGAACCAGTGAAAATTGGATTAAAAGTCCATTACGTTATAAAATATGAGTTTTTGAGTTGATATTAAATGCTGAATGTAGTTTTTTTTTCTACCACACATCTGAGAAAATACATTTTACTAATTGTTGGGACTATTTTAATCATCATATCAAATATAGGGTTACCGAGGTCAATAGACCGGTAAATGTCCTGCTGTTTTATATTTTAATATAAATATATAATAGTTAAAAACAAACAAAAGAAAAGATCAAATTGATGCATGGACATTATAAAAACACAAAATCATAAATATATATATATGTATGTATATATATATATATATATATATATATATATATATATATA
>NC_088360.1:83362212-83377212 GCF_034508935.2 Berghia stephanieae | reverse complement strand
CCGAAAAAATTGTAATATCATAGGCGTCATGACACGTCCTACATGTTAAGTGTTGCTGTTGGCCAGGGACCCATTGGAAAGCGCTTTGAGCACGTTTAGTGGATATACATAAAAAGCTCAATTTATTTTAAAACTTCGCTCGAGTCCGGGGCCTCCATATGTAAGTACAACCCCTTATCTATTCGTCCATCTCACCTCATCCCAAACACCTGTGTAATTTGTAGTATATCAATGAAATAGCATTAAAAAATCCAAAGTATTTCAGCGGCCACAGACCTGTTTTTACCATAATCATTAAGTCATATTACAGGTACAATGTTGAATAAAGCTGATCAGTATCATAGCACCCAAGGTCAAAGGTCAACAGGTGCTCTCACCAGGAACCAGGTTTAACCAGCTAACTGTCGTACTCTAGAAAGACACGTACATTATACACATTTGGCAATAAACCGTCCTTGAAATATCGGATATATAGGTTAATTAAACGACTTCCCGAGGTCCCAGGTTTGAGAGTTTTTGCCAAGATGAGGGTCATGTAAATAGATCGATTTTTGAAGAACGAGTTTTCTGGCCAAATTTTTAAATACGTGACTTTCCAGAATACGGCAGTTAACGAGTTAAATATGATTTTCTCCGACATACCGCACCCTTTTAATACGCTTTGATCCGGATTGACATTCGTTTAGTTTGTTTTCATTGGATATTTTCTGTTTATTTTGATACAGGCAAACAGTGTCGACGCAGACAAAATACAATAGAGGAAATGCTTTTCACATCCGACTTATTTCCTTGAGTTTGCGATTTACAAATCATCTCTGGGAATATTTAGGGACCCGGAAAACTCAGAAGCAACCTTTGTAAGAGCTCACTGCCATCTTTAATATTAACAAAACTCGCATATCAATCAATTAATGTAGTCACTAGCACTTTGTTATTGTTTGTTTAAAAACTAAATTCTAGCCACCAAACTATAATAAACGTTTAGGTTACACATAGTTTTGGGTCTTTGTATGTTTAGTCTGGCGGAAAGAATATGCGAATAATTTGCTTAAACGCAGGCCATCAATATCATTACGTGTGCTTGGATTGGTATTGAGCCTGTAATAAAAAAAACATATAATGAAAAATTAGGAAACGTTCCGAAGACTGTCCCTTTTTCCCTTCCGTTTCAACCAATCAATCGAAATACTGTAAAATTCAATGTCAGCATGGTTTCATCATATGATAAAAATAGAGCATTTATATAGCGCAATACTCACTAGACGTGCTCAATTTGTTTTACAGGGGGTCCCCAGACCACAGCATCACTTAACATGTAGGGCGAGACATAACGCTTGTTAGGCGATATTACAACCTTTTCCGACATAGACAACGCTGTTTACGGCCTACTCATTTTACACGTGAGTAAAGTACGGTAACAGAATGTGAGTAAAGAGCCTTCTCCAATGGCTCTACTACGCGCCGTTCAGATAGGGTCTTGGACCCTAGACCTTTCGATCCGAAGACTATAGTCATACTATTAGAGTACATGATAGGTTAAAACTGCAAAGAGGGTCAGACTAATACATTTCATAACATTTTCCAATAAATCGATTTTATGACTGATACTGTCCGCAATGAACTGAAAATATAAACATTGTCATTCCAATAAAGTGAGCAGAGAATCTTGAAACAACTGGCGGGTCATACAATCATCATAATATAAATATTTGACGTCTACTTTTCTGACTGTACACTTGCCTGACAAACGTTCTTTGTGTACTACAATCATAAACGTCACTGTCTATAGCTAAGTAATCATCTGCCATCTGAGTTAAATAGAATAAGACGTGAAAAGTGTCTTTACCTAATGACACAACGCCGAGGGAAGAGATTTTTCGTAATCATTAAAACCCTTCTAGACACTGATCATTCTTGATATAGCTTGGCATTCATATCATGAATCAAGACGAGATACCGTATCTCCGTGTAGTTGAAACAAGAGAGTTTAGTTTCTTCGATGGTTTTGTTATAATGTGACATTGTAGTCAAGTAGCACAACACATGCCTCCGAATCTGTACTTCCCTGGTTTGAATCCCGCTGTTGATGTGCAAATCTGAGTGCTTGAAAAAGAGATTCACATTTCATCGCCGTCCTCAAGTCTGAATTGCGAACCGAGCAGAGAACAGCGTTGTCTGTTGATAAGGGAATTATAGGAGTTCGTGTAAAGTGTTGCTGTTGGTTTGGGCACTTGTAAAGCGCTTTGAGCATATACAGTGGGTATTGCTCTATATGAAAGCTAAAGTCTAAAGTTCAGTCTTTTTCAGTATTATTATTCAATATTAATTATTAACATTTGAATCCATGGCTTTATTATGTCAAATATACCCATACTTTAAAATGGATTTAATCGCACCCAGAGTTACTACGTCACATTTTTTTTCGGTTTCAGAGTGAGTCAATTTCTACTTTTAAAAAATTGGAAATAAATTAATCGGTCAAAAAAAATATAAAGAGCAGCATATCAAGTTTAAACTCTGTATCAATAAATATCAAAAAGGAACGTCAAATTCCCACTTCAAACTTGAATGAGAATTTCTCAACTTTTTGACTCAGATAAGTGTACCATACACGCCATAACAGTTTTCGTAATTTTACCTTCCCTCCATTCTGTTAAGCAAATACGATAGATTTGATGGAGTATCGATGAAACGATATGAGATATTATTCAGATGGTATCAGAAACAGATGTGTCATAATTGGATACTAAAATGTATCCCAGGTGCAAACCACTTGAGTCTGAAGGAGTACCTACTCTACCACACTCTGACGAAACGCCTTTTTACATTTTGGCCGGAGAATTTTTACAATAATCACCAATCTATTAAGCGTACTCTGGAAAGACAAGTATTTAAAAATTTGGTATGAAAACTCGTTTTGCTGAGGGTCATTTAAATCGATCACTATATCCCAGGTTTGAGGGATTTGCGAGTTCTTTTTTTTTTCTTTTCCTTTTTTTTTAGAAAGACGAGGGTCATTTTATCATTCGATATTTGAAGAAAGAGTTTTCTGGCCAACTTTTTAAAACTTGTTTTTTTTTTTTTAGGACTACGGCAGTTATTGTGGTGTTTGATTCGAGAAATTATAACCGATTTCTCGAATAATGAAATCTATGATGTTGGGGAAGCTGGTTGAAATTAAACAGACGAACAGATGGGGAATATTGCAAAAACACTTTGGTGGTCTGTAATCCATTCAGGGAGTCTCTCAAAACGACTCATTTTCATCGCTAAAACAATTCAAGGTGTGTTCGTAAAATAACATGCACCGGTTGATGTTTTGTGATGCTTGGATATTTTTGTGTGTGGGAGGTCGGGGCGATTGATGACGTGAATGCATGAAAATAATTTCCTATTGATGCTATGCGTTTAGGTAAAATACAACAATCCGCCAGTCGGATATAACGTAATAACCCAAAACTATAGGTAACCGTAACTTGATAGTCTGGTTGATAGAATTTAGTGAGAACTAATCATTAAAATGGCTGTCTAAAAACAATAACAAAGAGCTGAATGGCGTAAATTGTGTTCCATCTATTATACTAAAAAACTTAAAATTTGAAATTTTATTGTGGATCAATTTTTAAAATAATGGTTATTTTTAGAAATTCATCTCATTCTCTTGATGCGGTATATTCACTGACATTTAGAAATGCATAATCAATAAATTTCCCAGACAAAAATCGTCGTGAGAAAAACGACTAGTTCGATTAGAATTTTCCCACACGACCATGACTTTGAAGTCTCGAGTCTGAAACTTTTTTGGATTCATTTGGAGGTCATCATAAACAATCAATGAAAAAAATGTTTTCTAGAGAAAAACAAATTAATTAAGCCCGGATAATATTTGAACTCTCAAGCTATTGTTTTTTGTTTGTTTGTTTGTTTTTGGGGTCTTTTTTTGTTGTTGTTTTTTGGTGGGTGGGGAGAGGGATAACTGTGTGATCAGAGTGGTCTGCTATTAAGAAACCAAAGAACACACCTCTCTTCCCGTTTATAAGCTTTGCAATAAATGACCCTTAATAGACTTTTACATCCATCTTGTAACAGGTAGAAGTGTACGGCAAAAGCCCCCCCCCCCCCCCCCCCCCAAAAAAAAAAAATAATAATTTAAAAAATGAAAAAAAAAAAATCTCCATCTTACTTTACTGCAATGCAGTTAAAGACTCTCCAGTTTCCCCCTTCGGCGGTTTGGTTTGTGTAGGTGAACATTTCGCATTATTTACACACATTTCAAGTTTTCCCCAATAATAAAATGAACAAAAAATATGATTGATATTATTATTTAAAATAATAGATTGAAGGCAATATCACTAAACAAAAAATGTTAAGATTTTTAACGGTGCAATATGATAAAAAATAAATCTACAGGAACATCTTCCATAATACGTGTTATGTAGTTATCTTTTTGCTCGTTTAAAGATCTATTGAAATAAAAATGTGCCTATCACAATCAAACTAGACTTCTATGTTTTGCTTTAAGTAATTTACTTGTTCGATTGCTCAATCTGTAGTGGCATTAAAATCCGATTTGCTGTAATTTGTAGATTTCTCAAATCAGCAAATAATTTTTTTTATGAAATGTTATTTCGATTTTAAGTTCTTTTGTCAGGCTTGTTAAATGAAAATGAGTCAATATATTTTACCTAGGTTCAGAAAAGTTCTTTAATTTTAAAAACAGAATTATCTAGATATAGGTATAGAGAGACGGTTTAATACTTTTACTATATGGAGAAAAAAAAACCCACAAAAAACTGGAGTTAGCAAAAGGTTGCGAGTATCCGTGACCTAAATACATGCAACCACTCTAAACAAAAAATGGCGTCACATTTGATATCAATAAAACAATCGGGCTACTACGTGAAGCGTAAGGAAGGTTAATCACAAGGTGTTTATAAGCGAATTTGGAATAATGGAAACATGCTAACTGGGTTAAGGTATTGGTGGTAACTTGAAGCCTGTTGATTGTTTATTTTTCTGACACCTCGTTATCACGAAAATCAGCCTATTTCGTGGGCAGTGTAAAAAGAATGTGGTTAACTTAGTACTGTTTATTTACACATTTGGATTTCAAACATCCCTCCCTTGTCTAGTTCCTGCACAGATAACCATTACTCTGAGATCAAATAGAAAACGATAGACTTGAAAAATAGATGATTGATTCGTTTGATTAAAAATCCCTCATTTAAAGTTCTTGCCTTAACCGATATCATGAGCCTTAAATCTCATTTGCAACTCCAATTATTTTAAACTCGAACCCACAATTTTCATCTAAAGGACAGCAGTATCAAAACCACTGCATAGCCCAGTTTTACAATTATTGAGCACTTTAAAGCAATTTTTTACAAGAACCAAACTGGCTACTGGGGCCGAACGTCTGACCACAAGCTGAAATAGCATCAACGTAACTCGATGTCTTTAATGATATCGAAGACAGGAATAAAATGCGACCAAAACCTTTATCAGTTAACGTCATGAGTGATGTATGTAGACAGGAAACAATGTTTTGGGGATGATTTATTTTGTCTCCACACTCAGGCTGAGTAAATCCTTTCTGTTATTATCTAAAAACTTAGAGGTAGTTCGGGCGTGCAATTTTTACACGCTTTGGGTTCAAATAAGTAGTTGTTTTGTTTTTGTTTTTAAGGGATTTAAGGCGCTTGCAACACATTTAGGTTATATCAGCGCCAGTAAAAAGGAAGAAAATGGGATAGTAAAAAGTTCCAGAATTACAAATAAAGCACCCAAGTAAGACATAGAGGAACTGGGAACAAATAGGGATCAGATGTAAATTTCAAGAGCACACTGTCAAAGTTCTTAGTTTGAGACCACCTATAAGTCTCATCCGGACACAAGCACAAAATCCAACAAAGAGGAATACACTCAAATGCTTACTTTTTAAATTCAAAATAACAAATAGAATAATACATAACAGAGAGATGATTTACAAGGAAAAAATATCATCTCCCAAAACAATAACTATGAATTTGACTGTTTCCCTCTCAGCTCGAACTCCGGCCAGGGCCAGGACAAAACCAAGTAATCTCATTCCAAGACAAAGACAGAAAGCATGTTGGAAAACAGATATAAGGGGATAGAAGACACAGTATGTACCCCCCTTTCCACTATGGGAGGTCAGGAACCCCATCCAGGGTTCAAATAAGTAAATCACTATTGAACAAATGAGATACCGAGAAGCGTAAGTACTTCAGTATTCACAAATAAATTTAACGCTGAATTATATCTTAGATATCTGATAAAGAGTGTATAAAACAGTGCCAGGCAAATCAAGAAAGAAAAATACAAAAACCGCCCCCCCCCCACCCCCCCCCCAAAAAATAAAATAAAATAAAATAAATCAGCCTGCCTCGACTGGGATCTTTTGGGATGTTTTTCTTTTCTTGCATTTTTCTTTCTTGCTTTGTCTGGCACTATTTCATACACATTTTTTTCTGGTACCTTCCAGTGCTAGTTTCCTAATTTGTCACAGTTGTATCTTATTGTACTTACTTATTGCCCCGGGACTTCACCTGTACTTAATGCAGATGTCGGTTTCTGGAACTATTTTTTGTTTGTTTGTTGGGGTTTTTTTTTTTGTTTTGTTTTTTTTGTTTTGGTTTTTTTTTTTTTTTTGTTTTTTGACGGAGTGGGGTTGTCGGCCCCACATCCAAACCCGGAGGGCCAGGATTTATTTCGGAAAGTCATTCCTAGATAGGCTGCCATCCAAGGCCGTTTAGTTATATCCTCCCATGGTTTGTGGTCAAAACTCCCTTCTTCTAGGTGATCTGTCTACCACAGCTGACGATGTCCTCTGCTCGTTGCGCCCAAATTGATCTGTCCTATACCTTTCGACCTTGTATCGATTTAGGGCAAAATCAAATCGCCTTGCGGCCAAAACTTTACAGAAGATGAAAAAGGGTAGACAAAAGCTTTTAAAAAGAGTACCTGGTAAACAGGCATAGCAATGTTGAATGCATTTGAGGGAAGATTAAAATACAATGTGCATTCTTCAGTTGTAATTTCTATATCTTTTCGAATGCAAGCTCTCCCAAATGCTGGCTGGCATTATTGGAAAGTCGATTTCCACCAACAGAATTCATAATTACAACCAAAATTTCCTTTTTATTTTCATCAGTGATATTGTATACTGAGAAACGAAAAGAAATTTGGGACGAATTGTATTGACAGAAAAATAATAGACAAATATTACCATCTTGACTTGACTTGACTTAGATGCCTTTCGCGTCTCGACCGAAAGATCGGGTCGCCTTGGCTGTTTCCAGTATTTCCTGTGTGAGGTGTCTCCAATATTGCCGGTCCTCTGCTAGGGTTCTCAGATTTTCAAGGTCCCCTGCCGTTATGAGACTAATGCTTTGTCCAAGTGTTGTGAGGTTTTTGTTTAGGATCACGGGGAGTGTTGTGATCGGTCTTCCTCTGAAAAGGTTTCCGTGTTTTTGGAAGTATCCCGACATGGCTTGGTTTGCTGGTATGTTTTTGTCCCTGCGTAGTATGTGACCGAAAAGTTGCCATCGTTGTTGTAAAATGTCAAGGGAGATTGGTCTTTCTTTTGTGATCTTATAGAGTGATTCATTTGAGATCTTTTTGGGGTATTTGATGTCCAGTACCCTTCTTAGCTGTGTGCGATGGAAGGCATCCAGATGTTCTTCTTCGGATTTTGTCAACGCCCAAGTGCCGCAGTTATACAGAAGTACCGGTTTTACAAGAGCATGGTACAGTTTCAGTTTGGTTTTTCTCTTTATTTTGTCACCTCTAATCCATACATTGGTGAGTTTACTGAGTGCGGCGTTTGATAGCTGTTTTCTTCTTTGTACATCCTCGGTGTCTCCAATTAGTGAGCCGACTTTCTTTGTTCTTTTCCATTCCTCTTTGTTCCTCGATATTGTTGTAAATTCGGTTTTATTGGCATTGACTTGGAGGTTATATTTCATGAGGGTATTTTGTATGATGTCTATATTTGCTGGTGTTGATCCAATAAAATCGACATCATCTGCATAGGCGATTTCTCTAGGGATTGCATTCTCAATATGAGTCGTTGGTTTTGGAATGACTTTTCGAACTTCTTTCAGAGCGTGTTCTAAGTATATTGTGAACAGAATCGGGCTCAGACTATCTCCTTGGGGTGTCCCGATTACCATCTACTATCGAATAATAGTCAGTCTAGAGTTCTGAAGTAGGTGATAACCTCCATCGTATTACATTGAAATCAGTGCCTTCCCTAATTCAAAGTATAGACATTCTCTGTTTAAAAAAGGGTGGCGACTTTGTATAATATATGAAATCCAATTCTTTACAGATTAAATAGTCGACAAACGGAAGTCGAGACACGCTATAGACTTGGCAGTCGACATAAGATCAATGTATGATAAATTAATCAAACTCATGCGTTTTACTAAATAGCTTAACGAATGCGAATTATTAAGCAGTGCGTTAATTGCATTTTGTATTGATAGCTAAATGATTAGCAGTCATTTCACAACAACCTGATAATAACCACTAATTCAATAACTTTGAATGTTTACAAAACATCAACAAAACTAGGGGTTCTCTTCTTTCCCTGTTGATATGAGCTCTAATTTTAGATAGCACAACTTTTTTGGAACTCTTCTTTTCTAACACAATGATCTCCACTAACAAAATTGTAATATTATGCCGACGTACCTATAGACAAAAACTATCTTCTCACTTTATCTTTCTCTCCTACCTACAGACAATGATAAACATATTATGAACTCTTGTAAACTGCGGCTCAATAAGTTCAAATCATACATTTATATATAAGAGAATTTTTATCGAAATACTTTTTGTGAGCACGACTTGAATTGTTTCTGTCTCTCCCCATAAATGTTAATGCGTATTGATATTATATTAACAAAAACAACATGTGACATCACACCTTCAAGCAACAGGTTTAACCAGAATAAGGCAGATGACAAGTGGAATGATTGAAATATTGTAATGCCTTTAAATCACATAACTAAATTAAGATAATCTGAAGGATGAATAGAAAAATTCCTGCAAACTTGCGCTTTGAAATCCAAACTTTAATACCATCGGGTAATCGCAATCTCGTGCACGACTGGGGAAGTCGTTTGGATATCCAAATCGCAAAAATTACAAATTTTTAACCGATCTCTTTTTGCTTCTGTGTGCACGATTAATTAGTAATTAACAAAGCAAAGTTAAATACAATAAAAAATGTTCCACGCAAAAATTGTACTTGAAGCAGTCGTTCCAATACTATGTTAAGTCTCATTTTATGGGTTGTTTCAAAAACCTTTCAATTTGAAACATTCGACAAAAAAAAATATTAAACACTCGCAAACCCATCTTAATCTAAATCGGCTAAAATACTGTCATGGCGTATTTGCTAATAACAGGACTACAGGTCAGATTTATAATGTTAATTTCATTCCTTCTATTCCATACCTAGGGACGTAGTCATGCTCTGATAACGTACAGTCACCAAACCATGGATAAACCAAGTCACGAAATAAATGTCACGTGACTTCATCATCAGTCTGAAATGACTCATCTGATCAATGGTCTTTCATCGTGATCATTTTCTTTAAAATCTCATAGTATACACGGGTCAATCTCTCATTCATATTGATGCTATGCGTTTAGGTAAACAACATCCACCAGCCGTATATAGAAGTTAGTGAGAACCAAAAATTAAAATGGCTGTCGATCAACAATAACAAAGAGCTGAGTGACGTCAGTTTAGATCTGTTTTTAGACAAAACAAATTTATACTAAAAGTGCGATAAATCAGTGTGTTCTTTTGTGATTGCCTGGGCATGAGAAATGCGTTTCCAACAGGGAACACAACAAATATGCATTAATCACAAATTTGAAATACATTGAATCGTCATAAACCAACAACCCCTACACATGTGTCCAACGTGTTTAACCCTGCTTCTTTTTCTAAAAAGTAAAGTAACATTTTAGAATAGTTTTATTAAAAAATTAAGAATCAACTAGTATCAATTTAATGTGATTAAAGCGCCATAGAGGCCCCAATGCAACACCATTTTTTGGAACAAGACATGATGCCATGGAATGCCCTATCACAATTTTATTTTTCGACAAAGAAGACACTGCTTCAAGTCAGGTCCTCATTTTACATCTGAGTGTAGTGAGTGAATGTGAGTAAAAGCTTTTTTCCTAGGATTAATCTTTTTGCCGCCCACGAAGCAGACTCAGACCAGAAACCAACAGTTCAGAAGGGGAGTTTCGTACTGCAACACTACCAAGTCGTTTACATGTAAGCGCTAATCTCAATAAGATTGTAAACTGCAGCCTGAGGTTTTTAATAATTGATTAAGAATTGATGAGAAACGCCTCGTCGCTCTGCCTCGAGTTTGCCCTGCACCTAGCTCGGAATGTGTCCAGATGAACGAATTCTCAATGCGAAAAATTCACCATATCAATGATAATTTAATCTAATTCACTTTAGTTTAATTAAAACACACCCACAACGATATATATATATATGAAGATAGATAGGTGGATAGATAGATAGATAGAGAGAGAGAGAGAGAGAGAGAGGAGAGAGAGAGAGAGAGAGAGAGAGAGAGAGAATGACGCCCTTTCAATTTGTCTTTGAAGCTTTGGTGTTCCTTTTGTTGTCAAAACTATTATGCTGTATACCTAACTTGAATTTTAGTCATGCAATTATAAACGCCAATAATAGCAATTAACCCATGCACACATTCGTAATAGGCGATTTAGTGTGATGTTGCACGTCGAAAAAAAATTTCCATCGAATAATGACTGAGAACTTATACTCGTTAAATTTAGACCAATTTATTCATTACAACCATCTACAACATTATTCTTAACAGGTACTCCTACTCACAGACCAGAGAGAGAGAGAGTGAGAGAGAGAGAGAGAGAGAGAGAGAGAGAGAGAGCCCTCTCTTTGGGTTGTGCTCCTACTCTGTCTTGTCTTATGATACGACGCTTGTCTTCTATTTGGTCTCTGGTTCTAATCCCAAACGAATCTTCACTCACATTTCTTCACCAGACACGGGTTTAAAAATGTACGAGTATCCTATCCGTTGTCTCTGTCGAGAAATAAAATACAATAGTGCCTTTCTGGCGTCAAATATTATGTAACATGTTTGTTGGGGCCCTTTGTAAAACGGACATATACTGGATATTGTGCTTTATTAAAAGCAGTGTGTTCTTTTTATTATCCTTATCATAAGGTTTTTATTCCATTGGAAAGCCACCATAGGAGGGAATACTCTGGATGGCTGAGTTGAAACTCAGTTTCGTCTTTAAAGTTTAAACAAAGTGTATCGTACAAAGTGTGTTCAGTGACCGAATCGGTGACAATGATATCAATATTAGACTCCACAAACATTATCACACACTACTTAGGTGTGAATGAGAAACTGGTTTTAAGCTATAACAATATTGGCAAGAAATGGCGTCTAACAGGCGATAAGTAAGGTAGTGAGATAAAAATATTTGAGTCATATGTCATGCTGGGGAACATCAATAAAACATGTTAATGCGCATGGTCAAACTGATTAAATGCGCTATACCTGACTATGGACAAACAGTGTCCTCGCTGGGTGGGGTTTAAACCGTCAATTTTACAATTCAAAGACGGATGACTTAAAATCGTCTACAGTGCTTGGCTCATGATCGTATGGAATCGCATTACTGCTGATGCTGGGGGGAAAAATAAGTAAGCTCTTTCGTTTCTATCATAAGTCTATTTTCATGGAAAACATAACATTAGACACGGTACATTTAATTTCCCATCGTTCAATAATAATAATAACATAAGGACAAAGGCATGGGCCTAACGATTAGCCTACCGCTTTTCTTTTATTACTTTTATTTCCCAACAAAGGCATCAAGAGGAGGCGGAGAGAATCGATGTGAAAGGGTCTCCTTATAGATTATTAGACACATAATCAATAGCCCGGCCTGTGATGTAGGACAAGATTACAACAGACACGCAGTGCCCACCTTTATATTTAACCAGTTAACTGTCGGACTCTGGAAAAAACTCGTATTATAAAAATTTGGCCAGAAAACCCGTTCTTCAAAAATATTGATCGATTTAAATGATCCTCATCTTGGCAAAAACTCTCAAACCTGGAACTTTGCGAAGTCCAAGGTATGAGAGTTTTTGCCAAGATGAGGGTCATTTAAATCGAGTGATATTTGAAGGCCGAGTTTTCTAGCCAAATTTTAAAATACGAGTTTTTCCAGAGTACACAGTTAACTGGTTATGGGCTGAGGAATCAACACGCCCTTTTTATTTATTTATTTATTTATTTATTCTCTTTGGATACGCCTTAATGTACAGCGTGGAAAAATGACGCTTTGAATAAAGAATGATTTTCAAAAGAAGTAAAGAATGAATTGCGGGTGGTGGCAGGGGAAGGGGGGGGGGGTGAAGGGGTCTTGCATTCAGATCTTTGGTCATTTGATGAAGAGTGATTTATTTTCTTTTATACTTATTTATTTTGTGCGTTATAAAACGAAGTTTGCCATGATATCACATGACAACATACACAACCCAGGTTATCTTTAACTTTGGATGACAAAAGAGCATATTTCTTCTTTAATGTTGATATAATATTACCATAATAACATTAAACAAAATGGAAGTGCACAGTATACGTGTATATTGTATTTATAAGTTTGAGTCCAATTAACAATTTTTCACAGTTGTATATTTATCCATGCCCAAAACAAGTCTTACAGAGTCAAATTCTATTCCACATAGTACAAATACAGATACCCATGTGCACACACACACGCACACACACACACACAAACACACACACACACACACACACACACACACACACACACGCTTATGGACGGATTTTATAATAATATAAGGCAAATGCCTGAACCACCCGAACATCTTGCTTCCCTCATACAGAACAATACAAGCACTCCCACAATATCCGCCACTGCCCACTATAGCCAGGTAATCGTTCAACCTTTTGCTGGTATATCGCAAAGTTCTTCCGGTCAGATCTGATGTAGACCCAGCTACCCTATCGATGCTAGGTGGACAGATCAGAAAAAGACCGACTCTATATTCTAACTCAAATGCTGTCCACATTGCGTGTGTTCAAGTGATCAACCAAAATGATAGCGACACAATATACGTCTCTAGAGAGTAAAAACGGCTACGTATTTTATCTGTAATTTGCAACCCTCTGATATGAATGTCTGGCCGCTCAATTTTCCCAATTCACAGTCAGATTATTGCAAACATAGTTTTAAAGAACATGAGATATAACAGTTAAAACTATTGAATTGAGTATAATTAGTCGGCACATACAATTACGTTTGTTTACGTTTGTCTCAGTTTGCACCAGTTTGACCGAATGAAAGTATAAAGAAATAAAAATGCGCCACGCTTTATTATCAATAATCATAACATTGTGCAAACAAAAACACCATTTAACTCCACATACCACTGGAAAAGAACTAACAAAAGGTTGTATACGCCCCCATTACTTCAAGAACTTTAATGGCTTCGCGTATTCTGTCTTTTGACAAAGGAAATAATTCTGTAATTATGATGTGTAAAGAAATAAATATTTGATTTTCTCGTTAATTACTATAACTCAATAACTGGCCTGCCCGGCTGACAAAGGTCACATTTTGTTGTTTGAAGCGTAATGCTTAGGCAAGAATGAGCACTACCAAGGAACAAATAGGTTACATTTACAACGAAATCATCGAGTTCCTGAGAATCTTGGCTAACTCTTCAAGTTTGACTCAACGCAAATATAAACACTCTATAATACTCTTCTCGTGTTGACCGAGTGGTCACAGAGGTACCGAGTTTGATCCTCCCGCCGCATTAGCGGCTTTGAGCTGACCCCTTTGTCACTCCAGTCTTCCCATGAAATTGACTCTCCTCAGGAGGAATAAAGGGATTTCTTTATTATGCTGTTTTCTTGATTTTTCTTTGGTGAGAACGAATCAATGGTTTCCGTTTTGGGGAATAACACTGCAGCCCCCCAATACATTTTGATGTTGGAGACGAGTGTTGCCCGTAATTCGATCATATCATTACTAGTAAGAATGGTGTCGTTGATCTCCCTCTAAATACTTCATTTTTTACGAGTAAAACATCATGATATGAATTTCTTTCCGAAAGTTACTGTTTCTTAATCGGACATTCTCATGTTCAGCATCTAATTATGTGCTTGTCCTTACTTTTTGTAAGGCGGTTCATTCATTTGGTCTTGTTGGTTAGTATAAGCCATAAACCTTTTGTTTTATATGATATATTAGGCTTGCCTGAAAAGATTGACGCCTATTGAATATCTCCAATCGTATTTAAATCACCAGTATAATCTATACATCAAAATGTGCGTAATTTATTCTTCTATTAGGTTACCAAGTTTTGTTTAGCTGCTATTTCTTAATTTCAATTGATCTTATTTGAAAGAAACCCTACTCCAACATGTTGTCGAAGAAATCACATAATAAATTAAACTATAAACAGCGTGCTGCGACTGAATTTCCTTTCTGTAGAGATGTGTACCCGTAAACATTCATAAACGGATAAAACGTGTTTATGGTGACTCGTGTGTATTTGAACAGTTAAAAAGGTGGGTTATATGTTATATACTATACTGGAACTGATGCTGTCTCCACCAACATTGATGAGCAGGCTTGCAGTGGTCCTCGACCAAGTGCATCAACCGCAGCAAATCAACAAAAGAAATCGCCGAATCTGATATTTCACTAAGGCTTGGAATTTCAGAGGGAAGAGATGGATATATCGTTGGAGATATCCTGGGTTACAGAAAGGCATGTGTCAGTTGGATATCGAGAATGCTCACATGAACTCATGATCACATTGAAAGAGGAAGTTTTCTTGAAGTCATAGAACACACCCCTTACAGTTCTGATTTAGCTCCAAGCGACTTTTTCCTTATTAAA
>NC_088360.1:83322212-83357212 GCF_034508935.2 Berghia stephanieae | reverse complement strand
ATTTGCTCTTTATAGAGCAAAAAAGCCGAGTGATGATAAATGAATAGAAATTAAGTATTGGACGGCGGATGTTGATGTCTGAAATAATATATTTCTTTAAGATTCGGCTTTGTATCTAATCGAATCTGTCAGCTATTTTCAGCGTTATTTTAATTATCTTTTTGTTTGGTTGTTTATTTTGTCTTGTTGCTATTGTTTGTTTTATTTATTTATTTATTTATTTTTACAAAAGATGACATTTTAGTACTCTTCATTGCGAATGGGACAAGATGAATTAAAAAAAAAATCAAAACAAGAACAATATTAACTAAAGGATTGACATAGTTATTGTCATAGTTAAGATGAACTGGTTTTCGTGAACTTTTAGATATATCCGTGTAAAGATAAAAATAAAAACGGTTATCTTACCTCTGGAATTCACATGAATGTAAACAATTTCTACTCCTTGATGTAAGTGATAAAAATCGTACAGTGCTGAGTGATTATTGAAGTAGTGATCAAGATTGTTCTTAAAATTATGGACAGATTTTGACCTAAAATCATTTTCTTGTAGATTGTCCATAATGTCAATTACTTTTTGGGAAATAACTTTTTGCGGACTTTTTACTTCCTATAAGGGGGGGGGGGGGGTCCCGCTCGCTCAGTTAGTAGAGCATTCGCGTCACATGCAAAAGGACCGAAATCGATCCCGGGTGACAATTCTGAATTGAACTCCCCCCCCCCCTCCCCCCTATCCACCCAGTAGTGATAGGGTAGCTGGGTCTGTTAGACATTGCAGGAAGTAGTTTGCGATAGACAAGCGTCGTATACAAAGGATAGCGAGCAATTGCTATTGTCCGTTTCACGCTAAAGAAACCGGGATATGTTCCGGCTGCATAGGCCTAATGGCTCCGATGGACTACCTTTTGAAAATGTACTTACCATAATATATAATTTCCTACAAGTATCTACCACTTAGATGCATTTTGTAGTTCCAGCATTCCTGCACGTCCTTAGTTAATCGATTGTATTAGCTTATAAACGACAGGTTCATTCTTGATGTCACCACGATGCTTTATGTTTATTCAGTGTCAATTCACAATGTCATTCTTTCTTTAAATTTCGTTTATAATTTGATTTTAAAAATTGAGCTTTTATTTAGAGCAGTATCCACTAAATGTGCTCAAAGTGCTTCACATGAGGGTCATACGCCAACAGTATCACTTCACATGTGATTGGGGATCTGATGTCATTGAGGCGTCATTACCTTAATTTATTTTTTATATTAATTTATTTAATTATCTCTTATATAGCGCAATATCCACAATGCTGTTAACGGCCAGGTACTCATTTTACTCCTGAGTACGATGAGAGAATGTGAGTAAAGAGCCTTTTCCAAGGACTCAACTATGCGCCGAGGACCTTCCGATCCGAAAGCGAGTGTCATTCCACAAGAGCACATAGCCGCACATATAGACAGAGATAACATTTTTGCCGGTCAGCCACCACCTATTTAACACATACATGGTTTATACTTTGTCCAGATGTTATATTATACGTCACAATTTCTTTTTGTAAAGCCCACCAAGCACGTTGGTAGTAAATCCGTTCATTATGAACAGGTAGCTTAATTTCCTCATTATCAATTCTCCCAATCCGGTCCTCAAAAAAACCCAACTTGATATCAAAACCACGATAAATAATACGGTATTATCATAAGAGATGAAAGTAACGTCAAACTGCGGAAATGATATAGACTACTTAGATCTCTTGTATCTTTTACGTCAAAGCAAGATCAACACAGATTAAAAGAGTCGGAAGTGATTTTAATACATTGAGTAGCTTTTGATTTCAAGTTATCACAATAGAGCAACAATCACAATGTAAATTGCATAAAACAATGTATATAATGAATGACAATGAACGTTTTGGAATATAGAAGAAATAATAAAAGTATGATATTATAATACCCGTATACCCGTTCACCATCATCTTTATTATCATTATTCTTTCTGTATGAAAATGAATAAATAAATGAAAAAATAACTGAATATATGAATAAATAAACAAATAAACAAGTGGTTTCTGTTTCCGAACATATTGATCGCTGATTCTCTCTCTCTCTCTCTCTCTCTCTCTCTCTCTCTCTCTCTCTCTCTCTGTCTGTCTCTCTCTCTCTCTCTCTCTATCTCTCTCTCTCTTCTCTTCTCTTCTCTCTCTCTCTCCTCTTCTATCACTATCTATCTATCTATCTATCTATCTATCTATCTATCTATCTATCCATCCATCCATATATAATATATATATATATATATATATATATATATATATATATATATATACCCTTTCTGTTTGTCTTTCTTTCTGTGTCTTAACCTCTGAATTTTGAGTCCACGGACAGACTTAACGTAAGTACTTTATTTTTTGTGACACTGCGCTCTTTAACTGTGATAAGCGTTGACTTTGAGACATAAAGACGCTGATTACACTCTCGTAATTTAGATAATACCTAAGCATAATTTAGTTCTACATATTGTGTAGTCTGTAGAATGTCTGATAGGAGATTTAACTCCGAGATTCGACCCAAAGATAGATAGAGGAATGCCGATTTTTGGGGATTTTTTGTTGTTTTTTTTTATTGTTTGTTTTGTTGCTTATGATATTAACTTTCTGTCTGACTTACATCAAATAAATCATTGCAGTTTTTTTTAAAGATTTAAAAATACAATAGTTGATTATTTCCAGTTAAACCATAAACTAATATTTTTTAAATGTTAATAACAGCGGATTATATAAACCATGAAATTAGGATCGAGTATCATTCTATCACAATGCTTACATTCAGGCATGGAATTCACCAACTTCTATGGTAGGTATTCGGAACTAAAAATGCAAAAGTATGAATTAAAATAATTAAACTTGATATGTTAAAAGCGCGTTACAAAAGGATTCTCTAGCCAACGACAACACTTAACATGTTGGACGAGACATGACGCCTGTTAAGCGATTATACTTTTTTCCCCGACAGAGGCAATCTGGTAATTCCCAATTAAGCAAAAACCATAGTGGCATGGAGTGGCATAATTTATGTAGAAGCACAAAATTGCCTAATATTACCGACATTGACAATACAATATGATTACCCAGGACAAAAATGACGTCATACTATACAGATCGAATAACCAGTTCACTGCCGTACTCTGGAAAAAAAAAACACATATAAAAATTTGGTCAGATAATTAATCCTTCGAATATCGATCGATTTAAATTATCCTCGGGTTAGTGTGAGAGTCTTTGCCAAGATAAGGGTCATTTAAATCGATCGATATTTGAAGGACAAGTTATTTGACCAAATGTGTATATTAAGCGGGGTGGGGTGGGGGGGGGGGTTTTGAAGGTCTTGTTTTCTGGCCAAATTTCTAAATCGTGTCTATCTGTCCAGAGTATTGCAGTTAAGTTGTTAACCCTTTCCTTATCAATCATAGGAAAATTGTCACATTCGTTACGATACAACCAACATTTTTTTCATTCTGATTTCTTTTGTGCATCACGTGATTTAGAGAAAATTATTTTGTTATTAAATATAAGAATTTAGCTGAAGAGGGCAAGGAAAAGTCAAATGGTTAAAAGGATCCCCGATTTGTCGAGGATTCTTAAACTTGAGAATTCTAAGGAGACTGGGAATTAAGAATGTATGGCAAGATAAATATAATATGAAGTAACCGCTTTTACCAAATTGTAACAAGACCTCTTGTTTTCAATGTAAGGGGGCACACGACGCTTATATTCCGGATATTTGAGAGAAGGAAGGCTAGGTAGGGCAAATACTGGTGACATAAGGCCTGTTTACAGTCTTCTGGACAATGACAAATTACAGACATTATGATTTTCTGTCCCCATACAATGTCATACTTTGACAAAATACTTTTCTTTTAATTTTGGCCAGAAAACTTCAAATATCGATTGATTAAAAGGTGATCCTCAATTGCTGGACAAAGTCTCTGAAAAATGACACATCTAGAATGATTACGTTTGATATTTATTACCCAGTTGAGGAACATTTTAATCGATTGATATTTTGTGTAAACGTTATTTGGACAAAACATTAGAACTGTGGAGTTCCGAATTATATATATATATATATATATATATATATATATATATATATATATATATATATATATATTACACCAGTCAATACAAGTACCAAACACCTGATTCATGAAGTGTTCCCAATCTTAAGGGGAGATAAAACGAGCAATTCTACACAAGAGTTTTGCTTCACGTCTTTCATCGTCTTTATATTTTTTTCTTTCATTACTCTTATCATTAAGAATCAAATTAACGAAGCCTTAGAACTACGATTTTGAAAAGGTAGTTGTTATCTGCCATAAAGAGCGTGAAGCTATTTTAAAAGTTTCAACAATTTCAGAAGGTACTTGAATGTCATGAATTACCGTTAATGGCACAGCAGTTGTTTTCGTTTTGTTTTTATATTTCACCCAAGAGTTTCTTAGCTCTCTTTATTTTCATTTCTTAAAATCCAAGCCGGGAGCGAAGCACAAAGATGGTAAACAATTCATTTGTTTTTATAGACACTAATTGGTATAAGCACAGTATGAAGGTGCTCTATCAAGAAACTGGGGACTGGGGCAATTCAATAACGCTGATTCTTTATCAGCCACTTTCCACAAAAGTCATACTTCACGTGACAAAATGCTCAAATCAGTAGAAAGTTTTCGAAAACAGTGCTAGCTAAAGCTGTGTAGGATGACAGTTGAAATTATTAATTTGTCAATAATAGAGAAAAGTATGCTCACAGTGTAGAAATATCAAGTGTTCTGAATATTTTGACGGTTTCGGTGGCAAGCTGATTTGTCTTTAAAAGGTACAAAATAATTATTTTTTTAAAATCAGGTCCTGTTGCTGCTCCATATAGAAGCACTGACTCTACTGTTGCCAGGAACAGTCTCTTCTTTATTTCCCTCTGTAAGTTTGAACTCCAGATTTTCCTGAGTTTGTGACAGGCACTCCAAGCCAATGCTTTTCTGACAGAAATATCAGAGGAACTGCTTTGGGTCCAACCTCCTAGGTACTTGAAGTTGTCAACTTCCTTCAGCCATTCTCCATTCTTTGCTTGTATGCTAATTGGCCTTTCTTGGTTGTAGGTTTGGAATACTGGACTCTTACAAAAGCCCTGGAGAAGCAACTGGACGGCTGCTACACACGTATGCTGAGGCTGGCCCTCAATGTAAGCTGGAAAGAGCAGATAACAAATGAAGAGCCCTACAATGACCTCCCCCAGTGACCTCGAAGATCCAAAAGAGAAGACTGAGACTTGCGGGGCACTGCTGGAGACACAAAGAGGAGATTGCAAGCAATCTTGTTCTATGGGAACCACCTGAGCGAACCAGAAGCAGAGGCAGGCAGAATAAAACCTACATTGACTGTCTGCTAGATGACACAGGAATGGACAACACCCGGGAGCTGCGCACGCTTATGGAGGACAGGGCAGAATGGCGAAGACTTGTGGCTCATGTTGGGCGCCCAAAGGGGCGGCCTAAGTAAGTAAGTAAGTAAGGTCCTGTTGACATTACAATAGCAGATATTGTACTGAATGTACAATAATTCCTTTATGGCAAACACGTAAAATTAAAAATAAGAGCTCACTGTTTTCGAGGTTTTTTTATTGCCTTTTCAAAACAATATTCACAAAACTGGTTTGTTTTTTTCGTGTGTTGCAAAGGGAGAGTCTAAGTGGCTGCTAAAAAATGGTTGTGTAGAAACTTTAAATCTGTGAATTGGACCATTGTTACAGCAGAGTCTTCATACTTGTTGAGAAACCTGTGAGAATAGCCTTTATTTTGCTATAAAATGATGTCTGTCTTCACTAAAAACTCAACTGAAAACAAAACAAAAATTAAAATGTTAATACCAATGCATAAATCAGAAACAATGCGCTTGAACAATAATACAACCCATAAAATACAGACATTTATTGACATCTGCATGAAACAAATAATATAGATTAAATGGCACAGATTCATTGTTACGACAAAGTTATGACTGAAGATATGTGGGTAAAATCGGGCAGAGAAAAAACAGGTGTTGATATCAAGAGCAGTTGGCTACATCCCCAGAGAGTCAAGAGCAAAATATTACCAGGCAAGTTCTAACATGGAACTTACAAGGCCTGTAGATGAGCAAAGAAAAGGACGAATTGAAAGAAGAAAGTTGCACAGGGAAAGAAATAAAAGAAGATGACCTAAAGCAGTACAATATAACTAGGCTATTTTTTAAAAAGATATTTTGCTTGATATGCATGTGAGAGAAAATTGGTCGATTATTTGTTGTCGTTGTCCTTTATTGAAAATTTAATAAATATTTGTTAATTTACATTCTGCATTTTGTAAGGAGAACTTGCAACGTAATCATATTCCAGTTTATTATCGTGTCTGTTAGCTGAAGAAGATTTGGGCTTGAAACTTTATTGTTAGGTATTTTGATATTAATATATTATTATGCAATAAAAACACTTCATCAAAATACATCATAAATCTCCCGACCTTACCTTCATCGGGTTTAAAGCTGTAAATTATTCAGTGTATTATTTTCTATTTCACAATACACGTGGGTGGTCTTAGTGAGGTGATAGTTGATCATTGTTATAATGCAAATGGGGTACGTTAATCTAACACTTAAAATCATTTATACCCATTATATTTAATTCAACTTGATGTGCATGGTTCTGGATACCTTTATAAAATAGTGCATTGTATTGATAGCAATGGTCTTATCACGAAACCAGCCTAGGATGAGCTAAATAGACATATTTTCAATTTTATTTTGATAAACGCTAGGGAGGTGTGGTAGTGAAAAGTTAATCCAGTGAAAATTTGACGTTGGATTAAAAAGATATGTTCGATATACAATATCTGCCGTGTGTTAATTTAAAACGGAGCTTATAACCAAAATGATTTGTTTAGATCACAATGTTTAATATTAGACGATGGTCTCTCTCTCTTGTCATCGGGTATATCCAAGTGACTTTATAGTCGAATGGTACGACACTCGACTTGAGGCATGTGTATGCTGAACGTTCGAATACCTCTGAGAATGACGCCAGGTTAAGTCCTTGGAAAAGACTCTTTATGCAATTGTTCTTACCTTACCAACCTCTTGAATACAAAAAATACATTGCCGGTAACTGCGTTTGTCTCTATCGAAAATAAATTATAAAAGCGCCTAACAGTCTTCGTGCCTACCCTGCATCTAGTATTTATAGATAGTATGCGGATGACGTCACTCAGGCCTTTGTTATTGTTTTTGCCATCCGCGTTTGTGAGTTGTTCTCACTAAACTGTATTAACCAGACTATAAAACTTCATGGTTACACAGAGTTTGTGTGTTGGTCCGTTATACTTCCGGATGGAAATGTTGTGAACTCCTTGCCAAGCGCATTCTATCTATTTAGGCGCTGGGACTTTTGTAAAGCGCTATGAACATTTAGAAGTAGATATTGCTCTCTCTCTCTCTCTCTCTCTCTCTCTCTCTCTCTCTCTCTCTCTCTCTCTCTCTCTCTCTCTCTCTCTCTCTCTCTCCACCTGTCGACGCACTCGTTTATACATTAAAGAACATGAATTGGTCCCGTGTGTTGAATCCAGCAGGTCTATTCTCCAAGCAGTGAAAGAGAAGCTGGGTCCCTTTTTAGCAGATGAAAGTAAAGGCTGTTTGAAAACAAACATCATTATGTCATTGATCCAAGACATAACCGTTCACAAGGCAATGCAAAATGGCTGTTTAGACATTGGGCTCGCATTTGTCATTTAGCCGTGATTGGGCAGTTCGGTCTAATAGATCGGGCAGAAAGTAATATACGATATAATGTTGCTAGAGGAAAGCAAAAGTTACTATCCGTTTAAAGCAAAACAAAAAGGATAAGCTGTACTTCCATTTGTCACATTAAACGTCTGTAAAATGAACGAATAACAAAAGAGCTTTAAAATTTAAATTGTCTCTTTTCATTTAAAATTCAAAAACAAGACTGATGATGAATCTGTTATAGAAACGTTTACTTTAGTAACGTCCTCTAATTCCACGTCTCCATTACGAAGGAACGGTTTGTTTACCTTGGTAAATGTAACTAGTATAACGACAATGAAAAAACATTTTTGGATAAACTAATCAATTATCTTTTTGAAAGCTGAATGGCAACAGGCGGAAATCGGAGAACGGTGAGCACAGCATTTCAAACTGCAGTGAGAGGTTCAAATTTTGCTAGTTAGTGTCATAATATTATTCCTCCACTCTCTCTCTCTCTCTCTCTCTCTCTCTCTCTCTCTCTCTCTCTCTCTCTCTTTCTTTTCTTTCTCTCTTCTCTCTCTCTCTCCTCTCTCTCTCTCTCTCTCTCTCTCTCTCTCTCTCTCTCTCTCTCTCTCTCTCTCTCTCCTCTTTAAAAATGTAAATTCAATATGTATGTATATATATATATATATATATATATATATATATATATATATATATATATGTGTGTGTGTGTGTGTGTGTGTGTGTGTGTGTGTGTGTGTGTGTGTGTGTGTGTTTAGTGGATATTGCGTGGTATAAAAGCTCAACTACCACAACTATAACTGTTAGTAGCCTACTAGTCTTTCAATTCATATGTCTTTTCACCCCTTTTCGCATCATTTTATTTTATGTCCAGTCGAGTCATACACACTTGTTCAGATCTTTATCTTATACTGGTGCCTGCACTTTAATGTCCTAATGCGTTAAGGTAAAACACTCACAACATCTGCCAGCCAAATTAAACATACCAACACACAAAACTGTGTGTAACCTTTGTAGAGCATTTTAACCTTTAAGGTCTGATTGACATCAGTTAGTGAGAACCAATCACTAAGAGGTTGTCTAAAAATAATTTGTATAAAGAGCTGAGCGACGTCAACTTCGTTCCTTCTGTAGGTCACAAATGAAAAAAGGCGTTGAGTTAAAGTACGGTGGTTTTGATATTTGAATAATTTCGAAGTTGTTGTTTCCTTCTGTACACCGGCAACACATCTTTCAACACCGGATGTTTTCAAGATGGTTATCGTATTAGGTCTTTTATTCAATGCTTCGATGGATGGCAATACATTCTATTTGGATAATAAAAGGAAATTATCATAATTATTCTCGTGTTATCAACTTCACACCTTCATAGTTTACGATCCCCCCCCCCCACCCCATTTGCCCATTTTGTATTCATGTCATAAATTATTACATCTCGTATCAGTGTCACTTTTAAAAAGTATTATTATTATTAGGAAAGAAAGAATATTTATGAGATGTCATCAATCTGCTCATCGGTCTCGTAATTTTGTCACGCAACACAAGCCCCACATTCAGTAATCCTTGAATTATAGCACGCTCTCTGGAGAAGTCAAAAAGCGTGCTAGAATGTCTCGTCCTGTATGTTGCGTGTTGCTGTTGACCAGGAACCCTTTGATAAGCGCTTTGAGCACATTTAGTGGATATTGCGCTGAAAAAAAGTGAAGATCGCCACCAGATTAGTGCTTTACTAACTTACGTATTCTGGCAAAACTTTTACTTTTTATATCGATCAATTCAATTGACAGCCCCCCCCCCCCCCCATCCTCCCCTTCAAATATAAATCAATTTAAATGACCCTCATCTTGGCAAAAAACTCTCCGCGACGTCCCAGGTTCCAGAATTTTTGCCAAGATGAGGGACATTTAAATCGTTCTATAATATTTGAAGGACGAGTTTCCTGGCCAAATTATTAAACACGGGTCTTTCCAGAGTACTGAAGTTAACTGGTTAAATATCATGTCTTCAAAATATAGTATTTTGCGTATTGATAGACTCAAGACATGGCCACGTCTTTCTTGCTGAATTGTGTTATCAGTGCAGCCAAATGGCTTCCGCACGAAAAGCCGTATAAACATTGAAAACTGATCTGGTTGTTACATTCGGGGGGAAAATGTTTAAATTATATGAAATTTACTTACGAGTGTCTTCTTCCTCCTCTTCAAATAAACCGACTCACTCAGAGTGATTGTTACAGGAAATGTGTCAAGTGCTTTACCCAGGGACACAACGTCAGGGTCAGAGGGGTTTTTTGTTTGTTTTGTTGTCTTTATTTGTTTCTTTGTTTGTTTTTTTTTGGGGGGTTTTTTTTGGGTTTTTTTTTTTTTTGTGCAATATTTGTCACGCATCCGGTTGGTGACCACTCTCAACATCGCTTGATATTGTTATAAGGCGAGATACCATGCTGCTGAGTCATTAACGCTACTCGACTTTTGGGGTTCGGGCTGCTCTTGGTAACTTTACAATTATTGGACATAGAAGTTATGGTGGATGTCACCTTTTGATATCGTGTGCTGTGAATTACAGTATCAGCATCAAATGGGTCAAAATTGGAGCTTTCCAGAATACGTTAGGTCACCCTATTTTATCCCCGAATGAGTGTATGTATGGTAATTTTTGAGGATAAATGACAGGAAAATCAAAAGGTAAATAGTAGCTCACACACTGTTATAATGCCATTAACCAATTAGGGAAATAAAGAGGACATCGTAAAAAAAAAAAAAAGTAGAGCTAGTCCCATGTTTGGAAAATGACGACTCGTTGAACAATTTGTGTTGAGCATTGTCTTTGATGTCCCGAAATAAAAAGAACATTGTGTACCATATTTATATTAACCTTTATTGTACGGCTATGTGGTCTTGTGGTATGACACTCGCTTTCGGATCGGAAGGTCATGGGTTCGAGCCTTTCTCGGTGCATAGTTGAGTCCTTGGAAAAGGCTATTACTCACATCCTCTCACCGTACTCAGGTGTAAAATGAGTACCTGGCCGTTAACAGCGTTGTCTATGTCTGAAAAATTGTAATGTCACCTAACAGGCGTCGTGTCTCGTTCTAGATGTTACGTGTTGTTGGTTGTCAGTTACCCCCTGTAAAGCGCTTTGAGCAGGTAGCTGGGAAGCTGGGTCTGTTTGATCTAGCGGAAAGTATTTGCGGTAGATTAGCGTCCTATACAGAGGGTTGAAAGCAATTGCTATTGTCCGTTTCAAGCTATAGAAACCGAGATAAACTTCGGCTCCACATGCCTAATGGCTCTGAATGACTACTTTTTAATGGCAACAGAAAACACATTGTTGTCTTAATTTTTACGGATAAAGCAACCATTGTTATATTCAGTTTTAATAGGAGGAGTAACCCCCCCCCCCCCCCCTCTCTCTCTCTCTCCTCTCTCTCTCTCTCTCTCTCTCTCTCCTATCTCTCTCCTATCTCTCTCCTATTCTCTCTCTCTCTCTCTCTCTCTCTCTATCTACTCTTCTCTCTCTCTTCTCATCTCTTCTCTCTCTCTCTTCTCTCTCTCTCTCTCTCTGTCTCTCTCTCTCTCTCTCTCTCTCCAACACATAGTGGGGGAAGACGGGTGGGTGTCACTGTACACGATTTTATCTTGAACATAACAAAAATTGACATACTAGAAACAAGTTCTGATTGAACAAATTAAAATGAATAAAAAATCAGAAACCATTTATAACCTTAATTATAAAATGCCTCAGCTGTGAATTGAAAATTATTTACCATGTTATAATGCTTTGTGACACAAATATTATTTGGGGAGATGAAAAAAATGACGTTTTATGATTTAAAGAAGTCGTTTTATTTTATAGATTAAATGCAAGATAAAATAAATGAGAGCATTAGGCCTTCGGCATATAGTCTAATGAAAACACCCGACTTTTTTTGTTGTTGATTTTAATGGGTATCAAATTTTATTGTTTTGAAGTTGTTCTTTTCAAGTTTAGGACTGTAATGTGCGTGTATAATAAGTTTATCCCCGTCGTGCATTTCAATGACTCAAAACAAATAAATAACAAAGAGACGGGGAATTACAAAGACAAAGCACAACCAAATATTAAATAGATGAAGCCGTCCACCTCCGCAATGTATATCTCAATTCATAGCACCGCCTTCTTTGGTTTTTATCCAAGACATTGTAGATCCGTTTATACGTTTATGCATTAATAAAAGAGATTTATGTTCAGAATCATAATATTAGTATTCGATCAGATCAAAATAATGAACAATTGTGGGAATGAATACGACGGCATTGACATGTAATTCTTCGATTGAGCATTACTCAACCACATACATTATCGATGGTCTTATAAAATACAATGGAAAGAAAAAGAAGAACCGAATTAAGCTTATATATATATATATATATATATATATATATATATATATATATATATATATATATATATATATAATATTCTCAACGCGCCTTTCAAGGGACCCCTTACTTAACATGTAGGGCGAGACAAGATGCGTACAATGTGGAATATCAGTTGTTATTTTCTCAACAGATACAACACTGTTACCGGCCATGTATTCTCTTCTGTTCTGTGAGGAAAAAAATTACGCCCTTCCGCCAGAGCATGATAAGATACCGTCGCCTAGGCACTCCATGAAGGAATATAGATAATCCATCAAACATCTTGTCTGATGCCAAAATGAATCACCCATGTTGTTCAAGTGAGCAAATTGGGGGTTAATATCTTGCCCAATAAAAATAACGAAAGTGCCTGAAGCGGGGCTCGAACCCGGGTCCTTCTGTGTCACAGCCTTAACCACTCGGCCACTCCGACCCCCTTCTGTGAAAGGATGTAAATAAGGAAACTTTTCTATGGACTCAACTTTGCGTCACACTCAAGGGATTCGAACATGAAACCTACAGGCCAGAATGCGACTTTCATACCACAAGACTACAACAAATCCACGAAGAGGAAAGAAAAGTAGAAAAAATGCAGTATTCACTTCACGTACACATTAAACATTACACATAGAATTAAACGAATGAGAATACGTACGAAGCCTAAAAAGTGTCCACCAATGAAAGCATTCAGCGCCATTTTGTTGTTGGCTGAGAATGTAGTAATTACCATTCATTCGGTATCTATGTCAACATAACGACACAAGAAAAACAACAAACAATATCAAAATCCACAATAAAATGATTCAGAACTGTTGCGTATATTTATGGCACAACGAAGCTGTCAAAAAATGAAGTTAGAGAATGTGTGTAATCATGTATTATAATAACCTGTAATGTGTTTTCCAACCACCACATCATCTACTACAACCACCACCACAATATCATCACTAACACTACTACTACAACCACCAGCCCCACATAATTATCACTACCACTACTACTACACCACCACCAGCACATCATCATCACTACCACTACTACAATCACCACAACCACATCGTCATCACTACCACTACTACTGCAACCACCACCACCATATCATCATCATTACCACTACTACCACAACCACCACCACCACTACTACTACAACCACCACCACATCACTACCTCAACTACTACAACCACCACCACAATAGCATCACTACCACTACTACTACAACCACCACAACCACATCGTCATCACGACTACTACTACTACAACCACCACCATATCATTACCATTACCACTACTACTACAACCACCACTACCACCATATCATTACCATTACCACTACTACTACAACCACCACAACCACATCGTCATCACTACCACTACTACTGCAACCACCACTACCACCATATCATCACCATTACAACAACTACTACAACCACCACAACCACATCATCATCACTACCACTACTACTACAACCACCATCACATATCATCACTATCACTACTACTACAACTACAACCACCACCACATTATCATCACTACCACTACTACTACTGCAACCACCACCACCATATCATCATCATTGAAATATTTTTTTTTCAATTGAGCTTTATATAGTGCAATATCTACTAAATGTGCTCAAAGCTCTTTACAAGGGGTCCCTGGTCAACATTTAACATGTAGGACGGGACATGACGCCTGTTAGGCGATATTACAATTTTTCGGACAAAGACAACTCTGTTAACGGCCAGGTACTCATTTTACACCTGAGTACGGTGAGAGAATGTGAGTAAAGAGCCTTTTCCAAGGACTCAACTATGCGCCGAGCGCGAGGCTCGAACCCAGGACCTTCCGATCCGGAAGCGAGTGTCATACTACTAGACCACATAGCCGCATCATTACCACTACTACTACAAACACCACCACCACATCATCATCACGACCACTACTACTACAACCACCACCACCACCACCATATCATTACCATTACCACTACTACTACAACCACCACCACATCATCATCACTACCACTACTACTACAACTACAATCATCACCACCACCACATCATCATCACTATTACTACTACAACTACAACCACCACCAACACCACATCACCTCACTAACACTCAGTACTACAACAATCACTACCATTAGGTTTTGGAGCTTTACTTCATTTGAAATAAGGAAACTTCGGAATTGTATTTGGCATTGTGTTTATATATCATAATATAATTCTAATCAGTTATCTATTTAGAACTAGATACTATACAATATGTATGCCAAATACCACCCCAATTCCCCTTTCTTGTGTGCGGGAATTCCTCTTTCGGCATTGAAATTGAGTGTGAGAGAGTCATCACTACACACATAAACAACAGAAACAATTTAAAAACAAGACTATGACACGCAACCACTCACACACGAGGCTATACTATTTATCCTTTTCTCTATATAGAATAGGACAAGACAAACAATAGCTTGACTCTCGCTACACTTCGCATTGATGTTTGTCGTCTCACGAGTTCAACTCTCAGTCGACCTGTCAATATTCCTTTTTGCCTCGGACGTAATCATTAATAGAATGTTGTGTGGTTTTGGCCGTGAAGAAAACCTTAAGAAGTCACATTTATATCATTTTAGAGAGATCGTTTTGAATAATTTTGAGTTAAACGAGCGAGCAGCAACTTGTTTTCATGAACGGCCGATCAGCGCTTGTTTACTATAGTAACGCGATTCCCAGCCAACATCAAAATGGCGGATATTTTTCTCATCGAGGCCGCTGGTTGGTTAGCCAATAAGAGCACCGTACGGTTTCCATTGGGTAAATTCCTTGACATTACATCTCTTTTAATTCATTGATTTTAATCAGCAGTTTTCAAATTAATTAGTGACTGCCTTTATCATATCGCACTAAATAACCCAACAGGTCTCACCTAAGCTTTAATAGTTCGGAAGTTAAACGATTCAAAGGTGATAAAGAAATGTGCGATGAATCTTGAGCTTTGTAATCAGGTAAAACAATGCCTTTCATCTCACACACCTTTTGATCCATGCCGGGTTAGGGCTCAGACTTCAGCTGCTGCTCATGGCGGGCTGAACAGACACGTCAATAATGAAGTCGTGTCAACAGAGCCCGCCTATTGTTTTTATACCGAGCTATGAAATCTAGCTCAAGGTGACAAGTCTACATTGTATGTGTGTGTGCGCGCGCGTGTGTGTGTGTGTGTGGGGGGGGGGGGGGGGGGGGGGAAAGTAAATCGGAGAGAGAGAAGCCATGACGTAACACCTTCCTGTCTTTCATTTTCAAAATCCTTGGAAGTGTGTAACCAGTCCTCCGGAGGATAAATAATGAATAAGTTACATATTGAATCATAACGCGGCATAAATAGTTTAGTCGCATATTCTTTGGATTCTGAGGCGTAAAAGAGCAAGGATGGATGGTCATTATTGACAACCAGCATTCATATAGCCTATAAATAAATAAACTTTTAAAAATAAAATAAATAAAAATAAATAAAATTCCCTTTATTCATCCTATAGAGGAACTTTGTCTCTAGGACCTATTCCATGGGAAGACTGGAATAACCCAGGCATCAGCCGCAGTGCAGCGCCGCAAATTGAGCTAAGGCGAGGTGACTTGCTCAAGGCCACACAGCGCAGCGGTGGGTGATCGAACTCGGTACCATTCGGGTACGAAGCAAAGACCGTACCGCTGAGCTACGCTACCCCAAATACGATGCCATCACTCTAAAACCAAAAGATCAGTTGCACAAGGTCTAGTCCTCCGATGGGCTGGTTTCACACTTCCAATGAGATTGGAATTAGTGTATTGACGTCACACGTTTGTTCCCTTCTACGATGACAGAGGAAAATGGCAGATTCATTAACGACTCTAATGGGAAGAGTGGCATGGATGTTGCAGATTGCAGTTTCCTCCACTTTCTCTGAAAATCCCTTAGATCGATTAATTCTTTGAAATGTTGGCTTATCCATAAAATTAAAGGTGTACATAGATCATTACTTCTGACTATGAGCCAGTAGTTTTTTGACCGATCAAAACGCGGGGTCTGTGTAACACCATTTTAAAAAATTGATCTTTTATATAGCGCAATATCCATTAAACGTGCTCAAAGTTCTATACAAGGGGTCTCTAGCCAACAGTAACATGTAGGACGAGACTTGACGCCTGTTAGGCAATATTACTTTTTTCGGACAGAAACAACGCTGTTAACCGCCAGATATTCAGTTTACACCTGAGTACGGTGAGAGATTGTCAGTAAAGAGGCTTTTCCAGGACTCAACTATGCACCGCTCGGGACTCGAACCCAGAACCTCCTGATCCGAAGGCGAGTGTTAGATCACTATACCGCTTAGACGCAAAACATTAAATCCACTCGAACAAATATATAGCTGGTTGCATACAAACAATTGAATGAAGGAAGTTTACATCACTCTGCTCTTTGAAAAATTGTTTTTGACCGCTAGTTGGGTGGTTAGTTCTCGCTAGCTTCGCTGAATCAGACTAAATGAATAAACGTTTTCTGTGACGGTACGATTGACCACGCGCATAGAACTAGTGAGTATTTCACTTAAACACTAATCATCGATGGTAAAACAGTGTAGTTTGCTCAGATTGGCAGCAGTTGTAACTGCCATTGTTTACATTTGGACGAAAAATGAAGTGAGTAGAAAAGTGTTCGAGGGGCGTGGTTATGTTCCACTACGTATCTATAGATAGTTCGAAGTTGACGTCACTCAGGTCTTTGTTATTATTTTGTTTTTTTGTTTTTTGCCTCCCGCGTTTATGAGTAATTCTCACCAAACTGTATTAACCTGACTATAAATGATCATGGTTGCACACAGTTTTGTGTATTGGTCCGTTATACTTCCGGATAGCAATGGAGTGAGCTCCTTAGTCAAGCGCACACTATCTATTGAACGCTTCTTTTGGCGCAATAATACATTGTGTACGACAGAGTGATGACATATTAAAATAGAAGCAGAAGAAATGTAATGTATTGACTCGACATTGACAATGAAACTTTATATTGACTTACGGACTCCGTCACGAAAAAATTGTAATGTCACCTAACAGGCGTCATGACCTGTCCTACATGTCAGGTGTTGGCGAGGGACTCCTTGTAAAGCGCTTTGGGCACGTTTAGTGGATATTGCGCTATATATATATATGTACTCAAGTTGTTATGATCTTCTTTTCTGCAAACAAAAGACCGATTTCTGTTCCTCAGAATCCACAACAGTGATTACTCACCGCCCTGCGGATAGAAGTATAACTTAAGTATAACCCTTTTAACATGAATAGGGAACAAACCTGTGATGTCAAAAAAAAACGGGTTTAATTGTCATTGGAAGTGTAAAACCACTCTTCCGAAGGATTGTATACATGCCTTGTGTAATTGTAATTTATCTTCAGGTTTCCGAGTGATGGCATCTTATTTTCTTGTCTAAATATATGCTGGTCGTAAAGATAAATCACCAATGCTTTCTCTTTTACGTCCCGTAATCATACGAATCTGCCTATACATCCAGCTACTAAATTTAATGTGAGTACTGGTTACACATTTCCAATGAGATTTGAACCGGAACAAAGGAAAGTGTGACGTCACGACTTCTGCTTCCCATTTATTGTCTTGATCAGTAGCGATTTATCACTACCCCGCGAATGGATGTCTAACTCGACCCTTTTAAAAAATTGGGAATCATCATAATATTTCTATATATGAAGTAATAATTCTCTGGCCATTATTAAAAAGCGGTTTCGTCATTGTGCTGGAGTATCTCAAAACAACATCGATTCACGCAATGACTACCTAATGCATTCATGCGGTCCCAACCAACAGTAAAATTGTCTGCCCAGCGCTAATTTAATCTTTTCCCAATTATGCTTTAACTTTAAACCACGAATTCTTTGAAAACCGCGTCACATTAACTATCTTTTTAACACGCCATGAGCTGTCAACGTTTTAACCTTTTAGTTTAAGAGTTGTAAGTGAGCACTTGAGTGTTTCAAGAGAGTTGGTACACATTCATTCCTATGTGCACCTGTAAAGGTGAAGAGGTTCAGCTTCATTCGGTCATGTCAGCTGTCACATTTCGACCACGTTTAAACCTTCATAAAATGTAATTATCTTGAAGGAGATAGCACTGGTTTTAGCATTAAAATGGTCAGAACTAATTTCGTTGTGTGTGTGTGTGTGTGTGTGTGTGTGTTTGTGTGTGTGGGGGGGGGAGGGGGGAACAGAGGGGGGGGGAGGAGGAGGAAATGGGTGGTGGGACATTGTGAAAGTTGAAATAATCCAAAATATCGTGATTTGCTGTGGTTCAGACTGGTGACACTAATGGTACCTTTAAAAAATGCAATAAATCAATGCAAATATGTCATTTACTTGAATATTATTATATATTTGGCAAATTGGATTTGTATTAACAATAAGGCTAAGCAACCACTGGAGCAATAGTTACCAAATTTTCCATGGTTTTAACAATTGATATGAAGATGGTCTGCGTTTATTATGAGAGTGATTAAACATCGTGATGATTTTATTGAAAAATCACATTTGTTTCGTCGAATACCATGGAAAACATACGCCATCATTGTTAGCACGTGGGATAGAGTGTCAACGAGTATGGTTAGCGAGTATGGCAATGAGGTTTGAATACTTGTATTGAATCGATACCAGTTTGTGGTTCATCTAACCATTTGAATGCAATCATTTTCTTATAGTTTATATAAACCATTTTCCGCTCTAAGCATTGGGAAATAGATCTACGATAAGTGAGCGAAATATATAGATGTTCTAAGATATCAAATGCAGAAAATATTTCTGCGTGCCCAAATAAAAGCTCCGTGGAATGCTATTACGAAGTCGAAAAAAAAGGATCGTATATTAAGACAATAGAAATTGAGGTCAAATTTAATTCAGCACTTGACTCATCATCACATTCTTTGAACGGGCATCGTTCACGGATCAAAAGTAAAGTTATATTTTTGTTTTCTATCACCCTATTTACATACACTGCAGGATTTAATTACCTTTATTTTGGTATGAAATTTAATATCCTTAAATTCATATTTCTGAAGAGCACATCAAAATTATAACGTTACTTTTTATAATTTTTGTAATAGATATAGCATTTTGCCAAGCGCACCAAAACATTAACGGTGAGAATCTGATCGTTTTAAATGAGACATGTACCACTTATAGAAGGAACGAAGTTGACGTCCTCAGCTCTTTGTTATTAAAAAAAAAATACAGCATAGAATTTGTCTGGCTAAGTTTCTTCCTCAGTTGATAATGACAAATATATAAAGCAAAGAGACGTGTATCAGTCCCGGTGCGATCTAGGTTTATTCAGATAATTCTCATCTAGCAATGATTGGATGGCTTCTTCTGATAGATCTGGCCATCATTCAATCTGAATTAACCAGTTTACTACAGTATTCTAGAAGGACACGTATTTAAAAATTTGGCCAGAAAACTCGTCCTTCAAATATCGGTCGATTTAAATGGCCCTCGTCTTGACAAAAACTCTCAAACCTGGGACTTCGCGAAGTCCCGGTTTGAGAGCTTTTGCCAAGATCAGGGTAATTTAAATCGATTGATATTTGAAGGACGAGTTTTCTGCCATAATTTTTAATACCTGTATTTCCAGAGTACGACAGTTAACTTGAGCAAGAAATTGTTTATTGTCCGTTTAACGTTTCGGAAACCGGGATAAATTCCGACTTAGCGGATCTTCTGACATTGAGGGCAACGTATTGAACCGGCGTAATATACTTCTTGAACCGGCATAATATTCGTAGTAACTTTAATACAAAGTGAAAACACACCTAGAGACCAAATTTATTGCATGTGGTTATTGAAGTATTTACTTACACAGAAGATCGTTCTTCAAACATTCGTCAATGAAGCAGGAAATAAAACACTTATACTCCCCCACCTGAGTTAATTACAAGACGGCAGCTCCTGGAGGACTTTGAATCTGGGTTAAATAGCTTGAACCCCACCTGTCTTGACACGGGGAGAGTGGCACAGTGTTATGGTGTTTGCTTGATGCCAAGAAAATACCTCGTTCGATTCTCCTGCAGCGCTATGTACCCTTGAGCAAGTGGTTCAATTTGAGGCGCTGAACTGGGGTTAACGCTTGGGTTATTCCAGTTTCTTCTTCAAGAAAACATTAAAGAAAACTGTCCATTTGAGAATGAATAATGGGGATTTTTTTTCTTCAATTTATCATGTTGCTATTTTATATATACTCTTGATTTTATTGTGACATTACAATCTCCTGGAGAAAACAGTCTGAAAATATGTGAATAATACAGCACTTACAAAGCAGATAGAAATATACTATAAAAACGCCACCCCAACACAACTAACAGTGCATAACTCTGGAGATCAAACCTCATACCTTGACATTATCAGACAAATGCACTACCATTGCACTATTATATTTTAGGTGTTTAAACAAATCTAGGCATTCACATAGCGCAACATTTACTAAAAGTGTTACTTTACAAAAATCCCCAGTCAACAGCAACATTTAAACATGCAGGATGAGACAGGACGCCTGTGAGGCGCTATTATATTTTATCTGCCAGAGACAACGCTGTTTTAATGCTACCAAGCAACCGACGGCAGTGCCGAGTCACCGGAGTCAGTCTCCGGTGTGGGTTAGCCCTAAAGCGTCTTATCAAAGTACTTGCGGTTATGTGGTCTAGTGGTATGACACTCGCTTTCGGATCGGAAGGTCCTGGGTTCGAGCTTCACTCGGCGCATAGTTGAGTCCTTGGAAAATGCGCTTTACTTACATTCTCTCACCGTGCTCAGGTGTATAATGAGTACCTGGCCGTTAACTCGTTGTCTCTGCGGTGAAAAATTGTAATATCACCTAACAGTCGTCATTTCTCGTTACGTGTTGCTGTTGGGTATGTACCATTTGTAAAGAGCCTTGAGCACGTTTTGTGGATATTGCCCTGTATAAAAGCTCACGTTTTTTAAAACTTAAATTTACGTCGCCCAGATTGGGACTGGAACTAGGGGCAAACAAGTCATTTTCTGGAGCCAAGTTTCTGGAACAATCTGTCCAGCGATGATATATCATGACCAACTCTGGATATATTCAAGAACCACTTGAAAACACATCTCTTTTAGTTTTTAGTTATAGAGTGTCATGTATTTTATTTCATTTTATATTTGTTGTGTAATGCGCCCAGAGCCCTCTATCAAGCGAGAGCATCATCATCATCATCATCATCATCATCATCATCATCATCATCATCATCATCATCATCATCATCATCATCATCATCATCATCATCATCATCATCATCATCCTACCACAAGACCACAACGCCGCTGAAAGCTGTCATAGGACAAACGGTCGCATATCGGTAGTTGGGTCAAAATGAGTTAATTGGATTCAATAGTTTGGTGTCACGTCGCCAAGCAACGGCGGCCATCGTGGTTCTAAACAAAGAAAATCGGTACTTTTATTCTTCATGCTGGCTAGAACGTTTAATATGTCTTGTAATCAGAGTGTGTAAAAGTCAAAACATGATCAGATTTATACCAAAAAAAATTTTCCCTCTGGATACGCTTTTATGCTCGTCGGAGAAATATGTCATAAGGGCGTCCGCCATTGTTCCTATAGTTTAGAGCCAGTTACTAAGTTATCATGCGTCATTACGAGGGAAGTGACGTTATGACTGTTGAAGCGTATTACAGTCATAATCTTGAGCTGATACAGGAATTTTTCTGCTGGGTTTCTTAACTCGAAGTCAATTAATAAGTGTTTTAGTACACAAATAAAATATACAACTAGACAGATTAGAAGATATGGTAGGTCTTTCTAGCAATTTTTTTGTTTGTTTGTTTGTTTTTTTTATTTTATAATCATTATTTTATTTTTTTTGGATCTCCTGTAATTTTTTTTTTTTTTTTAAGATGTGAGACCTTTTGTCTTAAGACGGCATCTGATAGTAGATAGAAGTGAATCCGTGTCTATTAATTATGTTTTACTATTCAACCCATCAAAGCTTAAGAAACCGGAGTTAAATTGTGTAAGTGTTTACCTTAGAGACGTCAGTCGTGGTAACGCTTATATCCACGTAATATTTGTGGTCGCACATTCCAGATACACCTTAAGCAAACCCGCGAACTTTATATTTTTGGTACATAATTTTCTAACTTGGCAACCGTCACTTAAATTAAAGTAAATATGCTTTTTGCATTCATTAGTGCTTGTAGTTTCTTATCCTTTTTGACTTCGCAAAAAAGTATACTTGTAACACGGGCTGTAATTTGATATTTACCAGTCTACTTTCATGCGGGTTTGTGTAATTAGGCACTCAATATATAAAAACAGACAAGTGTTTTAACGAACGTGAATATAAACTTTTGAAGTCTATTTTGAAAACTACATCCATCGGCGCTTAACATCTCTTTATGACATGAAATGTTTTTGAAAATCTATTTTGACATAGAGCTGTATTGATTTTGTGATGATCTTCATGATTACTTAGCAAGATTACACGGTGTCAAAAGCAGATGTCTGATGTCTGTGCTTTTGATATTGACGTCTTATTTCTTCCTTTTTTAAAGGACGTCTTCTCCAGATTGTGAGGCCATGTCTGGACGAAAACAGAAATTCTTCAAAGTACGTAGAGGCTCATCGTTGGAATTGGATTTTTGAAATTATCCTCAATAGCTTTCATTATTTTATTTGTTTTTAATGTTTTCATTTATGTCACCAAAACCTTCGTCCCAAGTCATCGTTGTTATTTGGTTTATGGAAAGTATCAATGGAAAGTTTCCGTGATAAAAAAGTGTCATTATTTGTATTGATTCTTCCTCTTAAAACACAAAATAATGAATTTTTCTCTTTCAAATGTTAAAAGTCAGAAATACAAACAACAACAAGTTTTATGAATACCATGAAGTTAGGATTAGTATGTAAACATAATATACCACACAACCCTCTGACACGGTATTAACCAAAATAAATAAATACTATGATAAAGTGTTTGGAAGCTTTAGAACGCCAAAAGGTCTTATTATTACAATATGACAACTATCGCTCTCACTTCGAAAAACAAACAAACACAAAAAAAATCCCAATAATAAACAAAGCCAAATGATAATAATAATAATAATAATAATAATAATAATAATAATAATAATAATAATAATAATAATAACAATAATAATAATAATAATAATAATAATCAGTGTTTATATCGGGTACAGTTTTTAACCATGAATTTACAGTTTGGAAATTTGAAACCCGGTGGAGAGAAAGATCGCTGATTTTTTATGGCTTTGTTTTGACAAAGGAAAAAAATCGAGTCCAAAACATCTCTTGTTATTTAATTTGTCTTTTGTATAAGCTGCAATCATATTGATTTTGTCCAAAATGTTTATTTCAATGCGGCGTGGCTGGTGTACAGACACATGGGTTGTATAGTAACAATGTCCAACTATAGTGTATGCACTGCCGTGTTCTGGAAAAACACATATTTTAGAAATTTGGCTAGAAAAGTCGTCCTTCAAATATCGATCGATTTAAATGACCCTCGTCTTAGCAAAATCTTTCAAACCAGGGACATCGAGAAGTCGAATATGTGTTTTTTTCTCCCAGAGTGCGGCAGTGCAGTCATTGATTGGATGAGCCTGGCTACTCTGTTGTGTCCTAGGTTATGGTAAATTAAACACACCCCTCTCGACTCAGGTGTGAATGAGTTCCTGGTTATGGGCAGTTATGGATATTGTATAATTGCTCTAGTACAAAAGGGTCGCTAAGAAGGGCTGATTTGTACTTACTATAAGTCCCATATTATTTACTAGAGTGCCAAAATAAGAAACAATGAAAAACGCATTAAGCTTGGATAATCCTGAGAAATGCTTTATAGATATATTCATATATTTGCATTGATAATATAATAATGCATTGATGTAATTTTAACACCATTTACATGTATTGTTAATAATTCGTTGCAGTCAGGTGCTGTACCAGACATTTACAAAGTTGCTCATGTCAAACCCCTTTTGAAAAAACCTGATCTCGATAAAGAGAACTTAAAAAACTATCGCCCTGTCTCTAATCTTCCTTTTCTCTCTAAGATCTTAGAAAAGCTTGTTTTGAAACAATTACTGTCTCATCTTAAAAATAATTGTCTTGAAGAAAAATTTCAGTCTGCTTATAGGCAACATCATTCGACGGAAACCGCACTTGTTAGGGTTGTTAATGATCTCCTCTCTGTTATAGACAATGGTTCATGTTCTTTGCTGAATTTGCTTGACCTATCGTCTGCTTTTGATACTATTGATCACAATCTTCTTCTCAAACGTCTTGAAATTACTTATGGCGTGTCTGGTGCAGCGCTTGATTGGTTTAGGTCATATTTGTTTAATCGTAAACAGATTATTACGGTGGATGAATATAGATCGGAGGAAATCTTTCTTGATTGTGGGGTTCCCCAGGGTTCAGTACTTGGACCCGTTCTTTTTGTTTTGTACGTTGGCCCTCTGTCTAAAATCATCAGAAGTTTTGGTCTGTCTTACCATCAATACGCTGATGATACGCAATTGTACTGCGTTTCCAATATGAGAAATTTACAAGAAGTATCAGCCAATAGTAAAAATTGTATCCAAAGTGTTAAGAAATGGATGAATGAGAACAGACTGAAACTGAATGATGATAAGACGGAGGTGCTGTATGTGGGGAACAGGAAGTGGAAAAGTGAAACAGATTTGAAGTTGGGGGATGCCTCTATTCAAATTGTTGACAAAGTGAAAAACCTTGGCACATTCTTAGACTCTGGACTGTCGATGGAGCATCAGGTTAATAATTTGGTTAGATCTCTCTTTTTCCAACTAAAAAAGATTGCTTCCATTAGACGGTTCATATCTGAGGATGTGACCAAGCACCTGGTTGTGTCCCTCGTACTATCGAAATTGGATTATTGTAATGCTCTGTTGTTTGGCGTTTCGCAATACAATCTGAAACGTCTTCAGATTGTCCAAAACAGCGCTGCCAGACTAGTATTTATGAAGCGTAGGTGCGACTCTGCCGGACCTCTACTTCATGACCTGCATTGGCTGCCTGTTGAGAAAAGAATTAAATTCAAAGCTTGTGTTTTAGTGTATCGTTGTCTTGAAGGTACTGCCCCTTCCTACCTTTCAGAACTAATTGAAAGATATTCAAAACCCCGCCCCTTACGTTCGGCCAGTGATTCCACAAAACTAGTTGTCCCTCGAATTCGGAAAAATGCTGGAATGAGATCCTTTTCTCATTTCGGACCCTCTATTTGGAACGCCTTACCGCAGAGCATTCGTGAAAAAGAATCTTTGTCTATTTTTAAACGTTCGCTTAAAACATATTTGTTTCGATTTTAGTAGATGGTATGAGAAGCAAGATAGGTTTGGTTTGTGTTGTGTGTTGTATTGTGTGTGTGTGTATGTGTGTGTGTGTGTGCTTGTGTGTGTGAATGAGTATGTTTCAGCCAAAGTAATTTGTAATTTAAGCGCTTAGAGTCTGGTGTCTCGGAGTTATAGCGCTATATAAGTTTTCAGCATTATTATTATTATTATTATTATTATTTTCAGCTCTTGTAAATATTTATTTTTGAGATGTCATTTATAAAATTTATTATTCTCACTGTCTCATTGATTTATTGACTGTGCATCAGACATGTTTTATTCATCAGCTATCAACTTCAAGGAGCGGATTGGATACTTTAGCAAATTTGAAATATCAAATTTATCTCGGATATACGCACCGAAGCAACCTTTCAAAAAACCTTGAGATTTTCATGGCTTCTTGAAAAATTCGATATGAAACTAAGATAATAGAAATAGCATAATTCTATTTGGTTTAGACGAAAAGATGCCATATCTGAGAGCAGGCAAACATTGATTTGTCACATATCTAGACTTTCAATGGGTGTAGGGCATTTTGTGTCAGACCTGCGTAAATGTAAACATTCCATTTCCCGACAATGAAACTTTTAAAAAATACAATCAAAATGACGTGTGCATGTCAAGTATTGGATCCCCTGGCTTTTTATGGGGTTTTTTTTGTTTTGTTTTTTTTTTTGGTGTGTGTGTGTGTGTTGTTTTTTTTTTTTTTGAAGGGGGAGTGTGTTTTTTTAATTTAATTTTATATATATATATATATATATATATATATATATATATATATATATATATATATATATATATATATATATATATATATATTATCTTTTCTTTTTTTTTTTTTTTTTTTTTTTTTTTTTTTTTTGCTTTGTTTTATTTTCCATCTTGAACTGAACTGTGCATGGACAATACCTTTAACAAATTAATTGCCGTGCTTTGGAAAGACCCGTATTTAAAAATTTGGCCAGAAAACTCGTCCTTCAAATATATCGATCTATTTTTAAAAATCGGTAATCAGAAGGTCTGAGGTTCTATCCCCAGTCGAAGTAGACTAATTTTTTGGGGTGTTTTTTTGTTGTTGTATTTTTCTTTCTTGCTTTGTCTGGCATCTTTCATACACACTTGTTCAGATCTTTATCTTACAAAATGATAGAATGGCATTACATTAACATTAAGCTGCTGGACACAAGACTTTCTGAAAGTCTTGTCAGAAAACGGCATTTAAGATGAAGATTCGCGATGTGTCAGGCTGAGAGTTTTGGCAAAATGAGGGTCATTTAAATCGATCAATATTTGAAGGACGTTTTCTGACCAACTTTTTAAATTCGTGTAGGGCACTTAACTGGTTACACGTATCTCCAAGACTTCTTGTTTTGTGTTTAAGCATAATTTCTTTTAATTGAGCCTTTATATAGAGCAATATCCACTAAACGTGCTCAAGTGCTTTTACAAGGGGTGCCTGGCCAACAGAACACTTAACATATAGGACGAGACATGACGCCTGTTAGGCGATATTACATTTTTTTTTCGGGCAGAGACAACGCTGTTAACGGTCAGGTACTCATTTTACACCTGAGTATGATGACAGAATGTGAGTAAAGAGCCTTTTCCAAGGACTCAACTATGCGAATCCAGGACCTTCCGATCCGAAAGCGAGTGTCATACCACTAGACCACATAGCCGCGTAGATGATGTAAAATGTTCTGGGGGCTAAAAGTGGAATTGTATAATTTGTGCGGCGTGATACTCCATTCAAGTGTGGACCATAATTCGAAGCTTCATTGAAAAAGCTAAGCATTTTCTATCTTACAATCTTTTTAAAAAGAAGTTTGCTTTATTGAAACTCATGTTGAAAGTTGTATTTAGGGTATGTCAATGGAGTTGAAATACTCCAGGCGTCAGATGTTAATATTATATTTATCCGATCCAGGAACAAATTCGTCACCTTTTTTCCTCAACCCAGTTCCATCAACACATAAAGATGAATAAATTATGATTCCATCATTTTGTGTTTTAATCAACAAAAAATTGGCACCGAAAGCATAGAATTTTTAAAAAATTTTTTAGTTAGAATGTGAACAACGCCCGTTTTGTTTATGTTAATTCGTGGAATTACGGAGCAATTGAAAGTGGGCACAAGTTGCTTGATCAATTGGACGAGAAGTCTTCAGAATAAAATAATTAAGCCAATCATCAGACTAGACTACCACGCCTAAATTTAATTTTGAAAGCAAAAGTTACAAGTAAAGTTTTATCATTGTTTTATTGCAAACAAACCAATCCGCATTTGATGGATTTATACTGAGAATAAGGTTTTGAATCTTATTCAAATAAGTTAGGGTTCCCTCTATCACTCGAGTTTTTTGTTTGATTTTTTTTCTATTTCTTTTTTTTTTTTTTTGTTTGTTTCTTATTTGCTGCCTTTGGGTTTTTTTTTTTTTAAATTTCGGTTTGTTTTATCGGGTTGTTTGTTTGTTTTTGTTTGTTTTTCTTTATTTTGTTTGTTTGTTTTTTTTGGGTTTTTTTTTTTTGTTTCGTTAAAAAAATTTTTTGTGGTTTTTTGTTGTTGTTTTTTGTGGGTTTTTTTTTTTTGTCGATTTAATTCATTTTGTCTTTTGTTTTGCTTTTGGGTTGTGTGTGTGTGTGTGTGTGTGTGTGTGTGTGTGTGTTTTATTTTTTGCTGGTTTGTTTGCATGGTTTGTTTATTTTTTGTTTGTTTGGTTTTGTTTTTTGTTTGTTTGTTTTTTTGTTAGTTTTTTTTTAATTTTTTTTTTTATTTTTTTTTTTATTTTTTTTATTTTTGGGGGGGGGGGGGGGGGGTTATTATTTTGATCTTTAAAAAGCAGTAAAGGATAGAATTATAAAAATTATAAGGTAGCAAATGATCCCATGCGAGCGGAAATGGCATGCACATTAATGTATGGAATTTAAAAAGAGGTATCTAGATACCGTCATTGAATGTGATAGCACTTTAGTTAAGAAATATTTGTGGAAGAGCATAAAATAGAGATTAAGCTATGCACATGAATATGTTATAAATGTTGCCACGAAAAGAACGAGGCAATTCACCATTCCCTATTGAATTCAATAGCCAAACTCTTCCAAAACAACTTTGTATATACTGTCTCAAGTGAGTTAAGAGCTACTCGACTATGCATAAAGATATGTAGAATGAGGCCCCAGAATTTACTAGTTAGAAGTATTCTATAAATGAAAAACAATTAACGATTTGTTTAAGATGAAATAAAAAGAAAGATGAAATTTAATTAAAAGAGATAAATAGTGATTGTGGTAGTTACAAATAGAAATGTGAATATATTACGTAACTTATGATGATATAATGTCAAGTTCGCAAGGTTACGTTTCCAGGCAGTCAACAGGCGTGGGTTCTACATTCCTCCGATAACGGGCTCAGGCTCGTAAAGTTCCATTCAGGCGGTTGGGAAGGGGTTATTCAGGTATTTCTTCGACAGCGGGCTCAGGTTTGATCCTTAAAATGTTTAGGATTACACCGTTGAAGGTAAAAGCTCCGGTGTCTTGATGGTGGAGATAAAATATCCACAAAGTACCAAAAGATAAAAATCTTCAAATATATATGAGGAATGGAGCGGCTGGCCGTCCGGCATAGATTGTAGAGAGAAGTGAGTATAGAATGTTAGACCTATCAGCTTTTATAATAAGTGGCTACGTGACAGAATGTAGAACGAAAAGTATTCACTAATTAGAAATTAATTCGAGGAAAGGCTATAAAAGGAAAGACGATCTAATATTAGAAGGTAAAGTTTATCTAAGCCTACCGAAATATAACTGGAGTGAGATGAATTCAGTTCTTAATAAAATAAAATTTAATAAGATAATTGTGAACAACCTTTACTGTGACATATACTTTTCTTCCAATTTTACCAATAAATGGTTTTCGGATGGGCATAAATTGGAAAATCAATACCGTTAATTTTCTTGTCAGACTACAGACTGAAATCTGACAGGTATGATAGCCGAACGCAATTATGCTCTTGATTTAAGATTGTTGTAATGGACAACATTTCGGGTCGGTTTGAGAGTTTTTTCAATACAACAATAAGCCGGGAATATTTTTTTTAAATCAGACTTGCAAATAATTGCACGTCGCCTTAAAGCAAGTGAATGTACATAGTTTATTCTTTGCAGAAGATGTCCTGGAAAGATCAACCAGCGAAAGGACGAATGAAGAAAGGCGTACGAGATTATTAATATCCAATTCAAAACAGCAAAAGTCTCAGGTTAACCAAATAGTTTTAGAGAGTTTAACATGGCTTTAAGAATACGTCTTTATCCAGTTAACTGCCGTACTCAGGAAATACACATATTTTTAAAAAGTTGTACAGAAAATTCGTCCTTTAAATATCGATCGATTTAAATGACCATCATCTTGGCACACACAAAAACCCCTTTTAAACCTGGGGCTTTGTGAAGTCCTGGGTTTAAGAGTGTTTGCCAAGATGAGGGTCATTTAAATCGATTGATATTTAAAGGACGAGTTTTCTGTACCAATTTAAAAAAAAAAATACGTGTCTTTCCAGAGTACAGCAGTTAACTGGTTGACTGCAGAGAGCATTAAACCTCGTCCTATCTGGCCACAAATCCCTTCTCCTCCAACAAGGAGTCATTAGCATAGGCTCGAGTTACAGTGCATTTACTTTATTTAAATGGACAGAGATGTAATACAAGTCAAACAACTGTTAAATGTTGGAGGAACTTGAGACCAGATTAAAACATACACGTTCAGTAGGTCTTAGGTTGATATCATTATTTTAAAATGTCATTGGATGGTTTACGGTTACAATCAAAACTCGTGAAATAAACCCATGATAATTTAGATTTATATTTTCAATTTACATTACACAAATACACACAAATGTTTTATAATAAACTGAAACTCATAATAATGATAATGTAATTTATTCATATAGCGCCTGTCCCATACAATTTAGCTCTAGGCGCACAATATACATTTCATGCAATATATATCATTTTAAAAATTTATTCTATTATATTATCAACAAATTTTAAAAGATGAGAATACAGAATTATTTTTTAAAAATGTAAATTAGGGTAAAAATGTCCTTTGAGGTGCACTACAAAAATAATGTAATTAAACATGTGGTACATTATGAAGATTGCTTATCCATTCTTTTTCAACTAAATTATTTTTTAAAATAAATAAATAAGTAATCAATTGGTTCTTTCTACATACCATCTAAATATAATAGAAAGAATTGACTTTTTAGTTTGTATTTTTTAAAACTGCTTCAGAATAAGTAAATCAAGAGAGCAGAATGAATGGCAGAAAATTCCACACTGTTCGAGCTGCGCAATATAAGTTTCCGTCTTTTAATTTTCTGTTCTCTCTTTTTTTTTTTTGGTGCACAAGAGATGCTGATCACACGATCTTAATTTGTGCGATGGGATATAGATAATCATTAATAAAAATCCTTCAAATAAAAAGGTGAGCAATCGTGTTTTAGCGTTAAAACATAGCATTGCAATTTTATAATCAATTCTAGCTTTAACAGGCAACCAGTGGAGTTCATAAAACATGGTGGCGATGTGTTCTCTTTTTTCTTCTTTAAACTAATTCGTATGATTTTTAAATATAAAACTCAAAACATCAGGACATAATGATGTTTGATAAGGAGAACAACGTATGATCATATGCCCGATTGAGCTAGTTTTTTTTTTTAATTTTATATTTTGTTTGTTTATAAAAAAAATTATTGTTTTTTTTATTATCCCGTTTCCTCCTTCCATTGGAGAAGAGGTTTGTGCCACCTGGGCACAAAATCCTCAACTTGTGTCATGAACTTCAACACAATTTCTTCAACTCGTATGATTCCAACATTATGTACATCAATCAGCATATATATATAATATATATATATATATATATATATATATATATATATATATATATATATATATGCTGTATTCTTGTTTAGTCATAGACATTTTACAGCGCCCTTCATGTTTGGCATATTAGATCGAACATTTATATGAGAATAAAAAGCTAAATAATTAAAATCCAAAATTACAGCAATTTTAACAATCCTTAACCAAAACCTTGTCTTACATTAATATAAAACTCCTTGGCCAATGGGAATCCACAAAGACAAGATTTGTTTATACCCGATTCCTGGACAACCAATACAGACAATAAAACATACCGGTTTGTTTATAAAAGTTGTCTCAACAACTGGCGGTAGCATCTGGCTGAAGACTACTTTTAAAAAAGAAAGAGAAGAGATAGAGGAAGAAGAAGAAAAATATTTTTTAAAAGAAAAAGATCATGCACTCCTTTTTAACAACACGTCTTGGAATTCCTTGAAAGTAATTATTATTCATATCTCTCTCTCTCTCTCTCTCTCTCTCTCTCTCTCTCTCTCTCTCTCTCTCTCTCTCTCTCTCTCTCTCTCTCTCTCTCTCTCCATTTCTCTCCTTCCCTCTGTGTCTAAACCTTTCTCCTATATATTTATATTTATCAACAATTCTCGACAGAATGAAATATGCACATATAGATTTTAAAAAAGTAGTCCTTCAGAGCCATAAGACCCATGGAGCCGAAGTTTATCCCGGTTTCTATAGCGTGAAAGAGACAATAACAATTGCTTGTGACCCTTTTGATGGGACGCTAGTCTATCGCAAAATACTTTCCGCCAGACACAACAGTGTCAGCGACTCAATCTCTGCTGGGTGGACAGGGGGAGGGGGTGGAGTAGAAAAACATTTCGACCTTAATCGGGATCAATCTCAGTCACTTTTCATGTGAAGTAGTACTCTACCAGCTGAGCTATCGGAACCCCCATAATTTTTTGAAGTTGCTATAACTGTAATGATAATAATAATAATAATAATAATAATAATAATAATAATAATAATAATAATAATAATAATAATAATAATAATAATAATAATTATAATAATATTAATAATAATAATAATAATAATAATAATAATAATAATAATAATAATAATAATAATAATAATAATAATAATAATAATAATAATAATAATAATAACATTCCCTGAAGATTGCATGCAGTAAGCATGAAACAGCGTCGTGGGAGTGAAGAGCAATAGTTTGATTAATATTAAATATATTATATGAATGACACAGAAGGAATGGAGAGTTAATTCAGTTATTCTGTCGTACTCTGGAAACACTAGTGTATAAAATTTTGGCTAGGAAACTCGTCATTCAAATATCGATTGATTAAAATGACCCTCATCTTGGCAAAAACTTTCCAACCTTGGAAGTTGTAGAGTCCCAAGCTTGTGAGTTTTCGCCAAAATGAGTGTCATTTTAACTGATCGATATTTGAAAGACGAGTTTTCTGGCCAAAATTTTAAATACGGTTTGTTTTTCAGAGTATGGTGGATGAGCCTCATTGGTCTAATGTAAAGCTGCATGGCGCACGTGAAGGAAACATAGAGTACAAATACATTTCCTGGAACTTCCAGACTTTGATGATTTTTACGCAGGGGGAAGACCCACCAGGGATAATGACCAAAACGTATAATGATCATAAAGTGTGGAAAATGTGTTTAAAAGGCTAACAAAATAGAACGCTTTATCTATGCTACACGTTTGAATGGTTGCATGACAAAACGCGCTTTATAGAAGGAAGCGTTTTATTTTATTATTATTATTTTTTTTTTTGTAAAGAAAAGAAAAACAAAAAACAATTAAACAAACAAAAAACGTGGTTTCGACGCATTGATTGGAGATGAAACATAATACAATTTAAAAAATCATTATGTGCTTGACTCTTCTTTAAATAAATATTTAAAAACAAACAAACAAACAAAGCAACACAAGAAAATGAATAGTAAAGGCAATGCGGCACAATACAATGAAATCAAACAACGAATGTGTCTTGCGTCATCACAAATAGTCAACGACGAACCCTCATACGCTTGCTGCTTTATGAACAGGAATTGACATAAAATGAATGTAGATTATCAAATAAAAGTTAAAGTTGCTGGGTGGTCAGGGGACTTGACAAATTATATCAACGTAATTCAAGCTCGTAAACGGGATCAATGTTATTTCAATGAGCCATATGAACTCTTGTGGCCTGTACATAGTGATACAATTGTGCAATAAAACTGTGATAATATTTAACATTTTCTCAATTCACACCAAATAAAATGCAGTCAATCAATTGCTTGGCTGTCTGAAGATTTTTAACATCAGAAGAAGTACCAGTATTTCTAAAAATTCTTAACCATAGATTTCGTCTTTTCTGACATAGACTATCCTGCCTATGATGAAATTAAAATAAAAAAAAAGAAAGAAAGAAAGAAAAAAGAGTCATGCCAGTAAAAAAATTTTAAACTCGGGGGTGCCCAATAATCAATAGACCCGTTTTACTTCACCAGTTGTTTTTGTTTTTTTGTTTTTTTGTTGTTTTTTTGGGTGGGGGGGGGGGTTGAGGGTTTTTTTGTTTTGTTTTGTTATATGTTTTTGTTTTATTTTTGTTTTAATTTTTTTTTTGAGGGGGGGGGGGTCTTTGAAATGCGCGCAATGATATTTTCTTGGTTTAAGAATTCTTAAAATTCAAAAATATGCCCGATGGAATCTCTAAAAATACATTCTTTAAAATAATATGATGAATAAGAACAAATTCATTTTGATACAAAAAATCAGTTTAAAAAAAAAAAAACAAGATCCGATGAACTTTTTAAAGAACTGAACAAGTGTGTATGAAAGGTGCCAGACAAAGCTTTGTTCAGTTCTTTATCTTACACCGATGCTGCTCCTTCATTTCTTAATTTAACATGCTTTTACTTCACCTATTCCTTTTAAACCTGAACAAAATGATTTAGAAAACAGAGCAGATCATCCATGAATGAAGAAAACAGTAAAATATTTGTAAATGATGCACGTATTACTAATTTTCACTTAAACCCACACATTTCCATTGTCTTTTTTAATAATAAAAATACGCATGTAGATACATATAACGCAACAGTTACATACTAAAACTATTTAACAAGCAATATCCTCAAAGTTATTTAGCTGTCGACGATCTAAGTCTAGCATGAAATGACAATTTGAATTTAGGAAATAAAAGTAACGTTGTAAAGTGTATTGAACACCGTGCGATGGTTGACAGGAGAAAACCATATCAATAAGCAACCATAATTTTTTTGTATTTACAGCTATTTACCTTCATCTGTTTCACATATTATTATTATTATTATTATTATTATTAGTAGTAGTAGTAGTAGTAGTAGTAGTAGTAGTAGTAGTAGTAGTAGTAGTAGTAGTAGTAGTAGTAGTAGTATAGCAGTAGTAGTAGTAGTAGTCGTAGTAGTAGTAGTA
>NC_088360.1:83312212-83317212 GCF_034508935.2 Berghia stephanieae | reverse complement strand
CCACGGGGTTATAATAATTAGTAAATTGACCAACACTATAGATAGAATGCGCTTTGCCAATGAGTTCACAACATTGCCATCCGGAAGTATAACGGACCAACACACAAACTCGGTGTAACCATGAACTTTTATAGTCTGGTTAATACAGTTTAGTGAGAACAACTCACAAACGCGGATGGCAAAAACAATAACAAAGGCCCGAGTGACGTCATCTTCGAACTATCTATAGGGCGAGCCGGTGACGTTGGTCGTGGTTTTAGCACGTTGCCAGATTGAGCACGTCGGAAAAGGAAAATTCTTGGTTGCCAAACAACACGTGAACCGTAAAAGTATAGATAGAACGAAGTTCTCGTCACTCAGGTCTTTGTTATTGCTTTTTTCCATCCGCGTTTATGAGTAATTCTCACTAAACTGTATTAACCACACTAAAAACGTTCAATGTTACACATAGTTTTGTGTCTTGGTCCGTTATATTTCCGGATGGCAATGTTGTGAGCTACTTAGTCAAGCGTACACTATCTATTGAACACAATTGTTCTACCCGTCCTCATAAGTAGTAACACGTAATGCGACGTCCACTTTTTGCAGGCCTGATGACCCGATTCATTATGGGCTCATTGTTGTAATGGAAATATCAAAATATGACGCAAACTATTGTCCCATGTTAAACTAGGCCTATAATTGCGTTCGGATATCAGACCTGCATATGTAGACCTCGACGTAACGATGTCACGTTTACAATTATAAATTGTGACGTCAGTTTATGAAACGTTAAATTTCACTTAAATTGATTTTAAGATAAAAATAAGTAGGTATCATTTCAGTATATTTTCTTGAAAATGTCGTTAATTCATAGATAAAGAAACAAAAATCAATTGAGGTGTAGAATAAAAGATTTCTTACACTCGTGCGTTTTGGAATTCGAACTTTGTTCCCAACACGCACTTGTTGTGCAGCAGTTGGAACCACGTCCGAAAGTCAAAAAGCGAGAGTGTAAGAATCGTATAATCTTGATCGAATGTTAACTAATGTCTTGTGGTTAATTAGCCTATTTGTAATTTAAATAGAGCTCAACAATGTTCAATCAACACATTAATGACTAAAACTAATTCGCATACTATTGGAGCTAAGATCACATGATCAAAAAGCATAGAATGCATAAACGGCATTTTACAGACAAAAAAAAAAGTTTTAACACGTATAAATATAGAATTTAAAGAAGCTGATATACAGAGAAGTGGTAAGACCTGGAATGAGATGAAAAAGTTAGCTCAGGATAGAGAAGGATGGAAACTGTATGTCTGTGGCCTATACCCTGACCCAGGGTGAAAAAGGCAATGATGATGATGAAATATAGATAAGCAAGAGTATAAGAATTGTATCAGGATGATCATCAACTTCATCGTGTGTGAACCGTTGAAACCCACGATTCTCTGGAAGATATGTGTGGTGTAAATGTTGTGACAAAGCAATAAGTTGCTTTTTATATTTCCTTGGTGGCTACATAATATGTTTCACCACACCAAATTGTAGTGTTCAAAAGAGAAAATTATAATTTCCTAGCTCATAAATCTGAAAAGCTGAGTATGAAACACTGCCAGGCAAAGCAGAAAAACATCCGAAAAAATCAGCCCGTCTAAAATGGGGATCGAACCCAAGACATGTCTTTTTAGATTTCTATCATACACTAGCGCCTGTTGTGTTCAGGTTAAAAAAACACACATTATAACAATTTGGCCAGAAAACACGACGTCCAAATATCGATCGTTTAAAATGATCCTCGCCTTGTCAAAAAAAAAACTTTCAAATCTGGGACATCCGGTTTGACAAGAAGAAAAACCCACTTTAATGGATCCAAATTTGAAGGACGACTTTTCTGGAGAGAATTTTTTGATGTTTTTTTTTTTTCAGAGGAAGGTAGATTGATTGTTTTACATGTTCACATCTCACCAATAGTGAAATTTATGGATTAAATAAGCTCTGATGGATCTCAGCTTCTAGTTTTCCTCTATTCTCTCTTCTTTTATCAAAATTGCTAATAAAATAAAGATGTCCAGGATTTTCCTTGTCTTCACTTCCTCCCAATACGAGTCGGCGGGTAAATTACTTTTATAAATTTTTTTTCCACAACCCACAATGCCTTCTGAAGCACTGTGCATTGGATGCTGTACAACCCTGGTAACAAGGGAATGTTGTGATTGAATTAGCACTCGCCTTCATACGCATACTTCTCACCGTTAAGTCGATTTGTATAATATGATGCTGTAATGGAAATATTGTTGAGAACAGGTAGTCTTTATTATTTTAATGTACTAAAGCTCTTATTTGTGGCTCATATCGATATTAAAATCCCGAAAAATGTATCATGCTGTTCAACAAACCTGACCATATCGATCTATAGAACGTTTGCCATGGACCTGGATCATGTTTTGGACCATGTAGAAACCGTTTTCAGTCACGTCGCCTATGCAATGCTCTGGATCGGCTGCCGCCATGGACAAGTGACGAATTCAGCAAACCCCAATTTATTTGTCATTTATTTAGAGAATTAAAGAGGAAAATACGTATCTTGTTTGTCTCATATAACAATACCCTAAGTGTTTTAAAACTTCAACTGGCTGGTTGCCACCTAGTATTTTTCCGTGTTGTTCTGGAATCCTGAAAATTTCCTTTCAAGTATGATGATTACTCCCGGTTTAGAATGCCACTGGTCGATGGCATCACATCCAGAAACGGGTAACTGAGTCGTAGGAATTTTATTCTGCTGGTCAAGGGAGTTTCGTCCGTAACGCGCTTCAGCGGTACATCAATGAAGTCATACTGCTCGCAAAATGTTCAAGCTCATAACTGAAGCGGCCAAAAAGATGTATGTAATGATTTTTTTTTCCTCAAATGTAATATTTTAAAAATATTAAATTAAGAAATTAAGGAGCAGGCACCGGGGCAAGATAAAGATCTGAACAAGTGTGTATGAAGGTGCCAGACAAAGCATGAAAGAAAAATACAAGAAAAAAAATCATCCCAAAAAATCAGTCGACCTCGGTAATCAGAAAGTCTGAGGTTCGATCCCCAGACGAAGTCGACTGATTTTTTTGGGATAGTTTTTTTACTTGTATTTTTCTTTCTTGCTTTGTCTGACACTTTCATACACATTTGTTCAGATCTTTAATTTTTTTTAATTGAGCACGACTATTTTTAAAACCATAAAAGATTAATTCGGACGATATTATGTAATCCATAAACCTTACAGTAAGGTAAGCATCAAATCTATCCGGACCAGCTCCCTTCCTCCTCCAATCTCTCACCCACACACAAACCCTTCCCACATTCCAGTTACAACAAATTATGTCCGAATCAAGAGAAGAGGTCGAATGTTTCAATCAACCAAACCAATAATGAGGAAGCCCAGTTTTTAACGACCGTTAATCATGGCACCAAAAACACATCCACGCTTACATAGGGCCGGAGAGAACAAACATAGACTGACTAAAAAAACAAACATGATTACTGATTTGGTTACGTTGAGAATAACTCTTTCACTTCTTACCTTGCGCTACTGAATAATCACCCCTACAATGAGAAAGCTTCTCTCCTATACACTGACCAAAAAAAAAAAAAACCCCACTTTTTTTTCCATTTCGGACAGGAAACTTTTACTTATGATGGCCATCGACTTAAACGTGACAAAAATATAAAATCAGAGAATTCTTAAATCGGAGCTTTCAACTTCTATAAACGTTCTCAGTTTTGTGAATTCTTTACCAGTTGACGGTCATGTAAATCTATCGAATAAAAGTTTTCTGAGCGTAATTAAAAGAGAAGTGATTTGTCAGATTATGGCTCGCTCCGCTTACGGTTCTCGTTTGACCATACAATAAAAGTATTCTACAGTTTCGTACCTATGTTTACATAAAACTCTCTCGCTACTGAAGTATTGACGGACTCAAAATTAGATACCTGGTGTATATACTCTACAATAATGGTCATTATAGAGGTACTACAGCAACCGTATTTTCGTTTACTTGGAACATAATCAGTCTTTCCCAGTGGCGGATCCTGTGAAAGAAATGCCTTTCACAATTTTACAAGTGGATCGGCCAAAACATAACAAGTGTGAAAGTAATAACATTACCATTTAACATTAATTAACTCGAGTAAGAAAATGTGGACATAGAAATAATGAATGGCGGTAGAAAAGTGTGAATGCTAAATATAAGGAGCCGCTCCGGAATCTATAACAGAATATAGTTGGATAGGGTCAACTTAAACAATTGATACCGAGGTCATCCTCTTAAGTATGCCATGACTGACAAACAAATAAAAATGTTTTTCTGATGCTTTCATACTGTTTTAAAGGAAAGTGACCATGATTTATCTGCTTAGTGATTGAGGAACGAGTAAAATAAGAACATAAAGGATGGAAAAATAATGGAAAAAAGCTCTCTCTCTCTCTCTCTTTGTCTCTCTCTCTCTCTCTCTCTCTCTCTCTCTCTCTCTCTCTCTCTCTCTCTCTCTCTCTCTCTCTCTCTCTCTCTCTGTCTGTCTATCTCGCTACCTCGTTCACAAAATGACTTATCTGGGTTGTACAAATGTCATAGTGCCAGTCACAAAAACATTGATGATGGAAGCAACAATATCGTTTCGAGGCTACCTTTATAGAAAATTATTACGACCAATCGTCCCATCACGGTGTTGTTACGGGATGGATCTGGTGTTGAAAATTCAATTTTAAGTTCCAACGTATAAAATTTGAGTTAAAATAAATTATTGCGGTGAGGACAGTAAGTTTTCGTTCTTAAACTTCAAAAGTTTAAATATTATTTTCAGGCCATTTTGACTTGTAAACTCACTCTCACTTCATCTGACTAATCCCGACAAAAGACCAGACTGATACAGTGGGTCACAAACAGAAACGCCCTTCTCTCCCCCCCCCCCCCCCCCCCGCCCCTTTCTCCTCTCCCCACCACCATCATGAATACACTTCCACACACGGCAATCAT
>NC_088360.1:83239712-83307212 GCF_034508935.2 Berghia stephanieae | reverse complement strand
ACTCATATGCCTAAGAGGTTGGTTAAATAATGTAACTTGAAAGAAAAAAACGAATCCATTTGATAATATTTTTTAAAACATAATTATTTTATTTCATGAACATGTTTTTCAGGCATTTACTCATCTATCCTGTGAAAATGAGCAGAAGACTTTTCTCCAAAATCCATTATTCTTCCAAAGGATGAAGCAAAACATTACTATGACTCTATCATCCATTTCCATACATGTAAACAAATACTCACATCTTCACATACACATCTCTCTCTCTCTCTTTTTCATTCTCACTCACACTCTCTCTTTTTCTCTCTCCCTCAATCTCTTATTTTTGGCCCCTATTCTCTCCTCTGACGTTCTTTCATTTAATTGCAATTTTATGCGGAACAGAGAATGATCTTCTGTCGTTCGACTTTACATACACCGTGTAACTACGAATATGACTCATTGAACAAATGGATATGAAAGTACAATTGTGTTAGCTGTCATCATCATCATCATCACTTTCTTTCTTGTTATCTTCCTCTTTTGCTTCCTTCCACTTCTTGGCCAGAGCCAGCAACTTAAGATTCGGTTTGGCCGATTCTTCATCAGGAAATATGTAATCGAAGTATTCCTCCCAGCCAGCATCCATCTGACAAAATGAACGATAGAAGAGAGAACAAAAGACTTTTTTAATGAAATGTGATAAAAATATAAAAAACTGAATAAAATTTCCTTGAAGGAATTTCTTACTATAGGGTGTATTTTAAGAAAAATACCAAAAACCCCAGGCATAAGCTGCAATGCAGTACTGCAAAGTGAGCAAAAGGGGATAAGCTTTTTGCTAAAGGAAAAATCGAGATCCTGATAGTGGGATTCAAACATGCGAGTGTAAGTGCAATGCCCTCTTATCCAATGAGACATTTTGCTCCCTTGAAAATACTTAAAGTACAATTTTAAGGCTTTGCAAATTCTAATAAATACATCATTCTCTTAATGGTGATAATTTGTATAGCTAAAATCATGCGCTATAAAATAAAAAATGCTTAAATAGAATATGGGAAAATTCTAAAAAGTTTTAAGGTATAGTTATAGATCCTCTGAAAAGATGAGTTTGAAACTACTTTGCACTGTTGAAAAGATGTTTCATATTTAATAATATTTCATTAATACATTGTTTTGCGATAGAAGTGCCATTCTAATAAATTCTGACCAAACCTGAGATTTGTACAAAGCACTAAGAAATTATTCTGATACCCAAAATTAACACAATTCTTGTAATAACAACTAAAATAATATTATTCTAGGATGAATTTAGGCAGTGCTAAGTAGTGTAATGTCTACGCTAATCTGTTTTTGTGAACATGCCATTGCAATAATGAGAATGGGTGGTATTGAGAGATAATGGCTGATGCAAGGGACATAACCATATTAATTCCGAACCAATCTTAACCATATTAATTCCGAACCAATCTCCAAGCAACATTTATTGTCTGCTATACTATATTGGGCAAAAATGAAAATCTTCAACTTGGAAACACAAAACTTTAATTGAAACTAAAATTGGGTCAATATAATTGCCGAGTACGTTTAAAAATTGCATAAAAATAAATATTTGTAATCATGTAGTATGAACAAACGACTGAAATTGGGTTTGGCAGGCAGTCTTTAAAAATGTTCTTATAATATCTTAAAATATCCCTTTCAATGGAATTAAATGTATGAAATGTTTTTCTTGATGAAATACATTTTCACATTATCTGTGAATTGAGAGATGGCTCAACTAAAGAATTTGTTTTATGAAGATAAACCACACAATTCACATTCAAAATGTGTCAGTGATATGAACATTATTTCTTTCTTTTTTTTTTTCAAACAAAAACAAAAAAAGGCAATCAATTGAAGAAAAACTAACTTTTCACCAGAATATTTCTGACTTTAAGAAACGCAATCCAGTCATGCTAACTGTTAGCACGTTTAACATGTTGCCAGAATGAATCAATCTATGGAAATTATATATTTATACTTTAACGTTTACACACACACCTTTCATCCCCCCACTTACCCAGCACCCCCCCCCCCCCCATGAAGATAAACCACACAATTCACATTCAAAATGTGTCAGTGATATGAACATTATTTCTTTCTTTATTTTTTTTCAAACAAAAACAAAAAAAGGCAATCAATTGAAGAAAAACTAACTTATCACCAGAATATTTCTGACTTTAAGAAACGCAATCCAGTCATGCTAACTGTTAGCACGTTAAACATGTTGCCAGAATAAATCAATCTATGGAAATTATATATTTATACTTTAACGTTTACACACACACCTTTCATCCCCCCACTTACCCAGCACCCCCCCCCCCCCCCCCCCCCAATAAAAAACGAACAAAAAACAGAAAACAAATAAACTAACAAAAAAAACCACATACACATAAGTACACACATACAAATACAAAATACATCCATACACAAATCTTTCAGTTTGACGAATCAGCCTTCTCAAAGAAGGATTACCTACCCCATCATCTGTCTCAATCTTCCTCCTCTTCTTAACTTTCTGTGGCATCAGTTTTTCCACCTCTTCCCTCGTCCGTTCATTGCCCATCTCATTCTGAAGTAAAATAAAATAAATTCATTTTTTTTTCTCACAAATTTACATATAATACATAGGCTAAAAATGAGCAATGATAAGGCAGAGAAGCACTGGCCACATAGAATCATAGAAAGGGAAACAAACACTTGAAGGTAAACAAATATGACATAACTTGTTTTTTGAGTAGCTATTTTGTTTGTTTAGTTTTGTTTTTTTCAACATCTTGCCACAGCTCATTAACCTGACTGACAGAAGAAAAGAGTTTTAAACTGAGGTAAAAGTCTTATCGCCTTATGTCCTGTCACTGAAACATTTAAGTAATTTTTCCTCCTTTTTTTTTTCATTGCAGAAAAAGAAGCATTTCCATTGTCTTCCCAAATGTTCCTATGTCTGTTTGACAAATGTCTATGTAAAAACTTGCACAATTGAATATTGAACAAAAATGTAATGAGACCATTATGGCACAATAAACAACACAATGCAACATTATCCACTTTTGTTGATAAATATCATTGTTTTAAGAAACCGAACAGCACATACATATTCTTATCTTTCTTGAATATTGGTAATTAGGTCTCTCATGTTCCCATTAATACTAAAATGAAAACATCAACTAAATGTACAATTAGCACAACTGAGAACCAACATATCAATCTGGTATTATGTCAAAATGAACCCACATTGCAAAATGAATTTTGTATAGTACTTAGGCTCTAATAAGACAAGGTAAGATCCCCCCCCCCCCCCCCCCCCCACTGGACATTAACCAAAACTGACGAAATCAAAATAGATATCAATTGAGGCATGAACTGGGTATACTCTATCTTACGAAGATAAAAAAACAAAAGTTTAAATTAAAAGTGCAACGAAAAACCACTGTCAATTCAAATTGAGCAAAGGTGAAAACTTTTCTGATATATTCTACATTGTAATCCTGAAATTCACACCAATAAAGCAATGATACATTATTTCTTTGGCCAAAACAAATGAAAAAGATTTGAAACAAGTCAATGATGAAGCCAGATTAACATTACTGGCAGAGCAATCACGCATCAGGAAAAAGGCACATGTCAGAGACAATTGGAGAATCTTCACCACAAGAACAAGAGGAAAGTCATATGGCATCGAAGGTGGAAGGCAGTAAGTCACTGTTAGATCTATTGTAAAAATATCCTGTCAACCCAACAGTTGTATCTCTAGAGGCCACGGCAGCATGAACAGTCAATGAATTTCAATCATATTCATCAATACAGATCAAATGGGTTTCAATATAAGGATAATAAACATGAGCTTGTGCTTTAAAGCATATTGTTGCATCACTGTTTCCAAGAACATCTGAAGAAAGGAAATCAATATATATATTACAAAGAGTAACAAAGTATACATTTACACACCTCCAAACTCTGCCATGACTCTAGCAACAATAGTCTTTCCTCTTTGTCTTCTGAGGTCTTCAGAGCTCTATTTGCCTCTCTGTAAACAGCTCTTGCCTTTTCCAATTGCCCACCCTCGGGTATTGACACTGTGAACCTTGCAAAACTGATCCAAACCTGTAAGTTTTAGGGAAATAAAATGGGTTGTTTTCAAATTAAGTTTATATTAAATATAACACAAGTATATAAGCTAGCTAAATAGTGCACATCTATCACTAAAATGTTAATTATGAAATAAGGTACTTTTCATATGATCCACAAGTAGTAGAAATACTGTAAGAGACTATTAGAATTATGTTTTCGCATTGTAACCTAGTGCAAAAAGTTTGACTCTTGTAATTTTAATAAAATGTGAAAAGCCCACTTGATCAAAACAATGATTCCACATCCAAGCGGTAATCATGAACATATCCATCAAAATGTTCATGATAAATCTAAGACCAGGTCCAATGTTAATACTGGATGGATGACAATGAATTAATCAAGTCATCTATTTTTTGGTTAAGAGTTGGGTCATGAGTTTAAAATCAGAAGCGATTGCTGACAATTTCTCTAATATTCTTGCAAATCATCAACTCTTTCCAATAATTCTTTTCTTGTTTGACGTTTAAGACTGACATGTCACAGTTTCATCAGTGATGATACTCACAAAAAGTCAAAAAGGAGGAAAAGTCTCGGAAAAACGGAAAACTCACCTAGAACATTCTTTCACCACAGGAAAGTAGGCAGGATGACTTCTTTTGAGTACTTGAAGAGTACTAGTGTGTTTTGGGCCTCTTTCTAGGTGGGGGCCCAACCTGTTTGGATTGCTTCTTTATATGAAGCTTATAGGCTGTTTTAATTGCCTTCTCCCGGACTGCCTTTGCTTGCTTTTTTGTTTCCGCCTTTACAACTGCTTGATCAAACATTTGTCTTTTTCTTTCCTTTTCCTCTTTCTGTTTTTGCAACTCAGCATGATACTTGCTGCGAGATTTTTTAATGCAACTTATCAGGACAGGATCAATTTCACTGTGATCTATGTCTTTTCTTTTGAAGCTTCCAGGGCAGTGGCATTCCTTGCTTTCAAAGAATAGTTCACCGTCTGTATGGCAGAGAATGCTGAAATATTCATGTTGTCACACTTGTCTTTAAGAATATCCTTCATTTTAGAAAAGGAACCCTCTACCTGTGCGCCATGAAATATGGATAAGCAAGCCCTAGCCAGCTTTTGAAGAATAGGAAAGTCACTATTTCTATTCCACCACAAATCAACCCTTTCCCCATTAAAGTCCTTCTTGGTTATGACAAAATTTTTTATTTCCACCAAAACAAGATCGAGGATCTGAGGAGGAAAACCGAGGAAAGGAAAGAAAACCGCGGATTTCCGCGGATCCGCGGAAAAGTATCATCACTGTTTCATAATATATAGATTTTCGATACCTCGTATCTAAACAAGCTCAAAGTGCTTAACCTTATACAAGTTGCTCAAATATACAACATAAACTATACAACAAAATTCTGCAGCATTACACATAAAAAGGAAATATTTTGAGGTATCAAAGCCTCCGACATGCCCTTGCCAATTTTGTGACTAATTTTTGGCTTCACAAGAATGAAATGATTAGACATTGATTGTAAGTTTCTGGCTGGGATGTATAAATTAAGTACTTTATCAATGAATCCAGGACAATCAGATTTTAAAATAATTATCCAAATCTTGTATTGGGTTTTTCTCAATATGTAGCCAATGAAATTCCCTCAACAGTCCTGATGCAAATTAATTTGTTATTTTCTGAAAAAATGCATGGGAAAAAAAATTATTATTGATGTTTGGAAAGTTTTTGAAAGATTACCTTCACATGTTGTGTCCTTTCCAATAAGCGTCTGTACAGATCGTTAGCCTTGCCATATTCCTCTTGTTCCACCTCAAAATCAATGTAGGCCTTCCATAAAACTTCAGGCATGTCCAAACGGGGCTGGTTGATAGCCAACTCAAACACAGCCCTTGCCCTCTCCATATCACCCAGAATTGTCTCCAGCTCTGCATACTAAGAATAAAAAGCAAATTAACTAAAAACCTCTATAGTAACAGTTCGGTCACCGATCTGATACCTCCAGAAACGAGGTTCAATTTCTAATTTTGTGAAATGAAAAAAATGGAATATCTTATTGGAATAGTTGTGACCTAGAAATGTAATTCATTTGTATCATAGAATAAGAGTGAGGATAAAAACGACATGAATGACTATGGAACATTGTGTGAATGAACTCCTTTTTTTCTCCACATTATAACCTCTTATACAATCTTATCTCCTTTGCAAAAAGAAAAAAAAAAGCAAATGTACATTTATAAACCTCTTTTAAGCTTGGTAAATGACTGTTCTTTGCAGTCATATGCAATTTTCATTTCCAAGAAAAATGTGGAGTGAATTACTTCAGAGATTTATTTGTAAAATATTTGTTATAATCATTGAAACACTAAATGATATATGTGTTAGTGTCGAAAGATAGTCACTCATTTCAAAACATCAACATTTCATGAAATATTTTCTGATTTGCAAATGTATGAACGAAATCATAAAGAGAAAAAGAATGTCACAATTACATAAACATGTTGTGACAGATATTCCAACTGTAATTCTTACCTTCATCCAAGTGGTACAGTTTTCTGGTCCAAATTCCAAAAACTTCTGGTAAAGCATCCTGCAACGGTCAAACTCTCTCAGCTGTAGTTCCAAATCTATGTAACCTCTGAATAATTTACTTTTTGGACATTTACCAATGGACGTACCCTTTAGAGAATTGATAAAAAACAGCATTCATTAATTGAACTGAGATTATAAAAAACGTTTAATATGATTTTTGTTTAAAATAGAAAGAAGTCACAAGAACCATCAGGCTACTGAGGTCCCAGAATTTATCCAATTTTCTTACGGTCAAATGCTTAACCCTCAGTCACAAGGATTTGCCAGTGGGCATTAAAATCATATATTGTATTAATATTAATTATGATTTTCATTGCGTGCTAGTATAAAATTGTAAGATATTCTGCAAAAATTAAAAATAAACTTATCTTAGAAGATTATACCAATCATATCCAAAATGCTACTTAAATACACACACAGTAAGTTATATTCATTAATGACATTATGGTAACCAAAACCCACATTGTGTGAAAGTCAAGCAGTTATGGTGAAGTCCATGACAAGATGTGACAATGACAGAAAACTACTTTTTTTCTGACGCCAGAATTGTGTTCTAAGGTAAAGCATTTCCCACATATTGATTCATTCCAAAGTCGTAAGTAGTGTCAGATATTGTATGCTACCAATACAATGTAAGGTTTAACAGGCCCATTATTACCCTGTTTAAAATGAAAATCTGGATCAGTAGCATAGTAAAGCACATTGCGCATATTATAAATAATATAAATGTGATAAAATAAATTGAAAAGTTTAGTTTTTAACCCCCCCGCGTCAAATCACTTACTAAAACTTTTCTAGCATTGTTTAGATTCTTCTGTCTGATTTCAAATTGGGCTAGCATAAGCCAGATCTTGGCAAAGGTGAATTTTTTGTGAGGCAAGATCTCCAGGCATGCATGGTAAACTTCTCTAGTCTTTTCAGGGTCATCCATTTCAAGTTCTTCATATAATGCGTAGTTTATCCACAGGTAAATGTACCTACGCCAATGTCTCTTTATCTGTTCAATAATAAAACAAAAATTATATTCACTTACATAAATAAATGTTGAACCAACAAATCTAAAATGATAAAACACTGTAAAATCTGCTCTCTGGATTTGTTTTGTATGCTTTAAAAAAATCTTTATCTAAAGCCATTGCAATCACAATTAATTTTTTAGAGGTCCCAATTACAGAATTTGGTATGCACCTTAATATCTTAGTTGAAATAATTATATTTTTAAGGTGTCAATAAAAATCTGAATTTATTTGCGCTCCACTAACAATTTTTAATGCTCAAACTCAGAAACACAGCTCTTATGTTGTATTTTGACATATAATATTATAAATGTGCGTACATGCATCTTTACAACATCTATAACTATTTCAAAGCTTATGAGAATTGTTCCATGTCTTAGAATTTTCAGTAACTGTTAAAAACTACATATAAGGGGAAACTCTTACAATAAAATCAATGGTAGAAATATCTATCAGATTGCCATACTCTATGAAATAAACAACAACAAAAAAAAAGAAGAAAAATGACCTGTGATGGTGGAATGTTGGCAATAGCTTGTTCATAAGTGTCCCTTATTTGCTCTGTATTGCCATCAGACTCCAGCAACCTCAGGAGATCAAACCAAGCATCATAATTCATTGGGTTGGCCTTCACTTCCTAATCAAATTACAAAAACCAAATACATATGAATCAATGTGGTTAGGGAGAATTGATGGTGTGGTGGTGAGTCATATTCCTTTGGATCAAAAGGTTGTTGCCTCTAATCCCAAGATGATAGAGATAATGTTCTTTCCATGACAAATTAATTTTAATAATAGTTCCATGCATTTAAACCTAACTGTAAACAGATGAGTAACCTTTCAAATATCCTAATTTGGATTAGGAACAACTGCCTGAATCAGTAAGTCCACATACAGTGAAGCTTCTGTGGGATTATAGGCTTCGAAATTAAACCTAGCCCTGCAACAAATCTTCCTTGAGTGTGAGAGCAGAGGTAAGAATGGAGCGAACCACCCTTTAAAAATAAAAAGTATGATCTATTATACCTTATTTGAAGTTGTTCCTCAATTCTCTCTCTCATCCATGTCCCCATTCGTCGAGCTCCCTCCAAAAAAGTTCCCCCCCCCCCCCCCCTTTGCTCTTTCGTTTTGATATGTGATATGCTCTTGACATTAAAATGTTTTTCACCCTTTATGTCTTCAACAATTAGCATGTTTTGTTTATTATACTAAATTTTGTAAAGATTACAAATGTCATTCAAGCATTGACCTTTATTAATATTTATTTTTCTTAAAATTAGATTTCTTTAAATCCTGCTTGATAACAAATATATGAAATAATAAGCAAAATGTATAATTGAATCTAAGTTACTCATGTCACATAGAAATATAACAAGAAAAGGAATTTCCAGTAATCAAAACAAGACAAAATACCTCATCATACTTGAATCTCCTTTTGTTTACAATAACATCTTCAATAGCAGCTCTGCTTCCAAATCTTTTCTCATGGATTGTGTATTGTTTGTAGATCTCCTCACAGCTTTCTTTAGGCAGATGATCCAATGCATATTTATAGATCACTCTTGCCCTGTCATGCTATAATTTTTAAAAAGGGGAAAAAAGGGAAGAAGTAATGTTACTAGAGCAATCAAGCAATTTTATTCAAATAAAGGTTGATAATAGAATGTTGAAAGACCGCCTCCACTATCCATTTGTTAGAGTTTTTATGTCTCTTCCAACACTTTCGGGTCATTTCTATGCTTCAGCAAATAAAGATAATACATGACAATAAAAACATCCAACATAAATTTTGACTCCTAGGTTTAATTAGCCATGTAAAAACAAAAAATCAAACAAAGAATAGTTCACAGGCGTTTCAAGCAGTAATTTACCACTGTGTCTGGCCTAAGGTCATAAGTCCCGGCAACCCTTGTACGCAGATTCCCTGACTACGGACAAAGATGCATATATGAGATGGAAGTCGGTTTGTACGAATTCAATCCCTCGTGGGGGCAGGGACATACACTCCTCTAAGTTTGGTGAGAAGTTGCCAGGCTTTGATACCAGAAAGAGGAGACACTGGGTGGCTGCGAATCGGTTCGGTCAAGGAGCTGCCTCACAGCAAGTGCGCTTCATCAGTGGGGACTTTCCACCTGTCCTACATGTACCTGATGTGGGCAAGAACCCGAAACGGCAGAGCATCCGGTTGAACGGTGTGTTGTGACGATGCTACTGGGCGGGGTCGCGACGGTGCATGAATGCGGACCAGACTTTGCTGATTGGGTCTATCGTCATAACATAGTAGTGTGAGAACCATAAGAAGCAGCTGCTGCCAACAGCGACATTTAACTTTTAGGACAAAACATAATGCCTGTTAGGAGAAACTACAATTTTCTCTGACAAAGACATCGCTGGCAAGATACTCATTTTAAACCTAAAAGCAGTGAGATAATGTGAGTAAAGAGCCTTTTCCAAGGACTCAACTATGCGCCGCTTAGAGTTGGACTTGAACCCTAGAACTTCCAACCTAAAGGCAAGTGCCGTACCACTAGACCACATAGCCACAGAATTCATATACTTTATCACCTACACACTTTATAATATTTGTTTCTCCTGATGAAATTAAATATTCAACCTTTTCCTGCATTAATATTCATTTTTTGGATAAAAGCAAAATTGCTTGAATTTGGGGTATCTCTGAGTTTTACACGTCCAAACAGAAATGTTAATAAATTTTATTTTGCAGTGGCTTGACAAGGATTTTTTAATCCCAGAGACTTTAACAGATTTAAGGAGTCGATAATTTTGATAAAATATAAAAACAATATAAAGAAAAATCAAATTTGGAACATTGAATCTAAAAATTGAATAATGAAATTACCTCTCTCTGAATTTCTTCAAACTTTGCAAATGCAACAAGGAGCTGCTCACTGATATTGTCTTCACCAAAAAACTCAACACCTCTTTCGTAGATGGATCTGGCACTGTTAATGTAGCCATTCTTTTCTTCAAATCTGGCATATTTGATCCAATTTTTTACTTCAGGGTGAACAAGAACAAGTGAGAAAGTTAAGGAAAGTAAATGTTAACTATCTTTTATTTCTTCTATTTACTCTTAATAAAATGTACCATGTATACAGCACATAAATAGGAAATGAAACAAAAATTTCGACATCACCATATTATTTCAATGTAAATTTTTCAATTGATAAATCTTCTAAAATTACCTTTTATCTGGAAAAAAATAAACCAATACAAAGAGCAGAAAATTTCCCAGAGAAGATAAGTGTCATCTCATAAAAAAAAAAAAGATGTATCCAAGCTAACATCAAAACTAAAAAACTGTATCAAAATTTAACTCATTCTAGAAAAACTTATTATAAATAAACCCAATACAGCATTTAAGTATATAGAAAGGATATATCTCTCATATATGGTTCTGGCTCTGTCAAGTTCTTTACAGCGCAGTTCAAAATTGATGTATGAGTGCCATGCTTGTTCTTCAGGTTCCCATTCCATCCATCTTTCAAAAACTTGACGTCCTCCTAAGAAGAGTAAAAAAAAATATCTTTATTCTTAGAAAGATTTATATTTAAAAAAAAAAAAAAGAAAGAGAGAGAGAAAAGGTGAGAAGAAAAGTAATAAGATTGCTGTTGATATAACACTTCAGTGTTAATCTACATAAATTTAAGTGTTGTAACAACATGTGCCTTCTTTTTTTTTTAATCCTCAACCAGGCAAGAGGAACTATTTTTTGAAAAACATTTAAATTAAATATACAAAAAAAAAAGCTTTTATAAAGTGAAAAGCACTTTACAAGGATCTAAAGACAACAGCAACACTGAATTGTAGGACGAGACATGAAGATTGCAAGCCATATAATTTTTAACTGTATCCAGTTCAGTGTTATTTGTTTTTTTTAATTGTTTTTAAGGGTTTTACAGCGTTTGCAACACATTTATGTCATATCAACGCCAGAACAAGGAAGAAAATGGGATAGTCAAAAATATTATATTATATATTACTATTATATTATATTATTGATACAATTGAAAGAATACGAGAAAAAGTAAGACAAAGGGGAAGGGTTCAAATAGGGAACAGATGTATATTCTAAGAGCATTCCATCAATGTACTTAGTTTGAGATCATTTAAAGTCTCATCCAGACTCAAGCACAGGTCCCCACTAAGAGGAACACACTCAAATGTTCACAAAACGATACGTGTTTATAAAAAAAAATGTAACAATACATAACAGTGAGATGATTTACAAGGAAAAAAAAATAATTTCCCAAAACTCTAATTATACATTTGACTGTCTCCCTCAAAGCCAGGGCCAGGACTAAACTAAGATAAAGACAGAAAGCATGTTAGAAAACAGATATAGGAGGATAGAAGACACAGTAATAGTGCCTCCCCTCTCACTATAAGAGGTCAGGAATCCTACCCAGTCAGTGGTAGTTCTTCAAAGTTGAATATACATGATTAGCAAGGGGACAAATTTTGACAAAAATTGGGACAGCAACTAATTATTTGTTCACATAGAATCAAATCTACTGAGTTGTACAGAATAGCAATAAAAATAAATAAATAAATAAATAAATAAATATATATATATATATATATATATATATATATATATAATATATATATATATATATATATATATATATATATATTATATATATATATATATATATATATATATATATATATATATACATATATCAATAAATCAACTAGTAAACAACAAATGAAGACAATGCAAAATAAACAATATATAAATAAATAAATATGCAGCAAATAACTTAAAAGAATGAAATATAAAGATTACATAAATGAACAAATAAAAATGCAGATATAACGCAAAATAATTGCTTGAGAAGGGGTTTAAAACTAGTCCCACCAATTTTCTTACTGTCCTCTATTTTATTTTGCAATCTCCCATATACCCCACTCTTGATCACTTTTAAACTTCAATGTCTGAGTCACGGACAATATTATAACTTTGAATAAGAATCTTACCAGCTGTATTTCCTAACATTTCCTCCATGTAGGTATATTTGTACCAGAACTGGTTCGCTCTGGGTAGAACTGTAACTGCCCGATCCCAAATATTTCTGGCATGGTTAATCTGTCTTGACCTTTAAAAACATATAGATTAATATTAATATTATAATTCATACATGTGTGTGTGTGTGTGTGTGTGTGTGTGTGTGTGTTTGTGTATGTGCGCATTTGGGAAGGTTTTGTTTTATTTTTTTTAGCTGTCAAGTACGTTGAGAGAAATTTTTCAAAAAAATTCTTTCAACTGACATGAAAATGTAAATGGTTGAGTTTTAAAAAAAAAAAAAAGAAGAGAGCCAGAAAATATGGGGATAGATGTGACTAATAGGTTACAAGTGGCAATTTGAACTTGATACAATTAAGGACGTATAGAGACAGAGAGTTAAGGCAAGCACTTACAATTTTCAATGATAATGCTTCTAAATGTTGGAAATTTTGGGCAAAAGGAAAATATGATTTTCTGATTTATTATTCATTTTAACATTTCTTTGTTGTCTACTTTCCTTTTGAAAGATTAAATGTTTATTATCCCTCCTATTCTATTGATTTGAATAGTATTATATACATGCAGGTCTAAAAACACACAAAAAAACGTCAACCAATAAGTGATGTATGAAAATGTTTTTATAAGCTTAGTGAAAAATAAATAATTAAATAGAAGACAGGTATAAAAGAAAACCCTGAAAATTGTTCATGTGAAGACCATATATGAAAGATTTCGTGCAAAGCTTCTCTTCATCAAATGGTATTACCCTTAAATCATAAAAAGAGATAAATAGCCAACAAGCTTCCCTTAATAAACTGCTGCTTTTAAAAAACTAATACATTCATCTGTAAAAAAAAAAAAAAAGAAAGAATGCTGACAATAGTCTCTAGCAAAAAAAAAATAAATAAATAAAAAAAAAGCAAACTGATAGATGAAGGATTTTATAAAGCTGATAATTCAGCTATAGGTGGAAAAAGGGCATCCCTGATTGAGTAAATAAAGTAAGTACCTCATTTCCATTTCAGCGTATTTCAACCATACTGTTATATTTCGGTGATCAACATCCAATCCTCTTTCATAAATTGATCTTGCTCTGAAATATATTTTTAAAAGAATAAAATAAAAATAGAATGTTTTGAACATCTCAAAAGTAAATCTAAAATATATAATACAAGCATAGCATAGCTGTCCTTTCAATAAATGGTTCCCATTTAAAGATAAGTCGATCGACTCAAAATTTATGATTCAAATGTTGAATAAAATTTGAACTCAATTTCAAATGTTTTAATAGACAATGAGTTTTCGACTTTGTAAAAAAACTTCACAGAGCTTTGTATTTGATTACGGAGAGATATTTTCTGCATTTAATATCTTATATATTTCACTCAATCATTGTAGAATTCCTTCTCAATGTAAGAGCAACATAGATTGTATTCAAAATAATGAGAGGACCCACCAGGTATCAATTCAATGCAAGTAGGCTACTCCCTTCATTTCAAACATTCGTGGAGGTAGTCTGATGCTCATTATTTGTAAAAATAACAATTTCAACAGTGACAAACTTATGATGCAATATCAGGAACATGAGTAACAGTACAGAGTCCATACCTTTGAAGCTCTTTCTGACTCTCTTCCCATTGAGCATATTTAATCCAGTTGGCCATCACTGATCTATTCTTTCTGATATTGTCTTCAAATCCCTGAAAGCATATCATGTTATCTTGATTAGTTTAAAAACAAATTAATTCTTCTCAGCCATGAGGCCCATGGAGCTGGAGTTTATCCAGGTTTCTGTAGCGTAAAGCATTTAGTAGTGATTACTGCTACCTTTTTAATGGGATGTTAAGTTAAGTCTATCATAAAATGCTTTCTGCCACCAGCCACCCAATCACTGCAGAATGGAATGGGGGATAAGAAAAAAACCCCCAAAAAACCTCGCTTTATCTGGAATCGATACCAGTCCCTTTGTGAATGAAGCAATTGCTCTGTTCATTGAGCCATTGAGAATCCCATTTTCATTAGTTAACTCAGTTTCAAATTATTATGATAAGAATAATAACTGAGAATATAGTAATAATAATAATAATAATAATAATAATAATAATAATAATAATAATAATAATAATGATGATGATAATAATAATAATAATAATAATAATGATGATGATAATAATAATAATACTGATAATAATAACAATCATCATCATCCTCATATGTATACAGTTGGAGCTAAGACCATGTGATTGCAATACAATGAAGAGTATCTTTTAGACATGGAAACAGTTTAACAAATATTGATTATACTTATAAATCCTATGAAAGAAGTGCATGTGCAAAATTTGCAGTATTGAAATGACAATTTAGATTTAAGAATATTTTCATTGACAAAATATTGCAAAAGAAAACGTTCCTAATTTAATGACAAAAAAAAAAAAAAAAAGCTCCCTAAAATTGCATCCACAAAACAAACAAAACATGATTAAGATTAGTATTTAATAGGGTGCTATGTGGTAATCGAGTATTTTGCCTGGACTTTGCTTTCATTTTTTTATTCCTATGTGCTGAAGTTGAAACAAGATAATAGTGACAATCTCTTGTATAGCTATTATGGGACAAAATTACCAGAGTCACTTACTCTCTAGATGGACTGAGTACTTCTGTAAACAAAGAGTGAAAGAAAAATCCTGGGATGGGGGACACAGCATGTCAATGGGGTATGGCTTCTGTTGTTATGTATTCTTTTTTAAAAGAGGAGATTTTTTTTCTGCCCTCTATATCATCTCTCAGTTGCATGTTCTAAGCCTATGTGTTGATATATATTATGTATCAATCAGATATCATATGGGTAAAATAATAATATGTATGTTTTATTGTTAGTAAATAAACAAATATATCTTCATTATCGTCATAGACTCAGGTGAGGCAGTGATTTTTGTCTCCAACTCGTACAGAGATACATTTCTTCTGTCATCTACTTTTGTTCTAATTTTGATCTAAGCTAAACATCTTACTTTTCCTGGAGCTTAATTGTGTGGCAAGCACTATTAAACATTTTTTTAAAAACAATGACAAACAGACAAGGAAAAAAGGAAGGAGCATACATTTTGCAGTCATTGTCAGCTATTTGGTCATTGACCATATATAATGTTTCTTTACTTTTTTACAAGACAAGACACTGTACCATTTGGCCATCAAACTGCATGAAAATGACCATTGTTAAAAAAAATCAATTACTTTTCTCTTCCTCATTCTGTAGTCGGCTAGTTCTGCTGGATCAGATATTTTCTGTTTGGGAGGCTGTGAATAAAGAAACAAGATTTTCAAAATTAATAAATATATTTAACTTGCAACAGATAGAATTGAAACATTCCATGTACACATGCCAGTTTCATATTGATTTTTAACTAAAACATAACATAAATCACATTCAACTCAAGTAATATACTAATAGTAATAATAATACACAATATTTTTTAAAACTATATCTGTCCCATGGATATAATTTAGAAGAAAAAAATAATTCCTTTTTACCATTATCTTTAAACAATGCATAATACAACATCATAATAATAAAATGTTAAAAATTTTAATTGTATTTCACATAATTTTTCTTCAAAATCATGAATACCACAATAGGAAATTAATTAAATTATTGAGGAAATTGCACAACCTTATTTTAATGGATTCTGCAGTCATAAAATAAATCAGGTATACAGATAAAACTTTCTTTTTAATTTGGTTATTACATGTAAAAAATATATTTGAGAGAAAGCTGCATAATTTAAAAAATATATCACAATTTCAATATCACAATCACTACAGATATAAAAAATAACATCATACTGTTAAATCACACTTAAGTGGTGTATTCATTCTACACTGAAATGGCAAATTATTTTAAGACTGCCCAATTATTCATATTTTGCTTAATTCGCATCTATTCATCTTACAGTAGGAGTTGTCTAATTGTGTTGAATTTCAGAAATAATACTTAATCCAGTTAACTTGATAGTACATAGTGCTGATCATATAACTATGCAAAACATTAAGGCTTTGACAATAAATTCTTCACTTACAGGTGGTACAAGCTCTAGCTCTCTTTCCTTAGCTTCTCGTAAAAGCTGCTCTGCAGTAATCTGTACTGAAGCTGGCATTTTATTCTTGACCTGAAAGTAAGAAAGTAAATGATAAGTACAATCGTAATCAATATGTATAAAAATCAATCTTCAGTAAATTTTCTGTGCAAATATCATTTTGACAACTCACAACATAGTCGTTTCAGCATTTCTTTTAAACAAAAATATTTACATTTTTTTGGGGGTTAAATGTCATTTTTTAAGAGGCCACCTCTTTTCGCAGAAGTACTGCAAACAGTGTATAGTACTGTGAATAATGATTTCCTCTATTTGCAGTAGTACTGCGAATAGTAGATAGCGGTCGTTTTCATCATTTGTAGTAGTACTGCGAATAGTAGATAGCGTTCATATTCGTTATTCGCAGTAATACTGCAACCAGTAGATATTCATTTCAATTATTTGCAGTAGTAGCCTTCGAAGCTAGAGCTTTATTGTATAGAGGATTGGGTGTAAAATATAAATAAACTACATTATTATTATTATTACTATTATATTTGTTTTAAAATTTATTTTTAAAAAATTATTACTGTTATTATCATTTTGCGTTTCGTTGACGATGACGATGTGTCTGTTGTTGTGTAGTGATGGGGTTGTTGATGTGGTGGTTGTGATTGTAGTGGTGGTGTTGATGATGTAGTAGTGATGAATGATGATGATATACTGGTGGTAGCAGTTGCTGTAGTTTTGATAACGATGTGGTAGCTGTGGTAGTGGTAGTAATGATGATGTGATGGTTGTGGTTGTTGTGTTGGTGGTAACGATGATGATGAGGAAGAGGACGATGATGGTGGTGGTGATTGCTATAATTTTGATAACGATGTGGAGGTTGCTGTTGTAGTAGTAGTGATGATGATGTTGTGGTTGCTGTAGTGGTAGTAGTAGTAGAGGTTTTTAACGTTTCAACTTTTCCTTCAAGTCTGAAACTTGACGGAAAAGTTGAAACGTTAAAAATCTCAATTCTAAGTCAACAAAACTAACACTCTCATTCAACTTCAAGTAAGCCAATCGACAACACGCCATTTTGAACAGAAAATACAGTGTTGTGTTCAGTGAGGGGACAACGACTGACTAATTTTCAGAGATGGGAGAGCGCTTCTACTACTGCGAATAGTGAGTCCACACTGCGAATAGTGAGCACTTCGTTTTTTAAAATGATGGTCACAGATCTTTTCATTTTAACCGATTTACGTGGCAATCCAGGATAAAAAAGATACTCTCAAGTTGACATAAGTTGTCAACATTTCAAATTAAAATAGGTCAAAAAATTATGTTTGCATTATCAAACATACATTTAATGTATTATTTCATGCAATCATATTTTCCATGATTGGGTAGGTACTTCTTTACTGAAATACAATAAGACCCAATGTCTTGACAAAAAATATTGTGTATAGAGTCAGAGTGTGTGTAGTGAGTGTAGTACCGTACACAGTGAACTGTGACAGTGTACTCACCTCAATTTAATTTTTAAATGAACAAATTACCAACCTTTGCCACTCTTGGCATTTTAATTTTTCCATCGCTTGTTGTCTCCATTGTGAAAAAAAATCTAATTTAAATGAGAAAATCACCACCAAAGACTACGATCAAAATTGTAAATTAAAAAATACGTCGTTTTTTCGAACAAATCAAGCTACTTTCGATTCATTTCGAAATCAAGGTAATCTTTTATATGGAAGGTTCGTTTTGTTGTAAATCCATGAAGTGGTTCTTGTGAGTCATCTGCGTCACGTATGTTTCCAAAGCTAACCGTGTGACCGGTCATCGTCCGTTTTAGGCCTCTCGATCTATTTGGGTCACAAGACTGACTGGTTTGCTTAAATTTTTCTAAGAAAAGTTCATTCGAGACAGTTTATCAAATTGATTCTGTTCTTTTAAGGATTTCATTAATATTTGTAAGCACCCGAGTCTTGCGTCTTGATCAAACGCGTTTAACTTTCGCCTTTTGGCTTTCAGTTCAGCCAAATTAAAATTAAATCTGTCCATTCAATTATCCTGGGCCTGGGCCTGGATGCCTTTGCCATATCGCCGGTATACCGATATAGTTTCCATATGATGATCTGCTGATTTAACAGATTTAGGGATTGACAGTCAGCTTCTGACTCTGACCTTTAGGTCCGTTGCCATAGTCATAGTCTCGCTGTGGCGGTGCACAGTTGAGTCCTACTGTACTCAGGGGTAAAATAAGTACCTGGCTGGTAACAGTAACAGTAACATTGTAGGATAGTCTCTGCCGAAATAATTAGGGCTCTTGGTGCATTGCATCAGAATTCATTCCAGTTTCTTTCATATGAAATTTTTTTAAGCACGAGTATTTATGTGGCATGATATCCACATTCTCAAAACACGTTACAAGGGGTCTCTAGCTAACAATAACAGCAACACTTAACATGAAGAATGATGCCTGTTAGGCGATATTCCTTTTTTAATGTAAACACCCAGCTTAACACTTGAATACAGTAAGAGAATGTGAGTAAAAGGCCTTTTCAAAGAACTCAGCTTTGTAAATCGAACCCGGGACTTATAGGTTGGAAAGCAAATGTTATACCACAATACCACAAAGTACACACCAACAATCTGTTTCTGTGTGGCTATGTGGTTTGACACTCTCCTTCGGATTGGAAGGTCCTGTGTTCAAGTCCTGCTCTGAGGGGTGCAGAGTTGAGTCTTTGGAAAAGGCTCTTTACTCACATTCTCTCACCATGCTCGGATGTAACATGCCACCAATCTGTGAAGAAGAAATACTATAAAGCATATGTCAGACCCATACTGGAGAATATAGTAGCTCAGTGTGGGACCCACACACATCACAAGAGCTAGAAAAAGTCTGTCGGTCAGCCAGATTTATCAGTGAAAACTATAAGCGTAATCCAGCTCATAAATGATCTCTAAATGAAACCGCTTCAGGCACTTTCATTTTTTTCCTTGAGCAAGATTATTAACCCCCAATTTTCTCACTTGGACAACATGGGTGTTTCATATTGACATCATACATCTTGTTTGATGACTTATCTCGTCATATTCTATAAAGCACAAAACGGAAAAGTCAAAATTCTAGCCGTTTGACACAGAACAACAACAAAATAAGAAACTCAGCATTTAATTTTGAAATCCGCACTCAAGAACAAACCATCATCTTTACTCTTTCTTCCGCTCCACCATCCGATTTTGGAACTCCCTACCAACCACTTGTAAACAAGCCCTTTCTACTGATGACTTCAAAAAATCGCTTCCTGCTTCCCTCTAAAACACCTGTTATTGAAAAGACGGCCATACAATCTTCAGCCTGAAGCTTTGGCCTAATTGGAAGAAGAAAAGAGTACCTGACCGTGAACGGTGTTGTCTCTGTTGGAAAAAAAATATAATGTCACCTAACAGCCGTCATTTCTCATCCTACATATTAAGTGTTGCTGTTGGCGAGGGACCCCTTTATAGCGCTTTGAGCACATTTTGTGGATTTTACACTATGTAAATTCTCTTTAAAGTAATTATAAATAAATCATCAACAAGTATGGCCTGAGTGAGTATAATGTAGTATAAAAAGGAGACAATTTCATTGGTCTTTTTAGATGGATTTATAGTTTTGTGATCATTGATGATTACTTTATATTTGTTTTTCTTACCTTTGTATTTAAGATCTGATTTATATTAAAAAGCAAGTATGGCTACGGCTCCGTATGGATCATGGAAGTCACCAATCACAAGTCAAATGACAACCGAAAGCGGGGTTGAGTTTGCAGGATTATTTGCAGATGCAGAATCAGGTAAGGCTATGTCTCAATGAATTTTTTTTTCGTGTATTAATTAATGAAATTAAACAATTATCAATTTTTTTAGTATAGATATTGCCTATTTTAAAAGTCAAACAGCATTGATTGAGATGACAGTCAATTCTACTGCCTTTGAGTATTTCAGTCTTCCTTTGAAATTTACCTTAAAAGACGCATTTTCCCATGAGGATGAGTGAAGGGATTTTACTAAAACTTTTTTTTTAAAGAGCAAATTTGTCTTACAGTGCAACCCCTGGATAACAACATTGCCCGGGACCGGAAAATTATGTCATTATCCAGGGATGTCGTTATTCCAGGATTTTCAGGACATGGTGAGACCTGTGAATACATACAGTGCAATGTGTAGTCCAGTGCCTGAGAGAAGGCACGTCCTAACGATGTAAGAATGTGTATTCTTCCCGTTTACAAAGGGCATACCAGTTATGCTTTCATTCTCCAATAATGTATTGTCATAGTTTTCATCGTAAACAGTGCTCCAACGCGATTTAACAAAACTAGGAATAAATCAAGAAAATCAAGTGCCAATATGATGAACACAGATGCTCACATCTACTTTTAATACATATTAATTAAAACCCATGCAATGCTGATGATGAGATTTGAATACCAAAATTTTTAAGTGCACCAAAGTTTACAAGTACTTAAAATTAGTAGATTTACATCTTACGATATTATACCAAAAAAAAGAGCAATAACAACTAGGTTTTAACCACAATAATATCAATAGAACAACAATTGATTTTTTAAATGAAAACAATAAAGTGAAAGAGGTTGTCATAGTTTTCCCGGCTATTATTATTATTATTATTATTATTATTATTATTATTATTATTATTATTATTATTATTATTATTATTATTATTATTATCATTATTATCATTATTATTATTATTATTATTATTATTATTATTATTATTATCACAAGCATAGGTGTCTGTTCAATGAACGGGATGATAGGTCAGTGGATCAACACAAAATTTAAAATTCAAGTGTTGATGAAAAAAATTTGAACTCAATGTCTATTGTCTAATTTATAGATAATTATGTTTTTTAATGTCACTTTTTACTTGTGCACAGAGATATTTATTAATTATTTTTTTGCATTCAAAATGCGTCTCAAAACATTTATAGTAGTAGATGAGCCCGTCAAAAGTCTCAAATCTTAATAGGGTTTTGCATTTTTAAGTAGAATTTTTGTTCACTATGAATCTTATTCTTTCACTCTCTTTAGCCCCAAATAGGTTAGATTCCAAAGCTAGCTATAATAGTTTCAATATTGTGCCTTCATGAATGAGAGTGAATTAAGTCAAGTGTTTTCAAATTATAAGCATGTTTCTATTAAGTGGGTTTGTAAGTCATGGCTGAGTGCAAAACCACTAGATGAGATAGAGAGAGAGAGAGAGAGAGAGAGAGAGAGAGAGAGAGAGAGAGAGAGAGAGAGAGAGAGAGAGAGAGAGAGAGAGAGAGAGAGAGAGAGAGAGTCAGATAGAGAGAGAGAGATGGAAGAGAAGGGGGTATGAATGTGTTGTCCATGGATGTGGGGGAGTGTTTGGTGCACGCTCGTGTCTATTTGAGTGTGAGTATGTTTGTGTGTGCATTTGTGAATGCATATGAATGAATGAAAGAGAAAATCATTAGGAGTTCGAAAGAGTTACCTATTGTGTGAACACATGGAGGAGAAACACTTGACACTTCCTATTGTCTCTAGTTCACTCCCCACTGGAGTATATTTCAGTGGATTTTGGTATTCAGCAGTACCGATTAATATGATGTTTGTGGTTTTAAAGGTGTTTATTTTTTGAATGAAACCAATTTTGATATACATGCACAAACACCACGGAGACAAATCTGTTCTTTGTTATATTTCTTCAGATAAAGTTTACTGGAATGAAATCCGTTACTCAGAAGGAGGAAGATATGTCATTTGTTCAGCTGACAAATCTGGGAAGATAGAGGAATGGACTCCAAAAAAATTTAATGCCAGAACTACTGTCCACGAATATGGGGGTATGTGCTTTTGAAAATAATATATTATGATTTTTAGAATAATGAAGATCACCCTTTAGTGTCAGCGAGATCCAGCTATTGTAGATAAATGGATGACTGCAATTAGTGTATTATGGGACGCCAACTGTATATGGTATTCCTCTTTCATGTTAAGCATGGATCATCATCCATCTTGGCTTGTGCTCTTGAGCACTTTGCTGGTCAGCTGTCTCCGCGAATCACGATTCTCTGCGGTGCGCATGAAATCCGTGTTGCTTTTAAAATCACATTTGGCCATTCTTAGGTTATTTAAATAAGTCATTCTTTGTCTTCCTCTAGCTCTCTTTCCTTCAATCATCCCAGATGTTACCAACTTTTCGATTCCGTCTCTTCTCCACACATGTCCCAGAAACTGTAACTGCCTCTTTCTGATGGTATCGATCAATATTCTCTCCTTTCTCACCTTCTCCAACCCTTCCTCATTCGTATACCTGTCTGTCCATGATAGCCTCAACATTCTTCTATACACTCACATCTCAAATGCCTCTCACAAAGCATGGATATTAAGCCATAAAACAGGTTTAAACCATATGTCGGCAAGCCATTGGTATTTTGATTTAGAAACCCTTTGATAAAATTTTGATGATTGCATTGCTTCTATCAGCCACCATGTTAAAGGAAGATTTCCCTCTCGTACAAAAACACCCAAGCTTGCTGGTATCAAGATTATTTGACATAATACTAAAATGATAGAGTAATTAATAATATATAGATTTTTTTCATTAATGGCGCATGTTTTTCTATTTTTTCTCAGCTCTCCCTCTAGAAATTTGTGTCTACCTCTGAAACCTCTGAATCAATTTGTCTTAACTGAATATAGATTTGGACCATATTGATGTCAAATTAAATAAGTTTTCTTCTTTATGACCAATAAAAAGCTACCTGAAAACCACTGTCATAAAATTAGAGATTTTACACTGTCAATTATCTATGCAAGTTATGCACCACAAGGTACAAAATGAATTCATTTTTATTTAAAAAAAAAAATTATCACATATTTTCGGCTAGCGATTATGAGTTCACACAATCCTAATTTCCGAATAAAAGCAACACACTTTAACTGTTTAAAATTACAACAAGTAGTTTGCATCCAATTTTGAATTTACGATTTATTGCATTTTGTCTTCATCATGTCGCAATTACCGAAGACTGATAAAAAATCTCAAGCTTTAAATCATTTGAAATAGTGATTATATAACTGAAAAATTGTATCTATGCATGAACGTTTCACACACTTTTTTAAAAAACCTATAAGCTCTTAAATGATATTATATGATACGGAATCTCTATCGGTTCCACTCTCGTAAAGCTGGAGAAAAAAGAAGTCAACTTGTATCGATTGATAAGCCATTAAAAAGGACGGCTATGGAATTGGAATGTTACAATCAACACTGAGATTCACAGGTTATCTTACATAATATGATGATTGATGTGCCCAGTATTTCTTTGTTGTTGTTGTTGAACACATATAAATATTTGTAGAAATACTGTATCATAAACTGATGAATTTCTACTTTTGACCAGTCTACATTAAATTTATGTAATCCTTTTTGGCATAAATACAAACTATATCTCAAAATTTTGAAATCAAAATAATGTTGGAAGCGTATAATGTTCCCTTTCATTTGTATTCATCAGTAATGTATGTTGATAGTTATAAAATGGAGACGTGTCTGATGGTTAAGGATTGCCATTCGTTCCTTCATATTCAGATACTGTTTGCACATCATTAAGTTTCAATTAACAAATCCCTTCAAAATGGATACGAGGAAGACTCACAATTTTGATACTATAAATCATCTATGAGTTCCAATCCTTACCAATTACTGATTTTGATCTAGCTGTAAGAAGCGAAATCCTTTCCCATTGTTTAAAAATTTATGAAAAATATTTTTTAATTAAGACAAATTGATTCAGAGGTTCATACAAATTTTTGCAGCTGTGCATTGAGAGACACTTGTTAAAAATCTGAATATAGTAACAACAACAACCAAAATCAATATCAAGAACTAACTGTATTTTGATAGTAAAATTAGCTTAACAGTAGTTATGCAAATAAATTTTGTTACCTTTGTCAAAGCTAGACTTATTTGCTATTATGAAAGGAATTAAAGCAGGAGCCAATGGAATTCCAGCAATCTCATCTATAAGGGTTTTCAACATAAAATTGACAATTACCCAAGTTGTTGATAAAAATCATGTATTATTACTTAACCTGTGATATCTCTTGATTTATTTCAGGTGGTTCTTTTTTTGTACATAAGGACATCGTATATTTTTCCAACTTTCATGACCAGGCACTCTATCGCCAAACAAATCCAAATTCAAGCCCTGAAGCAGTTGTTGACACCACCAAAGCCTTCAGATATGCAGATGGTCGATATTGTACTCCAGTGAGTTATAGCATTTTAAACGTAATATTGCCTTGTCCAATCATAGACATTTCAATCAGCATGTCAGCATTTTTCAGTTGTCACAGTCCAATCACTTGATTGAAACACTTATATCCAAGTGATGCAAACTCTAATATAAACAGCAATTTATAATAATAATAATAATAATAATAATAATAATAATAATAATAATAATATATACTTTATTCATCCAAAAAAATGGAAATTCGTTTACAGACGTAGCATGCATAAAAATGTATAAACACAAAGTTGAGAATCTATGGCGACAATGTATAAATTATATATATATATATATATATATATATATATATATATATATATATATTATATATATATATATAATATATATATATTATATATATTGCAAATGTACAAACATTTAAAAATATACAACCAAGAACCAATAGCAACACCTTATATGTTAATTTAATAAATTGAAATAGGCCATACCTCTGGCCTTTAGTCCGAACTTGTGAGTGTATATTTAAAAGATTTATAAGTAAGTAAAAGTCAATTTATAAGTAAGAAAAAGTAAATATAAAACATAACACAATCCTTCTCTGAAGATTTTTCGAGAAGAGCGCATTTACTGTTATCCTTAACATACTTATTTCCACCATCTTATTGAGCACATATTTAGATGGTGTAATAATTCAATACCTAAAGATAGTTAGGTCTTTTTTTTTTTAATGACTTCATTACGGTTGTCTACTCTTGTGGAGTGAATATTTAATTGGACTTACACATTACAAGGGATATTTTTATTTTTTTTGAGGGGAGGGTTTGGGAGGCATAGTGTGAATCAGCTGGTTGAAAATCATCAGGAACATTTGGAAATAAGAAAAAGAGAACATTGAAAATAAGCAGAACAGAAATAGGCTGACTCTTTGGTCATGTGGAAATTATTGAAATATTATAAATTAGATTCTTAAACTTTATTATCATATGATAATTTTAGATCTTGAAAAGTTGCAAATACGATAATCTTTTAAATTTTGACATGACATTCTAATAAATCTCATTTGAAAGTAAAATTAAGTCAAAGTTGGATTTTTTATTTCATTAATAGAGATCATCTTCTTCTATTATCCTCACTTTTGACAGGTTGCTAACTTTTAAGCCTCCAAAAGAAAATGATTCTTCATTTCAGATCATTTCTTCTATCATAATTTTCAGATTAAATTCCCGCCAATTTGGTCTTCAAGGCACATCATAATTCAGATCATCAGTCAGTACTGTATTCTCAATGCCAAGATATTAATGGTCTGACAAATGAGTTATACCCAAAGCTTTGTGGTAATTTTATTTTAAGTTTACGTTTTCTTTCCCTCTCTTTTTTTTCAACCAGAAATCCCGAATTTATTGTGTCAGAGAGGATCATGAAATCATCAAGTCTGGCGCCAAAGAAGCTCAGAATACAATTGTTTCAATTAATCCTGAAACCAAAGAACAACATATTCTGGTATTTGAAAACGTTTAGTAGATTTAAAGAGTATGATTATGTATTTTGCTTGAGAGAAGAAAAAAATAGGGGCTTATTTCGGTATCTCTAGATTTTTGGGTTTTATTTATATGGCTTAAAGTTAATCGTTATAAAAACTTTGATAAATTATGAAAGAATGTATTTTATATTTTCTGACATTCTATATTTCTTGGGTCACTATTTTTATATTTGGAAAAGACTCTTTAAACTCCTATTTCAGAGGAGACTCACCTTACTAGATGTACATCATTTCTACCAATAGATTTTGTCATCTTTTTTTTTTTAATTGATTCATTGTGTTTGAAAAATAAGTTGTCTGCACTCGTGGATTAGTCTTTTGCTAAATATTACTTTTACAGGCAAGTGGGGCAGACTTCTACATCTCTCCAAGAGTCTCTCCTAATGGGAAGTACATTTCTTGGGTGCAGTGGATTCACCCCAATATGGTAATTAATAATTGAAAACTCTAAATTTTAACTCTCTTGAAAAATCATTCAATTCTCCATTTCAAAACTAAAACCGTTTCAGTGAATATTTATCTTTTTTGGTAAAGATCAGCAATTGTCATCGTAAAAAGTTGAGAGTTCTAAACAAAAATTTTAATGTCAAAATAGGTAATATTTATTAAAACAATGGATGGATTATTTAGAGAAAATATTGTCTTGTTTTTTGTTTATTTTTGTTTGCTTTGTTATTTTTTAAAACTGTATGTTTTATGTTTGGTGTTTATTTGGTTACATATTTATAAATATAGATTTCTTATCGATTGTCATTTTGGCAGCCATGGGACAGCACTGAAATTTGGAGGGCAGAATTATCTGATTCTGGAGATGGTATTGTTCAAGGCTCAGAAGTAAAGGTAAAATTTTTGTCATTTTTTAGAATAGTCTGGGTTTGTTAGGTTGTTTGGGCAATTGATGCAGTAAACATGATAATTGTATGATAAAAATCGGCAAACTATGAATGAGGAAAGCAAAATAGATTGGAAAGTGCATTTATATCAATCTCTCCTCCTAATTTGAAAGTAGCTTAATTTCTTAAATTCGGTGAATACTTGAGGTCAATTTGAACCATCCAGATATAAAATGAATCTCTCACATGTTGAAAATAAAATATGTCGATGTTATTTGAAACACATTTAGAGTTGTTGAAATAGAGGTTAGTGCTCAGCCTGCCTAAGAGTAAAGCACTGACATGACGTAGAAATATTTATAACATAACATAAATTTATCCCTCCAATAATTTAATGAGGCCTAGTAGAGTGATTTTGTTATTTTTCATGTACATTTGAATATGCAATTCCTATGAAGCTTATGAGACAGTTGGCAGTGAGTACAAAGACTTAGTAGTTTTTTTTCTTAAAAAGTCTCGATTTCATTAGAAATGGAAGCTGACCATCTGAAGAAAGTGTGATCTTTCACTTGTGTACGTTAACAAATGCTTGAGAGGCAAGGATATCCCCAGATGCCTGATTGTCATTGTCGTTTGTCACATTATTTCAGATAACAATTGAAACTGCTTACATCCATATCGTTCCCTTTCAGTGACATAAGTGATAAAGGGTTGGTGTTTGTTTAAAGTATGGTGTTTTGTTTTTTAAATCAGTTGCAGTGATTTGATTGGCTTAGATCATTTGTATCCTATGAGAACAATAATCTGTATGCAATCAGTGTAAATAACAACAGGAAAATGTGTCAGTTAATAAATTAATTGTAATCACAATCTCTTTCTGTAATCACCGATGTTTTGATTTTTAAAATGGTCAGCAAAATGTATGTGTGACTCTTTTGTGATATGCACCAAAGAGAAACAATCGAAATGGAAGGAAGTCTTTAGAGGTAGGAAAATGACTCGATATGAATTTTATTGGAAGTATTTATATACTTCGAGATGAATTCAAAGATACATACAGCATAATTTTTTTTTCTGGAAAGAAAATGTCCCCTTAAAAAAAGCAGGATACTTGTGATCCCTGATACCTTTTTGGGGAAAGCAACTTTTTATATCTGGAAAAGAAAATGGCCATTAAAAGAACAGGATATAATTTGTGATCACAGATACCTGTCGCTAAAGCTGGGAGGAGAAAGCGTTTTTAAAATAACTTTTGGACCATGATATTAAATCTACCAAAGAGTGTGATCAGGTAAGAGTGGGAACTTGCTAAGAGCATCATTTTCTTGTCTCTCTTGACAACGGTATTTATAGCCAGAGATAACTTTTATAATGCTTTGAATTTATCATATCCCTATGTTGAAACCATTAGCTGTACATTGCATACATGATAAATCTTGGCAAGTTAGACTTATTATTTAACTCATTGATTGGGTCCTTATTTATTTTATTTTCGTCACTATGATATAAACAATTTTGAACATTTTCTCTTCACCTCATTTTGCACAAGCTTTTTTTGCACCTCTTTCGTGGCAAAATGGCATAATTAAAGCATTAGTAGCTTTCATATTATGAAAAAGGTTGCTAAGTTGATAAGGCATTACACTATAACCTAGAGGGTCCTTGGTTTGAGCCGTATATCACCACTTTCGGGGGGGGGGGGTTACGTCTTTAAATTCTTTTGGGTATTTAAAAAAAAAATCCTTGCATAAAGTTATTAATCCTTGGTTTGCTCAAGCTGGCAACATGGGGGTTGGTGGGTTTTATTAATTTTATTTTTTTTTTGGGGGGGGGGGGGTGGGTAGGAGACTGTTGTGAAATGATAGATGTCAATATTTTTTTCTTTTTTTACTGCCAATCTGCACACTCTATTATAGTTAATAGGTTTTTTAATTTGGTTAAAGTTAAGTAATTTCGAAAGGGGCTGGTTTCCTATCACATGGTGTTGTTGACTAAAGGCTTTGCACTGCTTAAAAAAACAGGTCAATCTCCAATCGGATTTTTGTCTTGATTTATTTAAGCCTTATTCTTTTTATAAAACTAAAACCGAGCATTATTTATACTAGAGAAAAAAAGTTATACTCATGTCCATTATTCTCAGCTCAGATAATTTTGTTATTTCTACAATTCTTTTGTGTTTGGGTTTGAGAGAAAAAAAATTCCTTCGTATATATTTTGGTCTTAATTGATTTTAATTTTCAAGGAATCTGCTTTTATTCAAACTATTTAACACGATCATTTTTAGAATTGATTTTGTCACATCCTTTTCTCCGTCCCCTTCCAAATGAAAAGTAATTTAATTTCTGATTTTTAAAAATATTTAGGTAAGAGAATAAGAGCTTGGCTTACTTTATTTTAGTAGAAATGATAGTTACTGCCATTGCCAAGTTAAAATCCAAATGTTGCTGGAACAAGAGATTATCTTCTCTTTCTAATAAAATGCTTGATTTATCAAAGATCATGGTCATTCCAAGACATGGCCACATAGCTTTTTATATTCTCACAATATAAGTATGTTAGAATAATCTAATTTTTTCCTTGATCATTTATTTGAAAGTAGATACACACATGTTATTGGATAATAATGTTTGTTTTTGCATATAAATGAGGTGCTTATATGTAGTTTGATTTGTTTTGATTTTCTGTAATTGAAAGCACACGCTCATAAAACCATGAATTTTTATTTTGAAATAGCTTTAGTTTATCTTTCTACCTTTGCTTGATCAAAGACCTTTATTATATTTTTTAAAATTTGAAGTTTATTGTCAATGACATAAATAAAAATATATAAAATAGAAATGTCATATAATTGGTACATTTATTTTTGAATCGACCACTTTTTTCTTGAAATTGATTTGCTTTTTTCAAAAGTTAGACTCAGCCGTCTTTGCTTTTATATAACAATATGATGTTAAACCATAGTTAATGTACATGACTCATTAACTATGGTTTGTCCTATTCCCAATTAATAACATTTAGAGATATCCATAAATCCAAGCTCTGATTCAAATTAATAGATTTTGACACGCAAAATGGTTTGTTAGATGCACTATTTGTTGAATAAGAGTAAAGTTTTTGGGTTTATTAAAGTGAATAGACAAGGGGAAACAATGGTAAATAGCTGAATGAGTGTATCTTATTTTGACTTAGTTGACATAGGCCTTTAATCTCAGTCTGAGCATAGGCCATCGATGATGTTTGACCATTAAATTTCCCATGGTCATCTTCCCCATCTGTATCCACATTTCTTAGCTTCCCCCAGTGTGGTCCATCACCAACCCTTTCTTGGCCTCCTTGGTCCTCTTCTTTATTTGGACTTAACAACAGAGGTTGTCTTGGGCCAGTATTTTATTTTACTTATTGTAACAGTAGTTCTCTGTTTATCAATAAACTTGGGTTTTTTTTCATTTTATGCTCTCTATTAAGTATGGAGAAAGGGAGAAGGAATATTTGCGAAGAAATCTTTTTAAGGAAAGACATTCAATTATTTTTTTCCCAGGTGGCAGGAGGAAAGGATGAAAAGGGGATGGACCTGAGTGTAATTCAGCCATTCTGGACAGCTGAAAATGAATTACTTTATATTGGAGATCAAACAGAATGGTGGAATCTTTACCATGTGACAAGTTCTGGAAAGCATGTCAACTTACGACCAGTAAACGAGGAAATTGGAGGTCCAGAATGGAAGATGAGTAGGACACAGTATGTCCAAGACCCAAGTGGTGGCAGTCGCATTGTGACAACATTTAAAGGGGTAGGAATGACAGCCATCTAATTACCCACTCTGAGAGTGGAAATTAACTTTTATCTTTTTTTTCTCTCAATATCCTCCTCATCTTCATTCTCATCCTTTCCCTCTCCCACATTGCTTCTGCCGCTGCTATTTTCTTTTATTCTTCTTCTTCCTCTTCTTCTCCTTCTCCTCCTCCTCCTCCTTCTTCTTCTTCTTCTTCTTCTTCTTCTTCTTCTTCTTCTTCTTCTTCTTCTTCTTCTTCTTCTTCTTCTTCTTCTTCTTCTTCTTCTTCTTCTTCTTCTGTATAGAGAAGATAAAGAGTAAGAGACAGAGAGAGAGAGGGAGTCTTTTTTATTGTGATATTCAATTTTTGAAGTAATATTGTAATGTGTTCATTTATTGTTGTTGTTAAAGTTACACTATTTACGAATTATTAATATGACGACTCGCATTTGAAACTGCTGTGACTGATTCTACTTTTGATAAAGAATAATGTCTTCCAGTTGTAAATACAAAATGTAAAGTTGAAGTTTGAAACTTGTTTATATCATAATCTAATCTTATCAATCACCATCAACTGAAAACATTATATTGGCGTAGAAGATCAACAATTACATTGATAAATAAAACCTTTTTATACCATATTTCAAGTAAGTACCCTGAATTTGGGGCAAATAGAACAGTTTGATTGATGTGAATGCAGAATCATTTTCAGAATACTATGAAAGAGTGGAGTTATATTTTGTTGGCAAATCAAATAGACGACAAAAATAGACAGACAGCAATTTTTCTATCAATTATAAGCCTGGCAAATTTGAGACTTTTGAGAAATTAGAAGAACTTTGACAGCTAATGAAATACCATTGCGAACTGAAACCTATGAAATAACGTTCAAAGAACAAAATTTGAAAATAGGAATAGATTGCCTAACGAATCCAGTAACCAATATATTGTATCACTGTGAAATCAGCACAACCCTGGAAAGGCTTCTGGTAAGGAGCAAAAGATACAACGTTGACCACTGTCTGAGACCAATCTTACATTTCAGAAAGCAGTCACAATATCAATAACCCAAGCTGTAATCACATCTTAAAAAACTGGGGGAAAAGATTTACTCCAAACAAGTTCTCATGATCAGAAAACACTACACCATCTTCATTACCAGTGCTGTGACCAAAATCAACAAATCGAAACACAAAGTATTCATTACAATGAAAACTATAGCTCAAGCAACCTTATCGAAATGTCAATGCTGCGGCGATGACAACAGAGGTATTCCATGCAAATTCATTATCTCAAAGTGTTTTAACTACAATAAGGCTGACACTTCTCCACAATATGCAAATTAAAACACCATACAGAACACGAACACTAGAAACCATCGTATACCTCCTCAACCAACTCTTGATAATAAGTAAGAAAACTCACCTGCTAAATAAATATTAATCAATTAGAGAAATAATTAACACAAACTCTTTATGGTTTTAAATATCTTTAATCTTTATTTCAAATTTCAATAAATAATTCATAATGAATTCATGGTACCTCTAATGATATTACTATAACGAGTGTTCAACATATGTTAAGACCCATTTGATTTTATTTCCGTCACTAGCACTATTTAATTATTCATTAATTATTGTTGTTAAAGTTACAATATTTATGAATTATTGGCATGACAACTCGCGATTGTAACTACTCTAATTCTACTTTGTTCAACAATTTTAAATAAAGAATAACATCTTCCGGTTGTTACTACAAAATGTAAAGTTGGTGTTTGAGACTTGTTTGTATTATAATCCAATCTTATCAATCACCATCAACTGAAAACATTATAAATATTTTCTATTTCAGGAACTGGGAGTTATGGATAGAGAGACAAAAGTCTACCAGAAAATTGACACTGGATACTCATCCCATAGCTATCTTGGGTGGGTGGAAGGAAATTTGGTATACTGTTTGGCCCACAGTCCAGAGAAATTTTCACAGGTCATTCAAGTAGACATCAAAACCTCAGAGGTTAGAAACAAACTCAGATACCTGGGCGGGGTTCCCGCCCTCCCATAGTGGGCAGGGAAGTACTTGTTCTCTCTTCTATCTCCCTGTATCTGTTTTCCAATTGCTTTCTGTCTTTCTCTTGGAATCAGATTTCTTAGTTTTGTCCTGACTCTGGCCGGAGTCCTTGGCTGGGAGGGAAACAGTCGATTGTATAGTTATAGTTTTGGGAGATGATATTTTTTTCCTATTAAATCAATTCTTTGTTATGTACTGTTACTTTTTTTATTTTAACATATGATTTGTAAACATTTGACTGTATTCCCTAAGTGGGGTTTTGTGCTGTGAATGGGTGAGACTTTTAGGTAATCTCTAAGTGCACTGATCGTGAGCTCTTGGATTCTCCATATGTTCCCTATTTGAACCATTTTCCCTATTTCTTACTTTTTCCTTTTAACGGTACATCTAGAATGTTTTTACTATCCAATTTTCTTCCTTTTTACTGGTGCTGATATGACCTAAATGTGTTGCAAGCGCTGTAAAATCCTTAAAAACAAACAAAACTCAGATGCCTTTAAATTTAGAAATGAATAATGAGAACTGTCCCCTTTATGGGTCCTTGTCAGAACCTAAGTTGGTAGGCTACTAAATTCGCTCACAAACAGACCTGTTTTGAATCCACACAGTCAGTTTTTCTTCTATGCTCCCCCATCTCCCCTCCTTGGCTACATGACGTCGAGTGGGTAACTAGATCGAAGTTAAACCTGGTGAAAAGTATTTAATATGTATTGGTACAGAAATTGGGCATAACTCCAAGAGTTGGGTCAGCAAATGTCATCTGCCAATTATTTTACTCTCAGCCAATGGATGATTTGTCTCAAATTTTAAAATTCAAAATCCACTATTTTTCTTTGCTACTTATTTGTTTATTGTTATAATTATTTTCCCAGTTGTGTTGATTAATTTATTTTGTTTTCGAATATCTGACTGTATTCATAATATTTTAAAGATATTTCTGAATTATTAAATTTGTTTTTTTTTTTGTTTTTTTTTAATTCATCTACACACAGTTTTAAAGATGAAGCTATTTATTCTATACCACCTGTATCTCATCCTGAAAAAAAAAATACAACTGACATCTGAACCTCATGTTGAGGTTGTTAAAATCAATTTGAACATTAATTCTTGACTTTTACGAGATCCCCCTCACTGCTGAAAGGGCTATAGCTTAAATTTCCTTTTTTTTGAAATCATGCAAATGCTATATAAACTGTTTGGTTAAATATGTTTCTTCATTTTCTGTACTTTTAAAAATATTTGTTTTTGTTTTGTTTTTGTTGTTTATCTGGGGGTTTTTTAAATTCTGATTTTTTGGGTTTTTTGTTATTTGTTTTTGTTAAATTTTATATAGCACCAGATCTATATTTTAAATATTTGACTTGGAATTTAGAATCTCTATCTAAATGTTGTTACAAATGTTTTTCTAATAATACTATCTAAAAATAACTTGATTTTCAGGTAGATGTAATCAAAGTGTCCATGAAACCATCGGTTGGGAAAGACTATTTCAGTGTGCCACAGAGAATTAGTTGGAAGACTGGCCAGGATGAAGTAAGCTATGGCTTGTATTATGCTCCCTGTAACAAGGACTTTGTTGCACCAGAAGGTAACTGAACCTTCTCATTTTTTCAAGAATGTCTTAAGAAAAATAAGAACAGTTCTGTGATGAAATCAACCACTTTTGATTTTTATGCACCAATAGTAAAATCTAGCTTGGTTGAATCAAATATTCTATGTGAAGAACTCCGAACAAAACATGCCACCAATTAACCAACAACTGTGTGGTCTTGTTGTGTGACACTTACCTTCTAATCTGTTGCTCCCACTTTGAGCGGCGCAAAGTTGAATCCTTGGAAAAGAATCTTTACTCACATTCCTTCACTGTACTCGATGTAAAATGAGTACCTGGCAAGTAACAGCATTGAATCTATCCAAAAAAATATGTTATAATAACGCCTTACAAACATCATGTATTGTCCCTACTTTCTAGTGTTAGCTAGGGACCTCTTGGGGCACGTTTAGTGTCTATTGCAATATATATAAAAGCTTAAGTTGAATAGATACAATCCACATTAACTTCCTGTATGCCCCTTATGTGATCACCCTTATGAAACTCATCGCCAACTTTTCGACTGCAGCAAGCTTGAAGACCTCAATAGCACTTTCTCACCCCACAAACTAGTGCACTGGACTGAAGGGATAATTTCAAAGGCCCGTGGATTAGAAATAACAACAATCTGATGAACAAGGAGAAATATTTTTTAATGTGAAATAAACATGACTGGAATGACCCAAAATTACAGACATACTTGAAATAACATTATAATTTGTAAATGTTAGAGACCCCTTTCTAGTGACAAAATGAATAAATATCTAAACAAAGGGACGAAATAATTAAGATGTATCTTTTGTACAAGGAAAAAAATTATAAATTTAATAGCGTAGATTGTGTTTGGTGGTGAACATTTTGTTGTTGTTGTTGTTCTTGGTTGTGATTAAAGTTTTGACTCTATAGATATAATATTTAAAAAATCTTTTATTATTATTATTATTATTATTATTATTATTGTTATGGTCGTTATCATCCTCATCATCATCATTATTATTATTATCATTTTTATTATTTGCTTGTTGCTGGAAAATTCTAAAAAATAGAGTTATATTCAACTTATATCCTAAATCATTTTCCGTTCACAATTCTATGTTGATTTCATTTATAATTTTTAGGAGAACTTCCACCAGTACTGGTCAGAGCTCATGGTGGTCCTACAGGAGCATTCTTCACTATGTTGGATTTGAAACTGCAATACTTCACCAGCAGAGGATTTGCTGTTTTATGTGTTGATTACCGTGGAAGTACAGGATATGGAAAGACATACCGTCATAGACTCAGAAATATGTAATTTTTTTAAATAAATTATTTTTACACTTCTTTTTCAGTATTTCCATTTCTCTTTGTTACAACTACCTTCTTTTTTTGTTTTCCAATAGCCTTTAGCCCACAAGTACTGCAATTTATGGAATTATTTATTTAGTACCTGTAAAGCTTATGATTATTAAGTCACTATCAACAAATTCATCTAGATTATTTGTTTTTTAATTTTCAGTTGTCATTCATGTTGACAGTTAAACAACACTATGTCCTTTTGTGTATTGGATTTTATGCTGTGTTCAGTTTTCACATTCTTTCCTTAAAAATTGTCTTGTAAATGCTTTTAGGTGGGGTATTTTAGACATTGAGGATTGTTGCAAAGGAGTGGCACATCTGGCTTCCCAAGGCTTGGCGGATGTCAATAAAGCCTGCATCGATGGCAGATCAGCCGGTGGCTTCACAACCTTGGCTTGTCTTACTTTCACAGACACTTTCCGAGTTGGTATGTTATAATGTTAACATTCATTATGTTTATAATTATAGCAGCAGATTTGGTACATACCATCATTGAATATGAATAAAATGATTTTTTAAAAGGTAGGAAGAGGTAGCTTGCTGAAGGTCACATAACACAGTGGATATTCAAACTAGGTATCTTTCGGTCCCCCACCCCCCTTCCCCATAAGTCTTTATGGCAAGGCATGGTTTCCTGGAACCTTTTTGCATGTCCCGAACAGTTCGAGGAAACTGTGCTGGAATCTCATTCCTATTGGTGGAAAAACAAGAAAAATAAGTTTGGTTATCTTCTGTATACACATATGTAGTGATATAGATTAATTGCTAAGTGGAAATTTATACGGGGGGGGGGGGGGGGTAGTAAAACACCCTGTCTCTGAATCTCTAAGGGTTTTAGAATGATCCTTTTTAGCCTGGCTATTCGGGTCTTGTTTTGTTTTTTTAATTTATGTTTTGAAAAATTACTAAAACTAAGGGGAAATTCTTTTAAATTTTTGTCCCCTGGAAAACTGATTTTACATTTTTTTAATGAATTCATGCATTTGTACTGCAGATACCTTGCCCTGACTTTTACACAAGAGAGTTAATGGTTGGAGTAGTGTAATTTATAAATATTGGTAGAATTATTATAATTAACATTTTGCACTGTTTTAAATTGGTAGTTTTTTAATGGACTTGGAGGTCAAGAAGGTTCGATGGTGACATTTCCCAGAAATTTAAATCCTTTTGTAGTATAAATCGCTATCTTCAGTTATTCTATTTCTAGTGACTTCGTCGAATAAAGAAAGGAAAATGATTCTGATAATTGAAGTATGCATGTAGAAATAATTCACTTTTGTTTTGTAAAGAGAATTGGAAAGTGTGCCAACTTTCTTTGATTTTATCTCTCCATTTTATTAAAATTTACAATGTCAAATCTGCTTATTGTGACTTTCTGATTACTATCTGACTTAGAGCATCTAGTTTACAAATTGACCAATAGTGGCTCGACTGTGTAATCTGAATTGTTCCCTTCCTTTTGATTGATAATCCTATATAAATAGTGAATTATTTTTATGTGTTGTCTACAAATTAAAAATTGAATGGATTTTATACACATTTTTTTAATAGGCGTTAGCCATTTTGGAGTCAGTGATTTGAATGTATTGATGGAGGAAACACATAAATTTGAGAGTCGTTACCTTGACAGTTTGCTGGCACCCCTTGGCAAAGGAGGGGAAGAGATGTGCAAAGAGAGGTCTCCAATCAACTTTATTGACAAATTGAATGTTCCACTTGGCTTCTTCCAGGGGGATGAAGATAAGGTAAAATTAATGACGGTGAAGCACATTTCATTAGAAAGATAAAGTTTCAGTTAATTCAGGTTGTAAAACGTTGTGAGCTAACTAAAGAATATCCATTGAAATTCAAGTCAAATCATAGAACTAAACACTCGTACAGTTTAAGATTGTCCTTATCCATAAGTTGTCCCTCTATTTTTACAAATGCCCATTTACAAAGTGTGATAGCATTGACTAAGTGGTACAGTGTTTTATCATAGTTAAACAATATTAAACATTAACAATGGGTGTCAATGATCACAAAATTCTGCAGACAGGAACTATGTAGGGTATTGTACATGCATAACATGCATTACTTTAAGACCCTGGCTAAAAGCATTGACATATGTTTTGAGATTGTTAGTTTTTAAATAAGTGTCTAACAGATGATTTGTACAACTTGAAATAGAAATTTGGTTCCATTTGGACTCTGTGGCAATAAGTGAATATTTGAGAAGCATTGAGTGAGATAGAAATGCTTTATTTAAATGGCCCTGTTTAATTATTCGTTTAAAAGTGTTCAACTACTTGGACACGATCCAAGTTTAAATTTACTTCATTTCTGCTTCAGATTTTGTAAAATTGAAACATCCACATTTAATACACTCCAAGCATTCAAGTATTCTGGATGAGCAAAATGCAAAGCAGAAACCTGCTGAATTGAACGTGCAGTTGGTTGTTGAAAAAATAAAGATAAGTATTGAATTGTAAGCTTCAATTTATTAGACGAAGACAGATACTGTGGATGTTTCGGGTTTCCCCTTTATCAACGAAACACGATGAATGAAACACTAAGGACAAATGAGATATGTGTGAATGGCGAACTACACCTTTCACACATATCTCATTTGTCCTTAATGTTTCATACGCCATTCACACATATCTCCTTAGTGTTTCATTCATTGTGTTTTGTTGATAAAGGGGAAACATGATTCGTCCACAGTATCTCTCTTCGTCTAATAAATTGAAGCTTACAATTCAATACTTATACTTATATTTTCCTTCGGACTTCAAGCAACATTTTCATTAGTTGGTTGATGAGGAGACAGCTGTCTTCTGTCATTTCTGTTGAGCTTTAATATATGTTGTTTTTATTTTTTTGTCGAACTCCTGATATGAGACGACTTTGTTTTGCCCAAACCCTCGCAGAAATCCAGGTAGCAGTCAGATAGAACTGACTCTTGTTTTCTGTGATGGATGGGTTTGTTTTTCACCCATCAGCCAACTCTCCTAGACTTCGATTAGAGAGGGTGTGGGTATTATCTGACCCTAAAGAAATTCATTTTTCTTTTAATTTGTCAACCCTCTATTAAGACAAAAAATGGCCTTACTCATAATCCAAAAATCAGTTAAATATTTCCCTCCTCCGCTTATAAATGTTTTTAAAATGATTTATTAGAACCGCATTTTAACTTGTGTCAGTCAGATGTTTTAGTGTCATTTTTTTGTCCAGAGCAAAACGAATCTTTAAGGGTTAAATTCCATGATGGGTACTATTCTAATACAGCGTTTCCATTTAGATTATATTTTGTCAAAACCGCTATACTCCTTTATGATGGTTGAAACATGCTTAAATTGCCCTTATTACAGATTGTGCCACCCAATCAAGCTAAGATGATGTATGAGGCAGTAAAGGCAAAGGGATTACCAACGATGTTTGTGTTGTTTGAAGGTACATGAATTTAATAAAGATTTTAATGATTATGCGGCTATGTGATCTTGTGGTTTGACATTCACCTCACTGTACTCAGGTGTTAAATGAATACCTGGCTGTTAATAGAGTTGTCTCTATCGGGAAAAAAATGTAATATTGTCTAACAGGTATCGTGTCTCATCCTACATGTTAAGTGTTGTTGGCTAGGGACCCCTTGTAAGGCGCTTTTAGCATGTTTAATGGATCTTGCACTGTATAAAAGTTCAAGTACAGCAAAATGTTGAGACTCTATTATGGAAAACAGAAATTCCATGAAATAAAAATGACTGCCAACCTGAAATTTTTAATATTTGTAGTTCCCAGTGAGGAAAAAAAATAAATGTTATTATCAACTAAAAATTGTGTTGGCATAAATGAATAATGATGGCTGACAACTATTTTTTTTTTCTCGGTTGCTCTCTGCCTTTCTCTTGGAATGAGTTTACGTGTTTTTCTTTTTTCAGAGGCAGTTTTTGGAAATGACATATACTTCCTTGTAAACCATCTCTTTGTTGTATACTGTTAGTATTTTGAAAAAAATTTGTAAACATTTCAGTGTATTCCTCTTCGTGAGATTCTGTGCTTGTGTCTGGGTGATCTCAAACTAAGTACAGTCACGTCTCCATAATCCGAACACTTCCATTTCCAGCATTTTGTCCAAATTACAGAGACATCCCGATATCGGAATCAGTACTAAAGTGACATCTGCAGTTTTGACCTCAGACTTTGGTGATTTAAGCCTATCATTACAGTAAACAGCAATGGGATTATACTGCTTTCATTATTGGCACATGTATTATTTATCAGAATTTTTTTTATTTATTGTTTAACTTTTTTTCTTTAAGGGGGGGGGGGGGTTGTTTTTTTTAAAGGAGCTGATGTTCATTTGGATTGCTGGTTTGTTTTTTTCTTTTTTTTCATTGTATGAAACAATTTTACACGAAGCTTTACTGAGTTAATTTCTTCAACTGAGAACTCAGAGGCAGCGAAAGTAAATGTACATCAAAGACTTACCCTTATCTTAATTGATTTAAAGCAATAACCTTTGTATGCCCAAGAATATCAATATAGGGTTATGTGGGTGTTTTGGGATTGTGTAAACTCACAGGTCAACATTAATTTTTGCACAGCTGCATCAGCATGTCAATGCAACAATTCAATAGCTAAGTTTACGTTATTTTTATTATATTCTTTACCTATTTACCTCTCTCTTTTACCCAGGTAGGTCAACCTAGTTTTGTTTTTATCTTTCCTTTATTTTAAATATAACTTTGAAATGCACTCTTCCTCTTCCATTCTCCCACTTCTCTCTCTCTCTCTCTCTCACTTCTCTGCTCCCCCCCCCCCCTTTCGATATTTCTTCTTTTTTTGTTTGTTTTTAATAAAGGGTATGAAGGGGGCCAATAATAACACTATCGCTGTCTAGTATTCTTTAATAAAATTGCATGATCATTTTACAGGAGAGCAGCATGGTTTTGTCAAGGCAGAGAATATCCAGAAATCTCTTGATGGGGAGTTTTACTTTTTTGGCAAAGTTCTTGGTTTCGAGCCTGCTGACAAAGGAATTGAGGTGAGTCCTTGTTTCTTTTTTCATTGAATTCAATGTCATGCTGAAAAATGTGCTTAAAATAGGTTTGTTACAATTGTGTTACTTTTGAAAGACGTGTGAATCATAAGTCCAATACAAGCTAGACAACCCATAAGAATATCGAGAATAAATGAGAGAGGAAGAATGAAGAGAGCATTTATATTCACTAATTTAATCCCAGGCCACTTAAATAACTATCACTGTCCCAGCATAACAATGCCTGTCCATATATTGCTGTAAAATGTTATCTATTGTCAAGACCAGCACATCAGTTGGGCAGCTTGATTGCCTGATTTATCACTAATTGAGACGTGAAAGTGATACTAAGCTGCTATAAGCTGTGGACTGTAAAAAGTAGTAAACAAAAATGAATAAAACAGTTTCAAAAAACAGAAACAAAATACCAAACACTGAACATGTCGGGCTCAAACCCCTTCTTCGGCCAACAACAACAAAAAAAAAAACAATAAAAACCTAAATACGTTACTAAATTCCAGATCAATGACAGATAAATTTGGCAGGTCCTTTCTGTTTGGTATTTTGTTCTATTTTTAAGCTGTTATATTCATTTTTATTTATCACTAATTGAGAAGTGGTAAGACATGTCACAAGAGGCAGTAGTTTATACTCATACACATTATGAGCTTGTGTACTTGTGATTATCAATATTTATTTTTCTGCCTTGTGTAATTCTTTATATATCCATGCCCTACTTATCAGTCAATATTAATTATTACAAAATTTACTTTGTTCTTGTTCTTTTCTTTTAAGTTATTCAACTTTTACATGTCCCGCTTTGATTTTTTTGGACAGCACAATAATCCCTACCAATTTTATTGGGAAAAAACTGTAATCAATACCACTTGGTTTGCGATAATTCAGAACCATTAATGAGATAAATTGTTTTTAAAATACACTTCTGCGAGATTTTTATTTCTTATTGGCAACACTTTGAAAAGTTTTATGAACTAACTATGGCAGCATAATCATTTATATTTCATAAAAGGTGGGTTATTTGTTTCCAAGGAGTGTGAAGGCTATCTGGAGCCTGGGATCATAAATATACCACATCATTATCATAAGTATTTTTTTGTTTGGACCCTTATCCACAGGTACCGATTGTAAACCTCAAATAAAGCAAGATGAGCCATTTCACTCAGGAACCTGAAAAGGAAAATGTAGTTACATTTGCTTTTACATTGTATTCCAGCTGATTTATTTTATTTTTTAGTTGTTGGATAAAGTGATCACTTATGAACTTTTAGCATGTATTATTTAATGTGTAGAGTTCTTTGATAATATAAACCAAAGATCACATGATATACTCGGGATCAAATATTTCATACAAGGTATATGTCACACATTCGTATCACACAAAAAATGAGAAAATGTTTGACTCAAAAACATCTAAAATATTCATTTCTGTCCCTCTTTGCCTTTATATAACAGATTAATGAGAAATGAAACGAAATAGTCGTGTAAGTCTTGAAAGAATTCAAAATTTTATTTCCGGCTTTTTTTTCAAGTTATTAAACATCATACACTCATCCAAACCTCATAATCTGGGTTTTACCCACCCCCAACAATACGAGTAGTTTTTATCAGTTTTTCATCATTTTAACTGTAATATCAATGTCAATTTAATTAAATGTTTACAAAAGGTTTTGTTTCGCAGTGTCTACTGCTCAGGGTACATTTAGTTGCTACTCTTATCTATAAGTATAAATATTTTCTGCGCAGGTCGTTTACACCATGTTAACACTTTACTATCACACGTCGCAATAATGCGACCCGGAAATAGCTCGCTAGTCGTCACTGGACGCATTATTGCAACAGCGTCCCTTGGTTACGGAAAGGTTTGATAAAAGCCAGCAGAGTTATTCTTCCTGCGCCTGCGCACTTCCTACTTTCGTTTTTCCGATAGCGTCAGTTTCCATTCTTCAACTGATCGAAAAAAAAAACACGATTCTAACACGATTTTTGACGATTTTAGACACTTTTTTCACGTTGCCATGGCTGCAGAAGGTGATGCCTCGACTAGCTACGTAGTAGACGATAACCAGGAGTTTCGTTATGACTCTGACTCGGAAGAAAGTGTCAATTCATGGGCTAGTTTCCCAACAGACGATCCTGAATTCACTGTTACGCGACTTCTCGATGTTGATAGTGATAGTGGAGACGATTCTGATCATGAACCGACCAGAAATACAGTTGATAGAGGTGGACAAAGGGGCGTGGCATCAGGACAGACCCTTCCTCAGCATCAAACATCTAATAATATAGACTGGGAGCGTTTTGACGAAGGTGAGAGTCATCGATCGACGTGTTTAGGTCCTTTCACGAAGCGCTCTGGATTGTTGGTTGATCTCAATGAACCAACACCACTGGACTTCTTCAACTTATATTTCCCTGATGAAGTGATAAATTTACTTGTCACTGAGACAAACCGTTATGCTGCCCAATCCCTTGCTCCTCTCCCTGATAGCAATTTTTACAAGAAGAGGTGGACACCAGTCAGTGATGTGCAAGTGTGTGCTTTCATTGGATTGCAGATAGCCATGGGCATTGATCCCAAGACTTCCATCAGCGACCATTGGCAGAAGTATTGGCTCTTGGGCAACTGCTTCTCTGATGTTATGCCCTATTACAATTATAAGATGCTTCAAGCATTTTTCCATTTCAGGGACAACACTGGACGAATTCCTAGGGGTCAGGTTGGCTACATATAAAAAATTCAACCTCTGCTAGATTTGACACAAAGTACATATGGGACAAATTTCTACCCTAGTCAACATTTATCTGTGGACGAGTCGATGGCCCCATTCAAAGGAAGGATTCATTTTCAGCAGTACATGCCAGACAAACCGACGAAAAGGGGGTTCAAGTTGTTCACCTTATGTGATGCAGCTACCTTTTTTTGCTTAAAATTCTGTGTGTATACAGGAAAAAACTATTTCAATTTTACTGGGCCAGATACATTTGTTGACCATGTAGTGAAAGATCTTCTGGAGTCATACTTAAATTTCAACCATGTCATTTACATGGACAGTTACTACTCATCCCCAACCCTGTTCAAGGCACTTGAACTTCAAAAAACTGGTGCTGTTGGGACAGTTCGAGAGGACAGGAAAGGCTTCCCCCCTGCACTCAAAAAGAAAAATTTACGTCTGAAGAAATCAGATCCCCCAAAATTCTACCGCAGCGACAATCTTGTCTGTCTAACGTGGCACGACACCAATCGATGTAACCTGCTCAGCACAGTTCACGGGAACGACACTGTGGAAAAACGTGTGCGGGCGAAGAACACCACAACAGGATATCGTTCTGTCCATAAACCAATGATTGTTGAAAGATACAACAAATACATGGGTGGTGTCGACCACTTCGACCAGTTCATGATCAATTACTACTACCCTCACAGAAATTACAAATGGTACCTTGCCTTGTACCATTACGTCAAGGAAGTCGCCCTCGTCAATGCACACATCAGCTACAAACAACATATGCAACGAAAGGGAAATGGAAAAGTTCTTGCCGTCAAAGCCTTCAGGAAGGAGCTTATTGATCAGCTTGTGAAGCCGAATGTAGCGATCCGTCACCACAAGAAGAAGTCGCGGCCCAATGCTGCACATCCTCGTTTGGTGGTTTCACAATTTGATCATTTTCCTCGAAAGTATACAACAAAGGAGCGAACAAGATGTATTGTTTGCAAGCACATGATAAGGAGGCAAACAAGTTACTACTGTGCACCATGCAATGCACCACTCTGCGTGGAACCGTGCTTCCGCCTGTATCACACGGAAGATGATTATCAAAAAGCCAGAGCGGCTCTTGGAAATTTGTGATTGTGAATGTTTTAATTATAATTAATTTCCACACTATGGGAGTAGCAGCAAATTCCTTTATTTTTTTGGAGTAACAGCAAATTCAATTTATTTTGGAGTAGGAGAAAATTCATTTTATTTTGGAGTAGGTAGCAGAAAATTCATTTTATTTTGAAGTAGCAGTGAATTCTTTGATTTTTCGGATTATCATGAAATAAAAACAAACCATCAGATTTGGAGCTACATAACAACAAGAACTGTTTATTTGCAATGTTGAATTGTTTATTCATCCATTGCAATCTGTTTTATGGGGATTATAGGTAATGATTATTTGTCAATAACAGAAAAACTTTTTTTTTTTAAATTTCAAACAATTTTTTTTAATTTTAATTTTTAAAAAAAATCTAACAATGTTGAATAATAGCTATAAACTATATCAATGTGTTTGTCAGTCATTTCAGTGTATTTTCTGAAAATTTGAAGCAATTCCATGCCATAGTCATTGAGATATGGCCATTTTAGTACATGCACTAAAATGTTGAAAAGGCAGACCAGAATTGGTACTAAAAAATGTAATCAAAACAAAATCACAATCGAATATGGACCCACATGACAAGAAACACTGTTATTTTTGCAATGTTAAGTTATTGATTCATTTATTTCAATCTGATTTTTTTTGAGTTTTAAAGTAATATTTAATAAACAATAATTTGACAAAGAACCACTTTTTTTGCAAAAAAAAAATGTAAAATTTAACATTTGATAATTTAAAAAAAAAATTTTATTCATTAATAATTGCCCGCAACTACGCCAATGCATTTCTTATTTATTTAAGTGTGTTGTCTGAAAATTTGAAGCAATTCTATGCCATAGTCATTGAGATATAGGCATGTTAGTGCATGTACTGAAATTTTGACAAGGCAGACCAAAATGGTTGTGCCAGCAGGGGAAACTACTGGGTTTATTGGTGTGATAGTAAAGTGTTAAAACGATTTTGTTAACAAAAAAATGAGTAACGTGTATACTTAATATTGATCACTGGTCTACGTTTTTATTTATATATTATGGCCAAATGATGTCTGTTTAAATGTATTTGAGATTCATGTGTAAAGAAAAAACAACATAAGGTACAGCTGCATTATAATATATAGAGTGCCTGGAGTGTAAAAGTACCTTGAAAACTTTAAATAATGAAATGAATAAAATACAGATTTTCAAACATCAGACTTGTACCATAAACTATTACAGCTCCATAAATTACAAATTGTACAAATTAAATTTTTAAAATGTCTAAATATACATATACGTTTAAATGTCCGGCTCCTATTATTTTACCATATTCAATTTGCTTTACAATGCATAAAGAACTGACTTTTCATTTCGCACAGTACACTATGTCTTTAAAATACAATGTATGTCATCATCCCATGGTCAAGTGATTCATATTAAAATGTATAACGTGCCTTACCTAAGGACACAATGCCGGATCAAAGTTTGGATATCATTCTCACTTATCCAACCAATTATCAAGCTTAATGCTGCTTGACATAGGTTATGGTGCTATATGTAGCTTTTTCTCTCCTTTTTATTTTTGTATAAGTTGTTGGCTCCGTTTTTAAGGGCCGTGTTTTCTTTGGAAGACAACCGAGACGCTGACCCGTGTTGTACATGTTAATTTTGTCACTGTAATTATGTTTCTTTTCTCTATGAATTATCATTTACAATGAAACTATTTATAATTGTCTTATTTTTGGCTGATATCTTAAAGAAGAAAAAGTTTATTAAAAAAAAAAAAAATTTGAGTAAAATCGATCAGTCACCGTGGATATCGATTGCAATCTCTACTTGGTATATACATTGAATTTGAATCATTTGTATTAAGTATACAAGTACAAGGTGAAGATTTTTCTGAATCTGATATCTTATTTTCCTTGCGTGTTTTCAGAAGTTTATAATTGGTTGTATTTATTTGCATGTACAATTGGTTTCGCTCTGGGTTTTCTTGAATTAATGAAAACTATTGTCTCTTTTTTTTCTGCCATTTTTGGTATTACAATTTTGAATTATCTTTTGTTTCATCTTACACTATTTCATTTCCCTGAGCATTCATTCCTTGCTCAATTGCTCAATCACCAACTGGTAGCTAATGCACAGGCTTCAAAACTTTACATTAATTTTATACAATCCAACAATTTACTTCTTCATGTATATTCGTTCCAAAGAGTTTAATATTGATTGGATTTGTTCTTTTGTTTTTCAAGTATAAAGGGTTTCGTTTTGGGTTTTTCTTGAAATGGGTTTGGTAGTTTAAGTTTAATTAAATTTTTCCACAAGTTCTCGATTCAAAATTCATTTTAATAGTTTCACATTATATATGTATTATTATTTTTTACATTTGTGAACCCATCATTATATTTAAAATATAAATAAATTAAAAAATAAATTTCCCTTTATTCATCCCCAAGGGAAAATTTGTCTTTAGGGTCTATTCCAAGGGAAGACTGGAATAACCCAGGCGTCAGCCGCAGTGCAGCGCCGCAAAGTGAGCTAGGGCTAGTATACTTCAGTATTCAAAAGATTGAAATTAAATTGATTTATAGGACAATATTTAAAATATTTAAATCATTGCTTTCACATTTGATTGTCAAAATTATTTATATTTATATACATTTTACCTTGAATTTAAATAAATATTATGGAAAAATTCATTTCTGATGCTGTTTTGGATGATTTATTTATTTACAGTAAAAACCGGATAAACCTCTAAACCGAAAAGAAGTTTAAATGTTGTATTTGTTAATCAACTATTGGTAAACCGAAGCCACGACCAAACTATCGTTAAACCGAAAAGAAATTGCCGAATTACCGCAGAAAAAATTGCTGATAATGGAATAAAATTCCCATTTCATCGTCTGTAATTCTTACAAAGAGCTGTTACCTAATGCATTCAATTGTATTTATTCACCACCCCCTCGCCATAGCACACTAGAGACTAGGCGCTGATTCGTCTCACACCATCGGTTGAAACCACAGCCTTTCCCCCCAACTATTACCCAAAACACTCCACTGCACCACCCTACCACTCCACAATGCTGTAATCCTCTCTGTCTGCCTCTCTATTCCCCCCTCCCAACCAATCCCAGCCCTAACCGCACCAATCCATTCTTACAATGTGCTGGGTGAGATCAGTGTTTTAACTCTCATTATGACGTTGGAGTATTATAACCTCAACAATGGAGTTACAACATTATTGCTCTCACTCTCACTCATCAAATGTCTCTTTAGCACCTATTCTCGTTTGTATACACATATGCCCAGTGCGTGCACATCACAAATATCCCCTACTCAAAGAGACAGGCGACACACACACACTATATTACTTAACCACAAAGTGACTAAGTTGAATTTGAAACATTTATAGTGTGTGACAATGGGATTAAAAATGACATTTCCTTCATTTTCGTCTTGGCATCCAATGTAAGATGTGTGGAGTGGACAAAAGGGGGTTGCCCTCATCCTTTTGAAAAAGATAAAACCGTCACTCATGAAATGTGAGCCAAAAGGGGAGAGATTACTAAAAGCAAGATTTAATTCTAAGTACACAAACCTGACTGTAATACACTTCAACAGTCGTAATGACGTATGGTAACTTAGTAACTGGCTCTAAACTATCGGAACAAAAGGCAGACGCCCTTATGAAATATTTCTCAGACGAGCATAAAAGCGTATCCAGAGGGAAAAAAACACTATAAATCTGATCATGTTTTGACTTTTACACATTCTGATCACAAGATATATGAAAAGTTCTAGCCAGCATGAAGAATAAAAAGTACAGATTTTCTTTGTTTAGAACCACAATGGCCACCGTTGCTGGGCATCAGACTATTGAATCCAATTGTATAGTATGCTCCACAAGAAGATAAGATGAAAAAGACAAATTCTATGAAATGCCTGATCTGCTCGTAAGCCAGACACCAAAACATGATGTCCTGCTAGTGCTTGGTGATCTCAACACAAAAGTAGGCAACAGTAATCATCTATGGGAAGGAGGGTCTAGGAAATACAATGAATGACAATGGGGAAAGACTAGCTTACTTCTGCTCAGAGAAAAATCTATTTATTGGTGGGACAATCTGGAATAACCCAGGCGTCAGCCACAATTTAGCACCACAAACTGAGCTAGGGCTAGGTGACTTGCTCAAGGCCACACAAGGAAGCATGTATTCGAACTCTGTATCTTTCAGGTACAAAGCAAAGACCGTACCGCTGATGCTGATATTAAAGCTACTCTAGTCTTGACTTGGAATCGACCTAAATACAAAGAAACCGGAATAAAGGGAATTTTATTTAATTTTTATTCTCTATATTTGGAAGAAAAAAAAATAGAATCAAGCTGCTAAAGACGTATGAAACAGAACCTGGGAATCTTATTCAAAAATTATTAAACAAAACTATACTTCTTCCTGACAGTTAATTTTTAAGTCTTCCTCCCCCCCTTCCCACCTTAATATGGTATATTCATCTATTATCCCACTCCGTCTAATAACCCAGAACTATTGTTGCTTAAAAGGGAGGTGTTATTGGGCAGCAACCACTATAATAAATATTTATTTGAGTTCTTAAAAGCAAAGGGACGAGCTGCATTATTGATGGTATATAATTTTACACAGTCTCTCAAGAAGGCTGAACATCGGTTTCATGAACAATACAGTCAGCAATATTTTGTTTGTCAAAGCAAATCCTATATCAGCCGATTGGAGTGAAGTTTGTAAAAAATGTTCTGCTGTCACCATCTGTATTAGCAGCACATCCACTACTTCAGTAGTATCACATACACATCTGGCTATCATGACTCGTCATAAGCTTTCAGCTACTTGTACGATTTGCTTGCCCGTGTTTCCACCTGACATGATTGATACAAAAGCTCTTGGTGCATTTTCTAATCCATGCTCGGTAGTTGATTTTACCTGAAGATGATGAGAGAACAAAATATGATGAAATTAAAAGTGAGCAAACCCTGGCACATGCTAAGTCATATCAAAATGTTTGTTCAAATTAAGAGTAGTATGTAAACTTTCTTGTTTAAACCTGGTTGTTTCTAGTTTCTAGCTTTTATGCCTTGTCAAAAGCCTATCTGATCAGATAGTTTATGGCTTTGTTCCTAAATACTTCTTTGAACAGGAAAATGAAAATTGTTTATAATACAGTAGAACATGAAAGTAACGTACTCGGAAATAGCGAGTAAAATCTAAATCCCCGTGTTTTTCCCTTATTTGAGTCAATAAAATTAGCATGAAAGTAGCGAGTATGAAAAAGAGGTCAATTCGGAAATAACGAGCATTTCCTGCCCCAGCCTAGGACTGGGAACGAAGTAAAGCAAAACAAGAGACAAGGGCGATTTAAATATTTTTAGCCTAGCTTCTTTTCTTTTCTTATTTATCGTTACGAGTAATATTACATAGTAGCCTAGTCTGTAGTAGTAAATAGTAGGCGAAACAAATTTGGGTGGGGGTTGGGTGTATGTGTTTGTGTGCGTGTGTGTGTATTGGGGGTGGGGGTCAATTATTCACCCAATGTGGTGCCACGCAACGCGCGAGGTAAGCACTGGCAGCCAACATGTCAACATGCCTCACTTCGCAGCATCGGTCAGCGAGTAGCATTCGTTAACGAACGACACGATCAGCGAGAGAGAGGAGCGTGGAACCATTATTTCAGTGGGTCAGTGATTGAGTGATGCGCTTGCTTACCTAATCAAACATGCCTAGTGCATACAAACACTCACGCACGCGCGCACACACACACACACATACTTCTATGTTCTTGTTTTTTCTAGTCATGATTTTACTTGAAATAAAATAAAAAATAAAAAAAACACAAAACAAAAAACCAAGCATTCTGCCACTTCTGTGAAGAAATTGAAATAGGGGCGACGGCTTTTACTCGAATTACACACTTGAGGGAAATAACCAGCAATATTATAACCTTTTCTTCCACCAGTCGAGTGACCTTTCCTGGCAACTCGGGAATAGCGAGAACTCGGAAATAGCGAGTAATCAGGAGTGGACCCGTCGAACTCGCTATTTCCGAGTTCTACTGTATTGTCACTTTCCATGCAGAATATCTCTGTGGCGTAATGCATGGTATGCAATGTAATTAAAGATCTAAAAGACAATAAGACTGCTCAAGCTCGGTCCAAATTCGAATATGTGATCATAACTCAGTTTCAGGACGATTTCAATGAAATAATTGAAATATTGCAATCAGAGCCTCATTGTCATATTGCAAAAAGATGCTGAAAGTAGTATTCAAAACTGAAGACACAGTCCTCTATACATTGCGATATAATATTATATACACATATATATATAATATATTATATATTATATATATATATATATATATATATATATATATATATATATATATATATATTATATATATATATATATAATATAAGATAATAGTATATTGCAATGTATAGAAACAAATAAACTAATTAAAGTGGTATAGATGTCTCCATGTAATGCAAAGGGTAAAGTTACAAGGTGATATTATGAAAATTAGCCAAACCAGGCACTAATTTCAACATGGTAATCAATAATGAAAAGGTGACAAACGAAAAATAAAAAAATAATTACCAAAAGAAAACAATTTATAAAAAATATGGTGTCTGGGAGGACAAACAAGGAACGTCGCCTTCTGCATGGCGATAAGAGAGAGAGTTTGGAAGGAGTTGGAGGGTGCCATTCCAGGCGAGTTTCAAGTTTGTCCTCCCACACACAATATAATTTCATATTCTCTTTTCTTCCAGTGCTTCACCTTTTCATCATCATTGATATAAATGTCTACTCTTCCAACTTTTCTGAACTAATATGGAAAAGGTCGAGCCAAAATAATAGTAAAAACATTCCCCTCTAACTTTAAGTAAAATGCATACCTGGAAATTCAGAGTAAGTTATAATGACTGAAATCCTTTGGCGACCTATATACAACTGAGCTTTTCTGCTTTTACCAATTGCTCCAATCTCTCAAAATCTCAATGTTTATCTAATTGTAAGTCAAGACTTTTTAGAGAATACTTTCAGGTAATTGGTAGCTTTAGAATTGTTGAAAATGATTCTCAGTTTTGTGGAGAAAAAAAGTTGTTTTTCTAGGGCCAGATGATTTTCAGTATTCTAATCCAACTATTAATGATTCAGAAACATCACCATCAAGTCATATTGTTTTCGTTGTTACACAACAAGATCCCAACCAAATCATAATTTTGTAGACGGTGATGGGCACAAATAAAGTAAAGACTGACAAGAAAATGTGTCTGTAAAACCAGCAATGTGATAATCTTTGAATTTCATTTACAATAAAGATATCATATTGCAGATTTAGGGAAAGAGTGAAGCTGCCTTTTCCAAGCGTAAGAGGTGACAAATAGGGGACGGGTTTTTTTACAGTCTAGTGTTCTAGATAATTCTACAAACAAAAAAGAGGTCGAAGGTGGAGTGCATTTCAAAAGACTGCTTTTAGAGGGTATCATTTTGTATGGGAAATTTGGCATTGCATGTCAAAACTGAGTTCCTAAGCAGACTGAGCATTTAGGCTGAGACCACTGTCGACATCAAATTTATTAAATACTAAAAACACTCACCTTCATCTTACCACTCATGTAGAGCTCGATCAGTTTAGATAAACTGCTGGTAAATTTTTCTTTATAGTTGAGCACCAGAAACCTTTCCCTGCAGGTATGATGAATAAAATCCATAATTATTTTTCTTGAACTATTAAAACAACGATCAGATTGTTCAAAGTGGTTTATAATTATTTGTTTTGTTTTGTTATTGTGTTATTTTTGTTTTGTTTTCTTTTTTAAATTTTTTTCTTTTCTTTTTTTTTTTTTGGTCTTTCTCTACAAAGAAGGGAAGAGCAAGGGGTGATTATGATACATTAACACATCAGAGAATGTACGAATAGGGTAATATTAAATAAATATGGCTGCGCAGTCTCTATGGGCCCTTGTCGTGAATGTGTGCATCACTTCGAGAATGTCAGTCTGTTTCTATTATCCAGTTAGTAATCTGCCTCCATAAATCTCTGCCTAGTGCAAGTGTTCTGAGCTTTAGAATGCCATCATGTGTGTTAAGGTGCTGAGAGTTGGATGTTTCCTTGTGTTGTTGAAATCAGTTCTTCGGTTGTTGTTTCTAAATGTATTTGATATTTTCTGAGATCTTGATTCAATGTTGTTGGAAGTGAAGTTGGTGTACGCCCTCTGTATTTAGCTCCTTGTTTGAAGTAATCATCCATTGAAGTTTGTGCTAGAATATTTTCATCTCGCCGGAGCACGTGTCCGAACAGTTTCCATTTTTGTTTCTTATACGCATACTAACTGGTTGTACTCTGCATGTCAATTGTTTGCGATGAAGGGAGTCCAGGGTGTCCAAATTCTTTTTTGTAAGACCCCATGTACCACAGTTGTACATAAGGATTGGCAGCACTAGCGCTTCGTAAAGGCGTATGCTTTTATTATCATTAATGATAGGGTAATATTGGACAAGAGGAACTGGAGGAGAAGGAGAAGGTAGAGAAGAAAGTGGAGAGTAAGGAGGAGGGAAGGCAGATGAGGAAAAAAAAAAGGAGGCGGATGAGGACGAGGTTAAGTATGAGAAGACGGATGGAACAAAATAATAAAAGAATGGGAGCGAATGGGAAGAATGTAAATTCTCAAGATATTTTACATTGATTACATCAATAACATTCATATTCAATATATGTTTATCATTCTAGAATTCACCTGGTGATGTTTTTATCTTTTAATAGGGCAGTAACTTCTTCAGGAATCGGTGGTGGATAAGGTAAATCCTTGTTATAAACTGCTATTTGTCCACACAATACAACATGACTGTCTTGATTCATCTGAAATATAATATATGAGGCTGTGCAAAGAGGTCATTTTCATAACATTCACTACAAAAAAAAGCCTATGCAAAAACGTTGTTTCATCAGTTTCTCTTATGTTAAATAATATAAAACAATCGAAAAACTCAGTCTAGCATCAATTGAATAGCAGAAATAGTTTCTCAAAGGTTTAAAAAAGGGTGGAGAAAGTATTAATTTTGTCAAATCTTTTTCAACACTATAAAAATCTATAATCTGGTGCAATACCGTCAGTTTTTTTATGGTTTGTTTTTCAATATTCAACCCGAAAAAAAATTATTAAAATGAATTTATTCCACCCCTCTCATTGGAAAACGCTATCATTTCTTAGTAAATACGTAATCGTTGAAACTCGTTTAATAAATACAAAACAATGAAAGAAGTGTTTATTCCTCCATATTTTTTTTTCAAAATATCATAGTATTGCAATACACCCATATATAAATCAATGGTCCCTGAAAACTTGTTAAGAATTTTAAAGGCCAAAAAATAAAAAGCCCTGACAAATAAACAATTCGTTCTGTATGGTAAATTCATTGATTGTTTTTGTATATAGAGTTGCTTTTCTTTTTTTTTTTTTTTCTTTATTTCTTTAACCAATTCTTTTCTTTCTTTTTTGTTTTAGATAAATAAAGATTGGAAAAAGAATACAGATTACTTATATGTAGCCTACTTATCTTGGGGAGGGAGGAGTTTTAAAATGAAAGCCCATAGCATAATAATTTACTTTATTTCTGTGTCTAAATCGACTTTGCTATTATAAAATAATTATGGTCTGTACATTTATAAATCATAAATAGAATCTAAGTTTTACACAACAATCATCTCCTCGATGATAAAAAGTAATAAAAACACCTCTGTCAGCAATTTGGAAATTTTACCGCAAGAGTTACCTTTTTTATAATTGTGTTACTTATTTCACCACCAACATTGTCAAAATAGACATCAACACCTTTTGGGCACAACGCATTCAATCTGTCAGAAACATTCTCTGTCTTGTAATTGATAGCAGTATCAAATCCGAGTTCCTCAGTTATCACCTTGCACTTTGCGTCAGAGCCACAAATACCAACTAAGAAACCACAGCCCTCTGCTTTAGCTGTCTGTAAAAAATAGTAGAAAAAAAAGGAAGGAAATTATTAAGCAAAAATCGACTTCATTAGCAGTCAAAGCGCATAACTACAATAATATACTACAGTTACCGGAAAACAATTGCCTTTGTTTCAGAACTTTCAATTATCAACATTTTATTTCCCATGTCCACTCGGCAACAAATACAAATAAGTCCATTAGATTTCAGGACTACTCATGAAAGGGTCATGTTGTCATTCAAAAACAATGTCTTAAACAGAACTCACATCCTCTGGCAAAAGAGCATTGCATGAATATTTGGTTACAGAACAAATCGTTATGTAAATAATGTGAGTAACGTGGTTCATCATTGCATAAACAGCATCCTGGTGGAGTCTAATTAAGTCAAATAAATTAATGAGAATGCAATTGGTCTATCCACAAATATCAATATGGCCCCAAATGTTATGCAATCAGTAGATCCCATATACATGAACTTGGGTTTTTTTAATATGATATATGGGATGTATAAGATGAGGAAATAGAATACGAGGTATCTTTATTTGTGACAAATTGACTGAAAACGGTATAACAACAGAGTAAACCAGGTATCAAAAAGTATTTTTTGAGGTGAAATGATGTGAATTGTGCAACTTTAGCTTCTGTCATTTAAAGGAACTATATCAATTGCAGTCTATAAAACATGTAAATGGAATCCATGCCTCATATTGTCCATTATTTTTCAAATTACTATCATCGTCATAACCCAAAATTTAATACTGTTTTGCAGCAGTAGGCCAAATTCTTCCTTGTTTTTGAGAATGCATTCAAATTTTCATTCAGTCATCACAGATGAGCCAAATAAAAGGACAACATGTCAGTGTTCAAAAAATAAAATAACATAGCATTTTCAAATTTACTTGAATATTCATTGACATGTAATTTCCATTTATATATACATATATTTCAAAGTTGGACAAGAACTGAAGGGTAAACAATATGACTGATATGCAAATCGATCAATATATAATGTAAAACTATAATGAAATGGATAATAATTTTAAAATAGGAAATTGATGATAACAATGCGAAAAGCTACGCACTGCATTATAGTTTCATTGGAACAAAAGCAATATTATGATACTTCTCTATTTGTGCTCTCTCATTATTTTATTTATTTTATATAACTCTCAGGAAAAATTCCATTCATTGTTCATTTTCCCATTCCGTTACCAAGTTGATGACACTGGTACAAACCTGGCCAGCTATCATTCCAGTGGATCCTGCAGCAGCAGACACAACCACAGTCTGATTACTTCCTTTGGTTATATGACCCCTCTCTGTAATGCCCAGGTATGCAGTCAAACCGGTTAGACCAAGAAGGCTGAGGTAGAGTTTTTGGTCTATACCTGATAATTCTATGGGAGGCTAAAAAATTTTTTTTAAAAAGAAAGAAAAGAAACTTTTTTTTAATTGACAATAATTACAATAAATCTACATTTTAAACAAATTTGTTAAATATTCAACACTAGAACATAATTTATCTTCGGGTTTGGGATGAACATCAAGACTGAATTCACCTCTCTTTAAATAAAATAATTTTAAAAAGGTAGATACAATCATGATGGCAGAGAGCAGCCAGGTAACATTGAAAGATAGGAGCAATCAGAAACTGAAGATCTTCTTTAAAAGCATAGAAGGACAAACAGCCATCCCAATAAAAGGTCACTAACTAAACACAAGAAAGAAGCGCTGCTATAGACCACCTTACTCCCGAGTTAATGCACACAGTCAGTCCTTTTACCAAATACAATAAGGATATTGAATTTCCTTCCCAACAACTTGAGACATTCTAACAGTTATGAGAATTTTTACTAATCAATTAGAAAACATTTCTGCCATAACCTAACACCATCCCACGCCACACAAATGTTGTGTCTATCTTCAGTACTGAAGCTGCAACAGTGTATATTGGATTGAATTGGATACAATTTAATGATAAGGCCAAAACTACTGACAAGGAGATTACTTCTCCGTGTATCTTTATTATTTTGGGACCAACATGAATTTTTGACATTTTCTACTAAGTAATCCGATAACACGTCCTAATAGGCACACCAGTTAAATGGATAACATTATATTTATTTACAGCTTTAATTAACAAAGAAACAATCAAGAAAAATCATATAAATTAAACTACACCGCCCCATGAGGTGAAGATGAAAGTGAGATTAGACTTATGGAATCTAATTGTAGAAGGCTTTTCCATAATTCTAAAAATGAGATGGCAACAGGGAGGGTTGGCAGGTTTGGAATAAGCCATTTTTTCTTTTCATATTGTTCTGACATTAGGGGTACCTTGAATGAAAATATAATAAAACCATCGACAGAGAATTGCTGTATTACAAGGGAGGAAAGATCATCTATCAAATCGAGAATAAAAACAAATAGAAAGACAACAGCCCACACAGAAAAAAGATTTTTTAAATATATCCACAATCCAGTGCACTTTGCTTTCTTTGTTTTTGTTGTTTTTAAAAAATCTTTTTTGTTTGTTTTTGTTTTGTCTGTTTTAGTTTTTTTTATACTTTGAACTATTTGATTTTTTTAAAATTTATTTATTAGACTCACCCTCTGTACTTCAGATGATGATAAGATGAAATACTTTTCCCAGGGCCATTCAAACGTGGGAATTACCACATCTCCAGCTTTAAGGTTTGGATCAGAACTTTCAACAACCTCACCGACACCACCGACGCCTGTGATTGTTTTTCCAATCTCCCAAGCTTTTATGTATTCAACACCAGATTCTTCATTCATCCTGCATCGCTGTCAATAAATAATTGCAGATTCTGTGAAAATGTTAGTAACACAAGAGAGCTAAAACAATACCCAACTCATTTCAAATTTTGTTCTGTTGACCCTTCCCCCCCCCCCCCCCCCCCCCCTCCTCTCCTCCCCTCTTATAAAATCAAATAAATAAGATCCCACACAATACTTACTTAAATAATACTTTTTAAAAATTTACTTAAAAATCCAACAATGAGCATTCGCAAAAGAATGACTAGATTGCAAGATTTTATCAAACTTGAATCTAATAACCCAGACATTATCAAGATAAATAACTTATGTATTTTTTTACTTATTAATGCCATGATAAATCCATTGATCAAGATGGGTGTACATTAATCATTACAAATCCAATGATGAGAGGTACTAAAATTATTTTACCTTAATTAGACATCAAAATGAGTAATAACAATGGATAATACTGTAAGACAAAATTTATATCAGGTTAGATTACATAGACGTATCAGCTTCTGTCTCTTGGATATTACATGGAGAATTATCAATTTTAATTATTTTTGTTGTTGACTGAAGAAGGATTTTAAGCCCAAACCGGTTTGTGTTAAGTATTTTATCATTTTTAGAAGTTGTTATATTCGGTTTTTGTTCAATGCTTTTTAAAGTCCACAGCTCCAAGCAGCTTGGAATTCATTGGAATAGAGATCAACTACTACTGAAATTGTTAACAGAAAAATGAACCACTCACAAGAGCTGGGTCAACAGAAAGCAAAATGTTCTTGATCAGCACTTGTCCTGTTGACAATGGGCCAGAAGGGTAAGGGATGTCAGAGTAAGCAAAATTGCCTTCTTGTGGCTCTCCATCCTTCCCTGCACAAACAGTAATACAACAAGAAACACATCAATTACTGTAGTCCAATCAACAAATATTCAACTCACTTGAAATGAACTCTGACTTATTTGAGTTATGCCTCTTGGCTCCTGGCGGAGCATAGGGCCTCAACAGCACTCTTCCATCTTCTTCTGTCCTTGGCACAGACCTTTGCCTCACTCCAGGTAAGATTGGAGATGCTCAAATCTTGGTGAAGGCTTCTCCTCCACGTCTGTTTTGGACGACCCCGTTTCCTCTTGCCCTGTAGGTTCCATTCGAGAGCCTGCTTGGTTATATTGCAGGGCTCTTTCCACAGGGTATGGCCAACCCATCTCCACTTTCTGCGTCTGACCTGGACATCTATTTGTTCTTGGTTTGTTCTTGTCCAAAGGTCAGCATTTGGCACTTTGTCAAACCATTTCAACCTGAGTATTTGTCGAAGACAGCGATTGACAAAAGTTTGTATCTTGACTGATGTGGTCAAGATTATTCGCCAAGTCTCTGACCCATAGGGCAGGACTGCTTTAACATAAGTGCTAAATATTTTGAGCTTGGTGTTTGTGGATATGAAGGGCGCTTTCCATATTGGCCCTAATATTGCAAAGGCCTGGCATGCTTTCTTGATTCTAGAAATTATGTCTTCATCAGTTCCACCCGACTGACTGATTTTGCTGCCAAGGTACGTAAATTCCCTGACATCTTCTATTGCTGTGTCAGAGATGGTGCTGATTTGTGCTTCTTGTTTGGCAGTTAAGCGCAGTAGTTTTGTCTTCTCTTCACTACTCTTGAGACCAACTCGTTGAGCTGTTTTTTTCCAGGGCCGTGACTTTGTTCTGCATGTCTTGTAGGCGGTGTGAGAGGAGGGTGAGGTCATCTGCAAATTCAAGGTCTTCAAGTCTTTTTGAAAATGTTCATTGGATGCCATTGTTGGAATTGCCATATGCTGTCGTTGTCATCCAGTCCAATACCACAATCCAAGAAATGAACTCTGGCTTGAAGCGAAAACCCAACAGTGGTCCTGCTTTTACCTGCTTTATTATATGTAATGGATTTCTGATGAGGTCAACAGCTTCAAAGATTTTTTCCACTTAAGGTCAACTCTGCAAGACTGACTGACATTGTAAAAGTGGATGATCTAAATACAAAAAATGGCAGATAAAAAAATAATGAAATTGGTGATGTCATTGAAGAATTACTTGCACACATCTACTGGTGTGTTCATTACAATTGGAAATATCCAATAGGCATCAAGACTTTTCAGTGATGCCAAATATTTTTATAATGTTGATTGACAATCTTAAACCTTCCAGTAACAACATAGCCTTCGTAAACAAATAGTTTGACACCGACCAAAATTTAGGTCAGAATAAAATGCAGCCACTACCAAAAGAAAGTGAATAGTGTGTTGTATTCAATAGTTTAATCGATTGGATCACTTGTTTCCTTGAGCTACTACTACTAATGACAACTCATCTTTACTTTCTTTTGGTGGAGGCTGCATTTTACTGTGACCTAAATTTTGTTAGTGTCAAGCTATTACTATTAGTTTACGAATGCAATGGTTGATCACCTTGTATTATGACATCATTTTTAGGGTGTCAGGTTCAAGTTAATGAAGGCTACAGCACTGGATGTCTTTGGCCCACATATGAGATCAGTACCTTCTATACAACTCAGACACAAATAACTTCTGGCTGATTGTCTGACAAGCGGTAAGGTACAAGTACAATGATCATCAGGATAATCCCAAAAAATGCATGATTATCATTCGGCTTGTATCTATGCTATCGCTATTACATCATGTTAATTTGTCATAGCAATTGCCAACCTCGTTTTAAAACTTTCTCTTCAAAATGTCAATCTGAAATTTCTCAAAGTATTCCAAACTTAGGAAAGACTTATGGAGCTGATAGGATTACTGTATTGTTACCAAGATTCTAAAAATTAATTAAAAAGAGACACAAATTATATAAAAAGAAATGAACATTTATATAGGTCATTTGCACAGATCTTCATTTAATTCCCTGACAGGCCATATGGAAAAATATTTCCTGTTTTACACAGTACCAGTTCTTTGTTAGGTATCCTTTGTATAAACACAAAACTCTTACAAAATACATCATTGCCTATACCCAAGTTCTCATTCACACCTGGGTGTAGTGGGGTAAGAACAAAAATGTCAGAACCAAAATTTTCTTAGATCATTCCCACCTTCTACCAAGATTTTGAAAATAGTTGAATAAGAATCGTCAGTATCAATAAAAGTAACTTTTTAAAAATGAACACTTATATAGAGCATTTCCACAGATTTACCCACAATGTTATTTATTTCCCCAAACAGGCCACATGGGCCACTGAGCCTCACTAATTAAAGCATGCACATAAGTTGTTTTTGTTTTTTTTTTTACATCCTAAACATTGTATCAGCTGGAAAAGAACAAATCAATTTAATTTAAATTAAGAATTCATTTTAGTACCAAAGAGATGACTTTAAGCAGACTGCATAATTCAACATAATAACATAAATATTTAGAGTCAGAACTCTTAGGTACAAAAAACATTAGAGTATAAAATTTACATATTTTAAATTAAATATTTATAAATTAAAAAGCATTTTTTTAAAAACAAAAAGATAAAATATCTCAATTTAACAAAATGACTCTTGGAAATTTTTTTCAGTAAATATTTTAATCACATACCAGGACGTTGCTTTAAAATTACACGGCCATTAGGGAAATCTGATGACATCTTGAGATTGAATGTACCTAATCCTGAAATGATATACCATAAAAGGAGCAAAATAAGAAATAATAGTATTTATTTTACAAATCTAAAATCAAAGTCTTTATATTCCAGTGCTGGTTCCAGTGGTAAAGCTTGCTTGACCGGTATGCAAGCTTCACTTTCAATACTTGTCCCCACCGGCCCCTACCATGCATGTCTGGTCCACTGATGGACATTCAGTGATGAATCAGCCATTCCAAGGGTATGCAACAAACTCTCAGAGACAAGGCTTTTGGTGTAATTGAAAGGCTACCCCACAGAGTCCTTGTGACTTGGTGCCATCACATGGTGGCGACTCACAAGCACGATGGAACAACCAGGAAAACATTCTGTGCAAAAGCTCCCTTCCATCTCGTGTCAGGTTCTTGAAAAGAAAGTGTAAGTTGATGACTGATGCATGGAATGGGTACCATAGCTTCTCCTAAAAAAGTCTGACAGACATTTCACAACACTCATCATACCATTTGGGGTTTCTCTCATCTGGTGATGGTTACAATCGTTGGTTCAATGCCATCTTGACTGACTTCCCAAGAACGGAAAGATGCGTAGATGACACCATCCATTATGTTAATTCTCCTTGAATTTTTCACTATTAAATCCCAGTTAAGTCCACAAAATGAAAAAAATAAATTCAAACAAAATCCAAATGTAAATACAAAAATAACAAATCAAATCGTGATTCAAAGTAAAGAAGACGAGTTATGAAACATGTCGTAATCTTTTGATTTGTTTTGATTTTAGGAGTTTTACAAGTGCTTGAACACTATTAGGTCATTTCAGCCCCAGTAAATAGGAAGATGTGATCACAGAAGAAAGTTGTAGATAAGAAGTTAAAAGCACTGAAGAAAAAAGAAGATAAAAGGGGTTGGTTCAAATAGGGAACAGAAGATTCCACAAGCAATCCATCAACGGGCCGAATTTGACATTTCCTCAAAATCTCATCCAGGCACAAAGTGCAATATACATTATACAATATTCAAATCTAATAATTATAATAAAACATAACAGTACAGAGAGATTGTTTGTTTTTTTAAATAGTATCTCTCAAAATACCAGTACTATACACTTGACTGTCTCCTTCCCAGCTAAGTATCACTGCCAGGCCGAGCCAGAAACTGAGCAATCTCAAGACAGAGAGGGAGAGAATACATAGCAAGTGGCCTTCTTCTGCCACCCGTGTGATTTTCTCTCTCTCTCTCTCTCTCTCTCTCTCTCTCTCTCTCTCTCTCTCTCTCTCTCTCTCTCTCTCTCTCTCTCTCTCTCTCTCTCTCTTGATCTTGATCTCAAAAAGGTACCAGTACCATACATTCGACTGTGTCCTTCCCAGCTAAGGATCCCTGCCAGGACCATCAAAAACTGAGCAACCTCAATCAAGAACAAAGACAGCGAGGGATAGAATGATAGAAGACCTAGCAATAGACCTGTAAATGAGCTCTATAAAAATTGACTGAAACTCGACAAACTGAAGATTCAATTATTTTTTTTTTAAATAAGGGCATCAGGGAAATTCCACGGGTAACGGACTGACAAATCAGACCAAAAATGCATACATTTCGTGCTCTGAAATGCAATGTATTTATTGTATGGAGCTAATATTTCCCATGGATATGTATCATGTCCGCCCTTATCATATATCAAAAGGATAAAGATGAATCTGTATCAACTTGAATTTTTTTGACATTATAATGTTGGTAACGGACTGACATCAGAAAATCAATCTTTTTCAATTTTATATGTAGATGGATCAAACTTTCTGAAGTTAAACCTTCCAGTAACAAATAAGTTCTTTTATAGTAACCACGAGATGTTGTTCTACAACCCACTTGCAATTTTTAAAAGATTCTCCAAAATTTGAATCTGCAGTCTCTGAAAAAGTGTCGGTAACGGACTGACAAATGGATGGTAACGGACTGACACCTCTGAATTTTATTACTCAGAATAATGGTTACTACATAAAATCCAGAGCAAAGAACAAATTATGTAATTATGAGCAACACTGAATACCCAGTGTGATTGATCAAACCAATACTCTTCTTTATATGGATGTCAAGCTACATTGGGCATGATGAGTAACTCGATGGGTGACATCTGATTACCTCGATCCCAACTTTGCTTTTGAAAAAATTAAATAATGAAATAATGATTCGTGGAGTTGAAATCTATTCTGTCAAAGCCAAACGGGAACTTTATTTCAACTATGAAATTAAATTATCCAAAAAAAAAAAAAATGTAGATAAGAAAGGACTTTAAAACTGGGGAAGGTTTAACATTCTTTTGGTACTTATTTTTGAAGCTTAATTTTTATTCTGTATTTCATCTTGATTCCTCAAGCTTAGGAATTGTCAATAGGCCATGACCGTCACTGCAAACTGGTCGATAGTATTGGCAGTCAATCTCTTCCTCACCTGCACTTGACCAGAAAGCCAGTTATAAAATCTGAGAAAGATCTTCAAAAATTTCATTTTCCTATGCAGAGTGTGGGAGCAAAATAAACTTAAATTCCTGGATGAAATTCACTAACAATTGACAACCTCTTTTACAAGAAACTTTTTTGAATTTTCGTCCTTTCTCTTTTTTCATCTCTCACAATTATGAAATCTTTTTCCCTTGGTGCTTGCCAAGAGTACTTCTTGTCCAAATAGAAATTTTCGATCAAATTATTTTATTTCATCTTGAAAGCCCATTTCCATGATTAAAATATTTCAAAAACCATTTGTTGATGGATTGGATGCCCTTAGCAGTACAGGCATAGTTAATTTTTTGTTTTAAATTTTGGGAGGATTGTAGACACTCAAACTCAAAGTTGAATTCAGTATTTTACTTTCCTGTGCTGAAATGTGAGGCAGATGTGTATTTAGGTGTGCTAGGTTTACTTTCTTTTGGAGTTGTAGATTGATCGGCTTTTCTCTTTTTTTTTCCATTTTGCTTGAAAAATCCCGTTATTTCTTTTAAGCATCCTTTACAATCGCTTTCAAGTTTTCTTTGAGACTCCTGCTTTTTGTTGCCTATCTTTTTCCTTAACAATGTAATGCCCATCAGTTTTCAGTCTTTCTTGATAATTCCTCTGCTTTTGAACCATGGATAGAATAGGCATCTTGAACCCGTGAATAAAGAAAATTGAGCGAAATTACATCATAAGCTATGAAAGTCAAATCGGAATAAAAAGCAAATCTTGTTTTCTTAAAAATAATACAGCAAAACTAAGAAAATAAAACTAATTTCTAACTTGTATCAATTTACTTTGTAACAACTAAAATATTGACATTATACACAGCTAAACAGCTTGCTGACCCACTACATTTATAGCCTCAGTGACTCAAAAGTTTTTCACATTAATTTAAATGTTTGATTTCTTTTTCTTCCTCCCAGGGCTTCTTGCCCCTTTAACAGAAGACTACTACTGGCTCCATTGTAATAAGGATATTATAGAACAAAAAACAGTGTTTTTCCCTCAATTCAAACATAGCAAAAATCTTCAAGTGATAAAAAGATTCACAAGCTTTAAAAGATTCAACTTACCTATTGCAAAATAGCAGGCTTGATGTTGAAGACCAGTGTTTGAAATTTTATGATCCAAATGTTTATAAAATGGCTGCCTGGTCAGTTGAAACACATTGGAGTGGACATTACTCTTGAGACTTAAAAAACAACTTTTATATATTGTCTTTGAATTAAAATAGAATTAGTCAGTCTGTTACTGTCAGTCCGTTACCCTAAAAAATGTCAGTCCGTTACCCAACAAAAGTACCTTAAATGATAAATTTCTTGAAAAATTATCTTACAGTGCTAAAGCCATTCATGTAAGAACAGAAAATCTGAAATAGTGAGTCTGTACAACAATCACATCTTTCGTAGATGAAAAAATACTGTTTTAATGGTAACGGACTGACATACAATTTCCCAAGGTCGTTAAAACGACCGATGAGGACAACATTTCATTAAAATCGTAAATTTGAATGTTTATATAGGTTCCTGATACTTATCATTGTTTTAATATCAATAAACAACAACAAAAGTGGCTATAATTTTGTAGAAGTTGCAAGATTTATAATATTGAGAAAATATTCTTTTTGTTCTTCAAATAGGGGATACCCTTACATAAAGCTATAATAAGCATCCTGTACCACAAATATGCACGAAATATCCTTATATTCATAATCCTGAATGATTTTCCAACAAATTGGTACCAAATTTTAATATGTTCTTAAAAATTTGTAAAACACCCCTTCGGTTGACATTTTCATGGAATTTCCCATCATTGGAGAGCAGAGTGATAAATACAATACATTAAAATGGTGGGTGTTATTTCTTACTGGAAGTATGACTGCCATAATTTGATGTAGAAGGAATGCTAAATAAGCATGTCATTCATATAGGTAAAGATGACTTCATCAAAGTCATATTCCTGCCTCTGGAATTTTTTTGACATAGTCAGAAAAATAATCACCATTATCATCTTTAACTTCTAGCCATGACCAATTGAATTTATTCCTCACATCTTTATCGATGCTCGACAAGTCTGAATTGAATTGCGATCTACTAACAGCTCAGCCATTGTGAGAACATTAGAATAATGTAGCAATGAGCAAATTTGATTTTCAATCAGTAAATGACAGAGGAGAAAAAACTTAAATAAATATGACTTCAGGGCAATACACTGAATTATTAAGTAGAAGTGAATTATCAAGAAGAAACTTCGGCAGGCGTGGCGTAGGTAGCGGAAAAATTCAAAGAATCGAAATGAAGGTAAATCGCCACAAAACAGCAAACTCGCTTGGGCTTGAGCAAAACAATGGCAGAAAACGTCCTGATTTGCACGGGAATTAGTTAGGCTACGTACCATTGTGCCTTATAATCAGGTACTCAATCAGTGAAGAAACGATCAACCAGTTTGTTTACAACGTGAGGCAATCGAAATGTGCTTGTAGCAATCTATCCTAACTTTCGATTTGAAGGTGTCTACATAACGTACTTCTGGCATTCGCAATTTACTTTATCATAGTTTTGAGACTCGTCAGGTAAATGTGGTCAATAGGCTTTTAACGAAATCGGGTCGAACGCCGAACCCGAACGCCGAACCCGAACGGATATAGCCTTCTCACGTGACCATGAACGAGATCTGGATAGTGAAGACTCTCAAGCGGTATGCAGCATCGGATCTAAGGTCACGTGATAGAGGATAGCTTGGGTTGCTGTTGGCTTGTGTTAGGGGAGGGGCAAGGTCAGTGTCATTCAATAGTATATAATTGTGCATGTGGCGCTCTATACAGAGAGAAAATTATAAATTGATTACGGGGGAAGGTGGGGGGAGGGGGGGGGGGGGGGGGGGTGGGTTGACCCACAAACGATCGAGGTGTTGGGCTTCGGGTAGACCATGATACGAAATCAAAGAGAAAAGGCCGCTGGTACTTGGATGGTGGAAATGGTTGGGGGGGGGGAAGTGACAATCAGCATGGGATGTATATATTAACATTAATAATATAGGCAATAGATGACCAGGGATGTGTATTGTTTGTGTATTGTTTGTATATGTTTGTGTGTGTGTGTGTGTGTGTGTGTGTGTGTGCGCGCGCGCGTGTGTGTGTGTGAAAGGGATTACACAAAAACACCTTTCTCTGTAGCTTCCAAATGATTACGTATACGATAAATTTGAAACCCACATTGTTTGAATCAGCTCACTAATTAATTCCTGAGCCTTGAGATGGTGACGCAACTATTACATACAAGACCTTGCAGTCGAGACGGCAGGGCTTTTGGGTTACACAACCACTATTTACCCATCGGTCAGCGGTACTCTTTGATGTATACAACACTCACCGCCTTTACGCAAAGCCGCCTGCCCATAAATCAAGAGATGGTCTCCTAACTGTTCACAAGCGAACTGTCAAACGAGCAATCGATGATTGGATAAGAATCTCAAGATCTCATATAATAAGGTAAGTTTTG
>NC_088360.1:83199712-83234712 GCF_034508935.2 Berghia stephanieae | reverse complement strand
CATCATCATTGTCGTCATCGTCGGCAGCAGCAACAGCAGACACTTCATCGCTATCGCTATCATCATCATCATCATCATCATCATCATCATCATCATCATCAAGATCATCACTACCAGTACCAGTGCCATAACAACTACCCGTGATGTTACGAATCGTTTTATCTTTAAATTCCACCTCACCCTCCTCTTCTTTATCAACGTTTAGCTTCATGAAAAACTTCGGAAAAGCAAAGAAGAAGTCGTGCTGCCCCATCATATATGCCCTGTGAAAAATGACTTCAGACCTTTTCAGCCGGATAAACGATACACAAGGTTGGTGTAGGTCAAGAGGCTTTTAAATAAGATACCTGGAATTGGATATTGGAGGGGATCAGACGTTTACCTCAACATAATACCGTTTTGTGGTAATAACATCATGAACACATGACTAATTACAAAAGAAAAAAGTACTTTGTATGAGTGAAGAAACTAGTTCGAGTAGTCATTTTTACTTCATATCAAAATCAATAATTTGATCCTAACGCATAGAATATTTATATTTTCTTCTCAACTCTAGACCCTTCCCAAAGACAAACAACAAATTGTATGGATGGAAATATGCAAACAGTGAGGTCCATCCAACGTATGAATGGGAAAAGCGATACGCTTTTAAGTATTTCCACAACCAGCTCAGATGGCCATATGGATCTCAAACTTGAGTTATACCATCAAGTAAAGCAAAAGTACAAAGAAAGCTCAAGAATAAATTGAAATTAAAGAACTTATCCAACGTGCATCAATGAAATGATATCTTGCAGCGTTGAATCTGTTTGTTTTTTTTTGTTTTTTGTTTTTTTTTTTTTTTGGGGCTCGATTTCGGAGATACCGCCTGTTAATATCATAATATCATTTATATCTTTTAAAAAAATCAATCATGTTGATTCTCACACAGTTTTGACATGATCAAAGAAAACAAAATAAAATAAAAACAACAAACATTTCCCATCCTTGCAATATATAAAGAGGTCCCATGCTTGAGACTTTTTGATGTCTGTCAAGTTAAGGATCACCTCCGTTGTTAATCGGGGTAAAAGTTGTTTGGGAAAAAAATGAATAAAAAAGTTTTATCCAAAGTGGGGCAGCACAAGATAAAAAAAAGAAAAGAAAAGGGAGATGATGGGACTGAGCAGTTTGTTTTCAGGGCATCTGTGACTCTGTTTAATTCATATCAGTGCCAGTAAATGCGGAAAATGATTGGTTTGTCCAACTATTATTAATCACGAATGAAGCTGCATTTGCAAGATCCCAATAAAAAAAAAGTAAAAAAGGGGGCTTGTTCAAACAAGACGTAGACTATGTTTTTAACGCTTTTACGGCGCTTGCAACACATTTAGGTCATATTAGCGCCAGTAGAAAGGAAGAAAATGGGGTAGTCAAAAGTTCTAGAATTACAATTAAAGCACCCAAGAAAAAGTAAGACAAAGGAGGAACTGGTTCAAATAGGGAAAGGATGTAGATTCCAAGAGCACACCATCAGTGCACTTAGTTTGAGATCACCTAAATTTCTCATCCTGACTCAAGCACAGGTCCCCACTGAGAGGAACACACTCAAATGTTTACAAATCATATTTGTAAAACAAAGAAATAATACAGTGCATAACAGAGAGATGATTTACAAGACAAAAGAAATCATCTCCAAAAACGCTAACTATACGTTTGACCGTTTCCTTCCTAGCCTGGTTATCCGGCCAGGACAAAACCAGGTTATCTCATTCCAAGACAAAGACAGAAAACATGTTGGAAAACAGACATATGGGAATAGAAGACACAGTAAGTGCCTCCTTGCCACAATGGGAGGTCAGGAACCCCACTCAGAGATGTGGACTAGATCTCAAGAGCAAAATGTCTGTGTGCTTAATCTTGAGACCATCTTTAAGTCTCACCCAGACATATGCTCACCTACCTAACAAATTAACAGTTATATAAAAAAAAATATACTGAGGAGATAATTTACAAAAAAAAAAACCCCAACTTATCCCCCCCCCCCCCCCTCCCAGGGGCAAAAACAACCTTTCTCTAATTTGGACAAGTTCAGACGGAAAGGGAAATAGAAAACAAATAAATATTATATGGGAGAATATAAGAACAGCATGAGTTGATATGCCTGACCAACAAGGGGCCATCAGGTATTCCCATTCAGAGATTCACGTGTTGATTGTTTTTGTTTTTAAGGGTTTTACAGCGCTTGTCACTTGTTTAAGTCATATCAGCGCCAGTAAAAAAGAAGAAAATGGGATCGCCAAAAAATTATAGAATTACAATTAAATCATCCAAGAAAATGTAAGACAAAGGGGACTGATTTAAATAGGTGTTACGTCCGGCATTGTTGCTAGGACGTCACCCAAATGAGTCGGAAGCTGACCGACTTACTGGGTTGCTAGTTTTTCTGAACTCCTCGACCACCCAATCAGGGGTTCGAACCAAAAGTAATGCACTCAAATGTTAACAAAATATGTTCAATATGTTTATTTTATAAAATATAACTGCCAGTGAAGAGAGAGAGAGAGAGAGAGAGAGAGAGAGAGAGAGAGAGAGAGAGAGAGAGAGAGAGAGAGAGAGAGAGCTAACACTATACATTTGACTGTTTCCCTCTCAACTAAGGACTCCGTCACGGGTCAGGACAAAAAAGCAACTCAGAAAACAGACATAGGGGGATAGAAGACACAGCAGGTGACCTCCAGCCCACCATGGGAGGTAAAAAAAAACCACCCAGGATTCGAGTGCTGAGACAAGACATTCACAAAAATGATATAAATGGATGGGGAAGTCTTTGACTGATATAGAAAAATTAATAAAATAAAATAAGATACGTACAAAGCAAATAAATTGGTAATATTTTATTCACAAACACACATAAGAAATAATGTTACAGTACAATAATTTCAACTAATATTCTACAAGCAAAGCCTATATCAAAAGTCCACCATATTAGTTATACACGCAGTTTTGTTTTTTTTTCTACAAAAGTAATATTTCAATTTCATTGCAAGATCATACTCATATACATAAACGATAAATTCTATCCAGATTAAAACCCTGAATCTTTTCATGCTTTAACCGGGTTCATTGGGAGCGATTGTGAATCAATTTTATGAAAAACAATGATTATGAATGATTGTGTTTATCATGATGAAAGCACAGTGAGCCAAAAAAGTAAAAAGAAAAGATGTTTTTACTCACAATTCACACAAAGAGTCATCAATATATCAAGTCTGATATCATCACGTTCACGTTTTACTAAGACTTAACTAAATTATTTATTGATCACAGGGTTGCCGATTAAGGAGGCCATTTTTTTTCACTAAACTTTTACAAATCAGCCGATCCCTATTTGAACATTGAACTTCAGTGAAAAGACATAACGTGCTTACTTCTTCCAATTCACCAGGTGATTGGAAATATACTGAGGATTTTAATAAATATACATACAATCGGCTGGCTACCTTGTTGTAATCATCTTCTTTTTTGTTTTTTCATCCTTAAACTCATTAAAAAAAAACCCCAAAACAACACAAAACATACAATGAAAGACATCTTCAAAATATCAGTAATATCAGATGGATAATTTACCACAATGATATTATCTTACAAAATAATTTGGTCTTTCTCTATCATTTCATTCATTTAAAAATTACTCATTTAACCTCCAAAACTTACTGCAATCGTTACTATCACTCCTTAAACTTAAATAACCTCATGGAAACAAAACCATCATTTTTTTTTCCATTGATCAAAACTAAAAATAAAATCTAGGCAGACTGGAACAATTTATTTCATAACAGAGAAAAGTAGCTGCCAAAACCAATTCCAAACATAAGCAATGTGAATCATCAGATCATATTCTAAAGCTATGCACCCAGATCCAAATGTGCAAGTTACAAAGCCCTGTAATCAGTACAATTACTATAAATAACATGCCTGTATGACGATATGGACACTTCAATCATCATTATTTATTCATGAAAGGAAGATGATCGATTTTATTTCAAATACTTGTCGTGATCAACACCAATGGCAAGGTATACACCTATGTACAGAAAAAATGCATCTTTATCAAATGACACAAATATTAATGAAAGCCCTTCAACTTCACAACATTCTATTTTGCTCAAAGCAAAAATGAATAGCAACGGAATATATTGCCTAATATACAGGTACAAATTATACATAAAACTCTGAAAAAAATCATAAAATCTGTACAAGGCAGCATATGAACATTGGAGTTGGTAGAGTACAATATACTCTTCCATACTATTTTCTTGAAATGAGTCTCTTGACTTGGTTTTAAAGAGTTTAAAAGCAATTGTAACACTCGGGAGTCCCAAACGCGACTAATTCTGTATAATTAAAATGCAATGCTGAATGGGCAGGGAAGAAAAATTAACATTGTAATTTTGAGACTATATATAATTAGTACAAAATACGTTCATAGTTCATGTACATAAGATTATAGTTTAATGATATAGTTGCAATAATAAATTGTCTACAGAAACTGCTTGGCAGCAATCAGTCTCGAACATCACTCAAATAATATGAGAATAATTACAACTTACTCATACTGTGGGTTTTCAAAGTCATACAAGCTAGTTGATTGAAAAGAGGAAAAAGGGTCATTTACATACTCATGTTTGAGACCAATCATCGCGTCCTTAAGAAGAAGTGTGTGTGTGTGTGTGTGTGTGAGAGAGAGAGAGAGAGAGAGAGAGAGAGAGAGAGAGAGAGAGAAAAGAGAGAGAGAGAGAGAGAGAGAGAGAGAGAGAGAGAGAGAGAAGAGAGAAAAGAGAGAGAGAAAGAGAGGAGAGAAAGAGAGAGAGAGAAAGAGAGAGAGAAAGAGAGAGAGAGAGAGAGAGAGAGAGAGAGAGAGAGAGAGAGAGAGAGAGAGAGAGAGAGAGAGAGAGAGAGAGAGAGAGAGAGAGAGAGAGAGAGAGACTCAAAATAAAATTAGGGTGTATTATTTCGTTTATGAGAGAAGATTATACTTTTCGTCCAATGTCTTAAAACCTTTCATTAAAAAATAAAAATGAAATCTCCATACAACTTTTAAGACTTTCTGAATATTCAATGACTGGGTGTCATTGCTGTGTGTAAGAGGAAAATAATAGCGAGAAATCTTATCATTCAACTAATATGCATATATGGATAAAAAACAAAAATTTCATGCAGAAAGACAAGGGCCCCAAAACAAATTTGACATAGGCATCACTTTTATGTTTATTGCTCCCTCTCCAGTATTACCATAGAAGAAAAAAAAAAAAAGTGAGGACAATTCTGCTTAACTCTGACATTGATTTTCTTAATTTTCGTCAGAAAATTCATCCATCTGATGTGAGACTTTTTGCCAAGTTGAGCATCATTTTATTGTTCCTTTGTTTATTATTCCACTCTAGAATAAGGATAATTTTTTTTTTTAAACATAGGAAGAAAAAATAATATGAGGGGATGGAGAAGAAAATAATCCGTGGACTGATGTAGCCCAGGGTCAGCAAAAGTTCCCAGTCCCTAAGAGTAATGTCACCACCACAGGACCATTTTAATTATTTGAAGTAAAAGTTCCCAGGCTGAACTGAAAAAAAAGGAAGTGTTTTGTCAGAATTCAGCAGAATTCCTCATCATTCCAATCTCATTTTTTTTCTTCTATTCTTGTAAATTTTCTCACATTTGAGAGTATTTTGAAAAAAAAATTACTGTTTATTAGCAAGTACAAATTTTCAAGCTGAATTGCATACCTTCGTTTTTATTTACTTTTCTATTGAATAAGGAAGATTTAAGTATATGCATAAAAATATTGATGGCACTATCAGTCAAATTGCATTAGATAAGAATGCAAAATACCTGATTCGTCTCACTCAAATATGTAATGAATATCAAACAAGAATTCTTGCTCGATAACTTTGCATCATGGTAGGAGAGGGAAAAAAAAACATTGCAAAATAATTCTTCTTATTAAATTTAATTGAATCGACCTCAGAGAGTAATATGCATAAATTGACATCATAAAGGAAAGATAATTGCGAGGTACTTTTTTTATGATCTTAGTCATGGGTGCTAGCACCAAAGTTCCAAAAAGCCTGTAGAAATTTTTGACCGCTCAAAAAAGCCTGCATGCAAATGACAATGTTTAAATACACTAACAAATGTGAATGAACCAACACTCAAGGCATCACTTTGGTAAACTGGCAAGGTGGAATACAGGCTTGACAAAAAAAACCCCAGCGATCTAGCACCCATGTTTTAATACACACACACACACACAAAACATCTCAAATTAGAGTTCGTTTCAAAAATAAATTCTTCAATGAATATCTCTCCCAACTCATCCATGAAGGATAAAATGTTTTCATTGTTTACATATGATATATTGCTGGACATTGGTTGCTTTTAGATAATATGAAATAGAATAAAACAAAATAAAAAGAAATAATAAAGCATTTCATTCACACAAATTCCGGGTCAATGTTGATATCAAATGAATTGAAATACACAATGAAAAATTACACATTTTTTGAACATCAATGGACTTAAGATAATATTAGTACAATATAGATTATTACAAATGAACATTTAAAAAAAAATCTTTCAATTTTATTTTTGCATTACATGAAAAAAAAATGAACTTAATTAATCAAGCACTAAAATCCTGATTAAAAAATAACGGTAATGAACTAAATTTCCTTCAAACCAGAAAACATGTGGTCCATGCTTATCCAACTGGCAAGGCAATTCTTTAAAAAAACATAAAAACAAAAAAAGATCTTGAGGAAAAAATATCATAAAGTGTTTGGGCTCAATAAAAGAAACTCCATCCTATTAAAGTCATTGGAAAAACGATGGAGTTTGATACAAACATCGTTTTATTGAAATTAAGACTTGTGGATTTTTAGAGTTTCTCCACTATCAATAGTAAGGACAAACAAAGAATTGACATAAATCTCATCTTTTGAATTGAAGCCGACATCAAAACTTCTTCATTGTTAACTACTTTTCGAGCTTTTGACAGCAACATTTGCACCAAAAATATTATTAGTAAATTAGAAATTAAAAAAAAAAAATGACAGGGAAATTATTGAGCCTGCTTCCAAGTATCCTCCTCTTCTTTCATCTTGTTGGGATCCATCTGGTTTCTCATGCCCTTGACAATGTTGGTTCCCGCCTCGGCAATGATGGCAATAGGCTTGATCAGACATTCTTGTGGGGCATTCCTCAACGTGGCTCCCACCATACCTACTGTACCTTTGTGTGCTCCTTCCTCACTGACTATTGCTGACAAGTTGGACACAGAATCCTTGGCCCCCTTAAAAAATAGATAAACAAATGACAGTAAATAAGTTGAAATTGATACTTGGCAACATTAATTGGTCTGTTTCAAGAACAAATTGGGCTATTCAACATCATAACAATTTTTTTCCTAAAGTTACTTGGATGTAATTTTTTTTTCTTATATTAGACCCCTTTCATTTAATGGGCTTTCATTTTTTAAGCTTAAAATGGTTAACATGAAACACTGACATTGTACGCTGAAATAAACTGGGCTTTAACTTTGAAAAAATAAAAGCGAGGGAAGGGAAACTAAAACTTTCAAAATATAATGGATAGCTAGCCACCTATACCATATTAATTCTAAAGTAGATTAAAAGATAATATCTAAAATTTTAAAATCAAAATGAATATAAAAAATATCCCATGTGACCTAAAGTGGAGAGGCATTACCGCTATCTTCCTATTCTACACAGTTGTTCTATCTGAAGGAGCACTTTAAAAGTATTCAATTTCAAAGTCAAGAGTTTATCATTTTAAAAAAATATATGTCAACCAAAAATCTTTAGAAGAAGCGCAACAACAAATAGGAGGTAAAAAGGAGGAGGGAGAGGAGCAGGATGAGGAAGAATGAAGGAAGAAACAAAGAATGAAATATCAAAGCCAATCCTTCTTTTAAAATATAATTATGTAAAAATGAGATCAAATTCCAGATAATAGTTTAAACATCGACTTACATCTGTCACTAACTGCAAAGCTGTTTTAGCCCCTTCCATTGTGTTTCTTGGTTGCTGGTATCTCTGCTGGAGTTGTTTTCGTCTTCTGACACTCGGGCCTGGAGACATCATGTCATAACCCAATTCTGCACAATACTATATAATTAAGATCAATAAAGAAAAAAAATAAAATTAAAGTCAAGATGTATACATAAAAAAATATTCTTAAAGATATGGAAGGCTTACTGACATACACAAAACAAGCAAATATACACCACTAAATTTTTTAAAATTTGTGATTTTAAAGAAGGGTAAAAATCCTCTTTTCACAACCATAAAAGGTTGGAAAGATGTTCCCAATCGCTCAGTTGCTAGAGCACTCGCTCACAGGCAATGGAACTGATGTCTTTTATGGGTGAGGTTGAAATTTTGTTCTACTGCTGTTGCGTTTATAAGGCGCCTTGAGTACTTTTAGTGGATATTGCTCTATATAACCCCTCTCAATGAAAAAAGGGTATCAAGCAGTTGTTACTGTCCTAATTACTTTACTGAGAACTGAAATAATTTCCAACACCATGGACCTCATTGTTGAAAAACCAAAACATTTTCTTGATATAATTAAGAAATGTGAGTTCAAAACATTGGGATTTGTGGAACAAAAATAATATTCTAATTTAACATATTTTGCACTGTAAACACATTTGCTGAAATTTCACTCCTTAAAAAAATAATTTTAAAAAGAATTAAAATTAAATTTGTAAAAGTACAAACTCAAATACCTGAATAGATCCAACGATTTTGTGTGTCAACTCAAACAAAGCCATGAGGGTATTGAATGTGAAGGAATTGGCCCCTCTCTGGATTCCACGAATGATTCGACGATCTTTCTGATATTGCTCAATGGGTAATCGAACAAGGTCAGTGATGCCTTGCACTGAAAAAAAATAGGAACCATGTGACAAAGAATAATGATGTACTCTAGACATTCAAGTTAATAACTGAGCTTCATCTTTCACAATGCAATATTTAAAAAAAAATTATGAGATGGAGAAAATTTTAAAACACAAAACGTTTCTTATTTTTTGTTAATTTGCAATGGTAATGACAGGGAATAGTGGGTGAGATGGATCAGTGGATAATTCAACAAAATGATCCAGGTTAGATTTCCTCTTTCAAATCTTTTTTTTTCCTTCTTGAGCAAAAATCAACCCCTTATTCTCATTTTGCAGAACTACATTGCAGACGCCTAAATCATTACATTTTTTTCTTGAAATAGTTCCAACAGAAAAAAAAATGTATCCTAAGGATCCTAAAGGATGAATAGAAGGAACTTTGTATGTATTTATTTTTATTAATCTATTATTACTTATTAATCCATTATAAAAATTAAAAAATAAAACAAAACAAAACAAAACAAAAACCCCAGGCATTTCCATTTATCTGATATCACATACTTCTAATAATTAAAATCAACTTACCAATCTGAAAGACTATATTGAAGCTTCCCACCCCTTTGAGAATGGAATGAATTTGTCGATTGCGTATGTCAGACAGCCATTCATTGGCCACAAACATTAGCAACTTGTTCCAGCCAAGGATTCTAGACAGTGAAAATTATCAAATAATAATATAATAATAATAATAATAATAATATAATAATAATAATAATAATAATAATAATAATAATAATAATAATGATAACAATAATAATAATGATAATGATAATATAAAGTTTGAACAACATAAAACATTTCAATTGACTTCTTGTAAGTTTCTTGAACATTGTATTTTTTGGTAAAAATATATGTTAGATTTTCATGCTGATATTCAAAAATCTCAGACACATTCCTCTCAGTTATTAATTAAAACATTAGGTTGTATTCATAAAAATGCATTACCCACATTTTTCAAAAGAATTACTATGTTAACAAATTCTTAAAATGGAGGGCGAAAAAACAAAAACAAAACAGAAATACAGCACCAGGCCACTGAAGCATAAAAAAAAAGAAGATGGTGGTGCACAGCCATGGATTCACAATAGACCGAACTACCATAAAATCATACAAACCAAAAAAAACAAAAAACAAAAAAAAACAAAAAAAAACAAACAAACAATTAATTAAAAGAAAAGAAGAAATAAAGAAAGAAAAAAATGTTTTAAAAACCAATCCAAGCCCTATTCAATCAATAATCATAGACCTAATTCAATGGCGAGAAGCAGTTCTTACCCTTTCTGGCAGTTGATACGTTTGAGTGTAATGACAGACCCTGTGAGAGAGGCCACTCCTAACATCATTCCCATGACGCCCTGGACAAACAAGAATATGATTATGATTTGATGACACCTTCTTTAAAACTGATTGCACTGAAATCTAGATTTTACTATGATTTGATGACACCTTCTGTAAAATTATGTTGCATCGAAATCTAGATATTATTATGATTTGAAGACACTTTTAAAACTAAATACACTGAAATCTATATATGATTATGATTTGATGACAAGTTCTTTAAAACTAGATGCACTGATATCTGATCTAGATAAGATTTAATGAAAAATAAGACCCTGGAGAGAATTTTAAGTGAATAAGTATCATTAGTATGTAATTGGTAAGATTAACAAAGAGGATTGGAAGGGGGATATTTTAAACAATCTAGTGCCAGTAAAATCTTGACCGTGTGAGTTTTAAGTTCTTTCACTTTCAAATAAATACTGGGACATAAACTGAATGAAAACTACATAATGTAAGGAGGAAAAAACCCCAACAAGATAAGCAAAACACAACAAACATGACGATATGGTGATAACCCCTGTTTGTATTGGTCATCTCCTGACATTATCATTTATAAATCTAGCTCACTGGCCAATGAGATTTAATTCATTACATTAAATGCGATAACTCATGGATGATTTTAAATATGATGTAATGTTCATTACCTGATCCATGTCACAGTGTTTCCCCCTGTAGTCCAATTTAATGGTCACATCACAGATGAGGATAAATGATCTTGCAAATGAGAGAAAATGAAAAAGACAAAAAAGTAATTCACCATCGCGAAATAAAATAACAAACGAGAATGTACATGAAAATAAGCTTATTGTTTTAATTTTAGAAGGGAAAAAAATTAATGAAAGCACATTTAAGATAAAATTCAAAATGACACATTCTTGTCCTTTAAAAATAAACTTGATATGAACGTTAATTTCCATTATTTTCACTATCAATCACTATTCTGATATGCACTGTATAGGTAAAAATTTTTTTTTTTTTAATAAAAAAAAAAAATATCCATCATGTCATTTAATACTGTAGCATAATTTTATTTGACATTGACATCCAAATGAGAAACAAAACCGAATAAAAGAAAATAATGTTTCTAAAATATTTTGAGCTGAACAGTATGGATTAAAGAGCGGGCAAAACAGCGAATTAAACAATCTATGCAGCCTGTGGTAAAACTAAAATACTATGGCAGAGATTATAGGGAGATGTTAGAACGTGACCAAAATGTTCTGACAATCTTGAAAAAAAAATAGATCATGCCAACTTTTAACTACATAATAAATACCATTTAAATATCATCAGTTTTATGACAACAAATGGCTTTAAGAATACTCACTTGATGAAAACTGGCAAATTCTCTTGAGGCATATCCAAATCCTCAGATTCATTCAAGCGAGCCTGAAAATAAGATTTTAAATACTGTTTTGGCAAAGTAATAAACTAAATCTTTCTTTTTAATATAATATGCATTTTGGAATATTGTCAGTCTCATTCTATCTGTTCAAGAGCCTGATGCAATTTCACATTTATTTTAAGCATAAACACATGTGCAATACTATACATGACGGTTGTTTAATTAGAACTAGATATAGTGTCTTATTGGAACTCATTGTTAAGCTGAATATGAATATAAAACTGTAACATTTGCTTGCTCAGTTAGAGTCTGATGCAGCCGATTTGAATATAGATACATTTCTTGTAATTTAAGTAATTGCTGATTAAGGTATTCAATACAAACCAACACCTTATAAACAAAGGAAAGCATAGAATGATAAGAGGCTGTTTGAAGTAAGTAAGTAATTAGCTAGATATCTTTTAAAGCAAAAAGCCATGTTTATCCAAGCATATGTAGCTCGAATTGAACAGAAGAAATGCTTTCTACCCTCTGAATTGAACACTGGTCTTTAACAAATTACTTTTAACCAATTCTAACAGGTGTCAAGAATAAGTTACTATTTACTTATTGAAAGTTTGTGATAACGACTGTTTCGATATTCATACTTGCTTTAAGTTTCAACTTTAAATTTGGTAAAAACAGTGGCTTTTTCAACCAAAAAAAAAGTATTATCTGACCTGTAAATATGTGCTTTGTTGCATACTGAAATCATCGAACTTCATGAGCAATTCTGTCTCGTCCAAGCTTTGTTCTTTAGGCTGAGTTTCGCTGATTCTCATGATGGGTTCTGTTGATGAGACAGATGCCCTGGGACTGGAATGTACTGTCATTGGAGACGCTCTGTCAGCAGATGAAGCTGAAGATTGGTCCGGTTCAGATGAAGTAACATATGAAATAAACTTCCTCAGGAAGTTCATGGATCCCTGGGAAAGAAATATACACTTTGATGAACAAAATGATAAAAGGATAAGGCTCCTTTATATATGAACAAAGAAATAAAAATTATTAAAATAATTAACAATTAATTTGTGGCTCACATGAAGAAAGATTAAAGTAAACAGAAGAAAAAAATGATTCCAAAAAAAAAAAAAGGGAATAAAAATGAGTCATTATTCTTTTTGTCTATCCAACATTAAAATTTGTAAGCAACGTATAAGAATGCTGCAAGAATATTGACCTAAATTTATGTAAGAAAAGAATGGATCATTCGAGGTTTATTTGCAAATTTTAAAGTTTGAGATCTTGTGCAGTCTGGAATTAAATGAGCACCTGTCCTATGTCATCAAAATTCTTTTATTTTATAGCTTTCTCTCACCTGATCAACATTCAGTTTTATTGGGAGTAGAAAAGCTTTGACTTGACATTCTTCTCGGAAGGCCAGGTGTAGTGGTCGAGTGAACACTCCACTAAACATCAGCTGCAAGTTTATAAAAGAAGATCAAATGAAGTTATGATCAAAAAATATATATACAATTTTTAAACACTTTTTTCCAAACGATCTTTTGAGTGGTCACAATATTTAGCAAAGAAAAATTTCCCCTCAAATCTTTTGCAAAATAACCCCATGATTCAATATTACAATCTTAAACAAACAAAATTTTAAAGGATAGGAAAATTCATTTAAAAATTATTGAATTACTATCACTATGTATGAAAAATAAAACATAAATCAATAGATAAATGAATAAACAAACAAAATAGATAAATAAATAAATAAAAAAATAAATAAATAAATAAATATACATTAAAAATACACCAATAAAAAAAAAAAGAAAGAAAAAAAATATGATGACTTCTAATTTCCCAAGTGTGAATACATTTCTCAGTATAAATGATGAATGAATCGTAACTTAATATCAAACTTGCCAACTGACAAACGATCTGAAACTTATTTTTTCCCCATAATACAAAAGAACATAGCATTTTAATTTTTTCAATAATATCAAAATTAAATTGAGCTTTCTAAATTGAGCTTTTATATAGCACAATATCCACTAAACATGCTCAAAGCGCTTTACAAGGGGTCCCTTTCCAACAGCAACATTTAACATAGGACAAGACATGACACCTGTTAGGCGATACTACAATTTTTTTTTCGGACAGAGACAACGCTGTTAACGGACAGGTCCTCATTTTACACCCGAGTATGGTGAGAGAATATGATTAAAGAGCCTTTTCCAAGGACTCAACTATGCGCCGAGCGAGGCTCGAACCTAGGACCGTCTTATCCGAAAGCGAGTTCATACCACAAGACTATATAGTCGCACAAAATAGGTCAGTGTTTCATACTGGTTGGCAAGTCTGCAGTATCCTGACTCACCATGTAGACTGATGCCTGATCTGGGTGCTCTTTGTCCACCAGCTTGACCAGAAATTTGTTGATTTCAGAATCCTTCATTCTGTCTCGAATCTCCACATTGTGGACCAAAAACTTGAATCTGGAAGACTGCTCTGTGTTTGTGGGGTACACTTCATAACGGAAACGGACCTGAAAAGTTGGGTTTTATCAAATATCCAATCGTTATATTGTTAAGCGATATGAAGTAGGAATAAGGAAAAATTATAATCATGTGAGTATGAAAGGCACCTAGAGCTGTTTGTATATGGAATAGGCACAGTGTAATTGATTTGCATTACTATTCTTCTTCTTCTTCTTCTTCATTCATTCATTCTTCATTCATTCATTCTTCATTCATTCATTCTTCATTCATTCATTCTTCATTCATTCATTCTTCATTCATTCATTCTTCATTCATTCATTCTTCATTCATTCATTCTTCTTCTTCATTCATTCTTCTTCTTCATTCATTCTTCTTCTTCATTCTTCTTCTTCTTCATTCTTCTTCTTCTTCATTCTTCTTCTTCTTCATTCTTCTTCTTCTTCATTCTTCTTCTTCTTCATTCTTCTTCTTCTTCATTCTTCTTCTTCTTCATTCTTCTTCTTCTTCATTCTTCTTCTTCTTCATTCTTCTTCTTCTTCATTCTTCTTCTTCTTCATTCTTCTTCTTCTTCATTCTTCTTCTTCTTCATTCTTCTTCTTCTTCATTCTTCTTCTTCTTCATTCTTCTTCTTCTTCATTCTTCTTCTTCTTCATTCTTCTTCTTCTTCATTCTTCTTCTTCTTCTTCTTCTCTCTTCTTCTTCTTCTTCTTCTCTTCTTCTTCTTCTTCTTCTTTCTTCTTCATCTTTTTTTCTTTTTTCTACTTATTATTATATTATTATTAATTATTATAAATAATCATACCAGACTTTTGAGAAAGAAATAAAAATAACTAAATAAAATATGAGTACTAAAAACATTCACGTTAAAGTCACATATCCACTAAAATGGAAGTTTAAAATATGACTTGGAAATACTGAAATATTTTCTGATAACAGTATGCAGTACTACATGAAGCAAGGTATTCAGGAGAGAGAGAGAGAGAGAGAGAGAGAGAGAGAGAGAGAGAGAGAGAGAGAGAGAGAGAGAGAGAGAGAGAGAGAGAGAGAGAGAGAGAGAGAGAGAGAGAGAGAGAGAGAGAGAGAGAGATATTCATTCACATTAGACACATTAGACACTGACCTTGCTAAGATCCAATTCCATGAGAGAATTTAGGTCTCTATTTCTTCCACCTTTATGTCTCACACTTTTATTTCCATCTTTGCCCATTCCTGAGAGTTGTTTTCTGGGACTGAGAGGGCTTAAACAAAAATTAAAAAAAAAAGAATCACAATGTTATGATGACAAGGGTAAAGAATAGAGTAAGACGCTACAAAAATGGTAAAACTGATAGTTCCTGGTGTAAAAAAAAGAAGAGTGTACAATACAAACTCTGCAAAATGATACCCATCTATTACAATTATTTATACCAGTGGTTCGCAAACAGTAGTCCACATGACAGATAGTAAAATCCATTTTTCTTTTTTTTTTTTTGACGACAAAAATCAAAATGTTACATAAACAGATTGCATTTGAATGAAATAAGCTTCTAAAAATGAAGAACAGCAGGCTCTATAATGCACATTGGTGACCACGAGAAGTTTCAAACTTTCATAGGGGACTGCTGAATGAAATTTTGGAAAAAGTTTGAGAATCACTGCCGCCGAAAAAGATCAGAGCAATTCAAAATATTTACCTGGATATGACCTTTGCACGCCCAATTTGATCTGTAAAAAAATGCCAGAGTATAAGAGTCACATTTTTTTCTCTTGTTACTCGTTGTAAATTAAACCATGTACCATAAATAAAAAAATAATGATAAAAAAAAACAAAAAACAAAGTATACAATTTGTTTTGAAAACGCACATTGCTTTCATTAATTCAAACAAGTCATTGAACTTGAAATAAACAAACATTTTAATATCATTACAAAAGACAGAAATTTCGTCTGGAGCTATATTTATTTACTAACTTCATAAGTACATTTATTTACTACACAAATTGGAATCTTAAAAAATGATGGTGCACACATCTTTAATAGGAGATATGAACCTACCAGCAGCTGAATTACGTCTAGGCTGGGTGAAATCACTGCCTCCAAACAAACGCCATACAATAGACATTTCGCGTAGAGTGTATTGATATTCAGGATCAGGGAAGCCAGAGGGTGCTCTTAGGTGATCATAGCTGCTTGTGGGTTTCCGAACAAACTTGTCTTTTATGTCAATGTCACCAACAAACAATTTTTGAACTTCATGGCTGCCTTTAATTTTCTGAAACATAAGATGTTTGTATATTAATATATCTCTCATAATAGGAATTTGTATAAATCAATGAAGAAAATTTAGGCAATCTTTCTTCCCTACACACCCCCAGACCCCAAATATGTTTGTTTTTGTTTTTAAGGGTTTTAAGGCGCTTGCAACACATTTAGGTCATTTCAGCACCAGTAAAAAGGAAGAAAATGGGATAGTCCAAAAAATTTAGAATTATAATTTGAACACCAAAGAAAAAGTAAAACAAAGGGGCACAGTACAAATAGGGAACAAAGATAGATTTCAAGAGCACACTATCAGTGTACTTATTTTGATATCACCTAAAAGTCCCACCCAGCCACAAGCACAGGATCCCACTAAGAGAAACACACTCAAACGCATACATTATACATTCAAAACAACAAAAATAATACATTACAGCGAGATGATTTAAAAGGAAAAGAATATTCTCTCCTATAACTATAACTATACATTTGACTATTTCCCTCTCAGCCAATGGGGGAAAGAACAAAACCAGTAATCTAATCCAAGACAAAGACAGAAAGCAACTCAGAAAACAGATGTATGGGACATATGGGATAGAAGACACAGTAAGGGACCTCCCTGACCTCATCCCTCATATATTCTAAAAGATTTTTTGCAATATGCATCGGCCATGCCAATTTGCATAATCATAACTTGAAATTTTTAAATTCAATTACTTACATACAGGTCTTGGAAATTATCGTCCACAATTTCAAAATCTTCAACTAAACTGTTAAGATTTTCAGGCGATGGGTCAGATGAATTATTGATTCTGCTTCCATCAGGCGAGGAATCAGACTCATAATACGATTCTTCAAAAGTGAGGTGCATTGCGTCTTTGAATTCATCACCCATATCCTTTCCTCCATCACACTGGAAGTAGACCTTTGTGGTTCTGCCGCTTGTGCTTTGTTGAGCTGCTTTTGGTTTCATTTGAACTGAGATAAATATAATAAATGAGAGTTTCGAAAAGTTTATAAGAATCTTACAGCCAGTTCATTGTGAAGGAAATGAAAATTAAATAACATATTTACATATTCAAGTCAGCCCGCTGTAAGTTTTATATGTTATTTCCATCTGTATTTTGATATATAAGAAAACATTATTTTTTGAAAGGAGATAATTTGGGTAAATAACATCCAACAGCGTTCACTGGGCCACTTTTTATAAAATTAATATAAAAGTTAATACAATGAATTTAATAATAATAACAAAAATCATTTTTTTAAAAACCCAGAAAAAAATAAAATAAAATAAAAATAATAATAAATAAATAAACAATAACAAAACAATAAAACAAATCAAAAGCAAAACAAAAAAACCCCAAACAAAAACAAAGCAAACAACATTAAAAAAAAAAAAAAAAAAAAAAAAAATAAAATAAATCGAAAGAAATCTAATTATTTCTGACATTTACGCTGGAATCATATTTCTTAAAAAATTAGAGCCAAGAGTGACATACCTTGGCAATCCTCCATGGCGTCCTCCAGAGCTGACATGACAGATGCCTCTTGTTCTGGAGTCAGGGTAGATATGGGTACAACAGGGGATGGCACATGTCTCTCCTCAGAGTCTTGATCCTGAGACAAATGGAAAATAAATCATTACATAAGGATCTAACCTTTGTTTGTGATTTATTGATTAGCGCCATAAGTAATTACTTTACTAATTTTGATGTCTTAGTTCATTCATGTCATTTCATTTCCGGACTTGTTATTAAACTCTCAAAAATCGAAATTAAGTTGCTCTCGAATGGAACCCAAAGGGCAAGAGGAAATGGGGTCGTCCAAAACAGACTTGGAGGAGAAGTCTTCACCAAGATTTGTGCATCTCCAATCTTACCTGACGTGAGGCAAGGATCTGTGCCAAGGACAGAAGAAGATGGAAGAGTGCTGTTGAGGCCCTATGTTCTGCCAGGAGCCAAGAGGCATAAGTCAAGTTAAGCAATTATCATGATAAGAAAACTGAACAGTTGTCATTGATTCAAATCCTGGAGCAGACCTTGGCCTTCCTAAGCTCATGGCCTGATACTGACCAACAAATGACGTCAAAAGACAAGTCTTTTGCCACAAAAGAAAACAAATCATGAGCTGTATTCAACAGTTCAACCAATGGGATCAGTTGTTTCCTTGACAATTCACTAAGCGTCCACAAACCTAAAAATGATGTCAAAATATGGGTCTTAGTGGGTTTTAGTGTCAGGCTTTAAATAACGATGGCTACAAGCAGACACTCTACTTTTTCACAAATATTTTTGTCAGTTTTACTCTTATTTTTTCGAAGCTGTCCTGAAGTGATATGAAAACATGCAGCCTTTTATACACCTTTTATGTGTAACAAACATTTAAAATGGAAGAATTGATAATAGACTACCAATGAATGTAAAAACGAACCATTTTCTGGCCACTGCCAACATTTTCATCTTGTAATGACTCATCATCTCCATCCAAAATCAGATCTCCGTCATTGATGAAATACTCTATAAGGTCAAATAGTGCTTTACAGGAATCTGCACAGGTCTCGATGTTTATTCGGTTGCACATGAACCTGAGGTCTGACTTGGGAGCTTTCTGTAAAAGATAAGAAAGATTGAGCTTTTGAGCTTTTATGCAATAACCACTTAATGTGCTCAAAGCCCTTTACATAGGGCCTAAAGCCAACAGCACATTTAACATATAGAACAAGACAGTATTATATTCTTTCTTTTTTTTTTTTGACTGAGAAAAACGTCATTACCGACTAGGTACTCATTTAAAAACTAGTAGTAGTAGTAGTAGTAGTAGTAGTAGTAGTAGTAGTAGTAGTAGTAGTAGTAGTAGTAGTTGTCGTAGTAGTAGTCGTAGTAGTAGTAGTAGTAGTAGTAGTAGTAGTAGTAGCAGTTGTGGTGGTGGTATGAGTGTAACTAGAAGTAATTAAAAGTAGTAAAGCCTATATGAATAGCAGCCACTCAATTTACAACATTAAAGAAAATGAAATTATATACTCGACTACTTTCCATCTCTCTGGATCGGTGACAAGTTCGCATAGTGAACTGTTTTTAACTATGCTCATCAACCTACCTGCTTGCTTGTCTTATAACAAAACTGCAACCAAATTCTCAGTTGATCCATTTCAGCCACACAAACATAATCTGGGGAGCAATAATAATAATAATAATAATAATGATGATGATGATGATGATGATGATGATGATGATGATGACCATGATGACCATGATGAAATTGAAATTGTATCCTCTTAATAATATGTTTTGGCGCTAACAAAAACAAAAAAATAAAAAAACAACCCTCCCAACAAAAAAAAAAACAAAACAAACCTGACAGATCATCTGAACAAAAAAATAAAAGTTGCCAAGAGCTCAAAATGTTTATGAAGAATGAGTATGAGACTTAGTTAAAGACTAAAGAGACAGATTTGAATAGGTTTGAGAGACTCTTATTACAAAGTTCGCAGAGTCTTAGACTTATTCAGATTTGTTTTCTATTCTTGTCCGTAGTCCCTAATAATGATTAAAACTGTAAAACATGTCAATTTTTATGTAAAATATATAGTATCTAATTTATACGCATTTACAGCAAAAATTCTTATGTCGGTGAAAAGCCTAAAAGGGCTTACTGATTTTAAATCAGAATTTATTAAGAAAATATACATTATTATATTTTATCTTTAATTATTGTTTTTATTTTATTTTTTGTTGTTGTCATTCTAGTTGTTTTTGTATAAAAGATGTATGCATAGGTATAATTTTCCGATAATAAATAATTGATTCAATTCAATTCAACAAACCTTCATAAATATTGACTTCTTTATAACCCAAATCCTTATTACACCTGTTGGTCTGCGAGAGGTAAAGAGCAGACTTGTCAAGTAGCAATCGAACTTGTGACAAAGCAGACTCTGCGATGACGTTGGTGGATACATTAAATCTCTCAACTGTTAGAAAGCTCTTGATGGGTAGGTAAAGGGGTCTAAAGTTTTAAAAATAAAAAATACAGAATATGAGGTAGGATAATCTTTGCTTCAATCAATCTTTCATATTTCAGATAATTTTTCTCCACTTTGTATTGAAGACCAAATCATAAAAAAGATTAAATGCAGTATCGCCAAGCCAGTGAACAGACCACAAGCTATAAACCCTTTATGTTAAATTAATTAAATCTAAATTCTTCCCTTTATTCCTCTTTCCCCCCCCCCCCCCCCCCACACACTCACATCATACACACACACAGACAAACAACAAACAGCCATCATAAAAAGATAGATGGTACTCCACAGAACAATAGAGATAGTGTTTCTTTTAATTTTATTTACGATTACTTATTGAAAAGAAATGCGTTTAGAATTGGAATTATGTCATCTACAATATTGTCTGAATATGCTTCCTGAGCATCAATACCCCTTTTATCTTCAACTTCATGTTCAACGTCCTTATCTGAAAAAAAGTGAATTACCCATCACTGCAGATTTTATACATATTATCTGCTGACTTTCTCCATTATTGTGTCAATGAGTTGAAAAATAAATGTTAAATAATTGATCAAATGTGTTGTTTTTAATATCTAGGATTTCTGATGGGAGTTTGCTCCATTCTTTGATGGTCCTTGGGGAAAAAAATGTTTTTATATGTGTTGGCTCTGTGTGTTGGATTGGTGAAATTACTGCCATGATAATTTCTTGTGAATGGATAGTGTTGTTTTGTAAACTATTGTAGTAGCTGTTTTGTTGGAATTTACTGTTCTGTGGAAAAGTTGGAGGCATTTCTCTTTCTTTACGCCTACTTTCAAGTGGTTTTCACTGCAACAATTTCAGAGCCTCAGCAACGCATACTGATTCGAGCAACTAATTGTGTTGGTTCTTAATCAATATATTGAAACAAAAAGAAAGAATTCCATCACTTTACTATATATGATCGATAAAAAATACAATCCAAATCCTTTCTAGACGAAAACTATAGATTTGGATCAGACAGTAAAAGAGATGAATATTGTTAATATTGATTTGAGGGGCATAACCTTGAGTTATATTTAATAAGGAATATAAATTTTTTAAAATCGAAAAGCAAAATCTAAAAATCCATAGAAAATGCAATATGCCCCAAAGCAGTCAAGGAACAGGTATAAAGAAAAAAAACAACTTTTGTCCATTACTGATTGTAATTGTAACCCCTTCTACATAAAGCTATGGCATTACCTGAAATCAACACAGCAATGGTGAAGTTGTAGATGTAACTCTGTCATCACTTTTGGCAAGGTATAACCTAAGATGGGGAAGTCTTTTAAATCAAAGAGGTCCATTGCCTGGCAATACACAAGATTAAAGGAAGCTGAACGATTTGTCAACACATTTCACATTGCAACATTAACAATGGGAATAATAATAATAGCGCCAATAATAATAATAATAATAATAATAATAATAATAATAATAATAATGATGATGATGATGATGATGATGATGAATGATGATGATGATGATGATGATGATATGATGATGATAATGAATGAGATAATAATAAATAATAAAAAATAATAATAAATAATAATAATAAATAAAAATAATAATAATAATATAATTGTGCGACTATGTGGTCTAGTGGTATGACAATCGATTTCGGATCGGAAGGGTTCGAGCCTCGCACTCGGCGCATAGTTGAGTCCTTGGAAAAGGCTCTTTACTCACATTCTCTCACCGTACTCAGGTGTAAAATGAGTACCTGGCAGTTAACAGCATTGTCTTTGTCTGAAAAATTGTAATATCGCCCAACAGGCGTCATGTCCCGTCCTAATGCTAAATGTTGCTGTTGAACAGGGACCCCTTGTAAAGCGCTTTGAGCACATTTAGCGGATATTGCACTATATAAAGCTCAATTTTTTAAATCATATTATAATAATAATAATGTATTAATAATAATACTAATAATAATGATGATGATGATGATGACCAATGACCTTTTTTCTAAGAAAAAAAATACCCCAAAAAATGAACAAAGTAATTTGAAGGTTATGTCTTGATAATTTTTCTTATTTAAAGATTTGATGAGGTAGTAAATAAGAAAGTTAAAATTGAATTTGGATATTCAAAAAAAAATATTTAAATTGCTAGGTTCAAAGAGTCACCTGTGAAATCCAGCTTTCTCCTGTCTGGTGCATCTCATGTCTCAGTGTTCCTCCATTAATGCTGACAGCTACGATAAAATTCTGAAAAATTGTTGAAGACAAATAAAAATTATGAAAGTAATCTGACAGTTGAAAAAATAAATGTAGAAAAGTAGAAAACAAAGATATGTGACATAGACCAAGCCATCTGATTACATTAAGTACCAGAATTTGATTTTAACCCCCCCCCCCCCCCCCCCCCCCCCGAATATAAATAAATAAAATAAAAGGGAGTAAACAAAACATGAAATACACAATTAACTTTTGTATCTAATGGTACACACCATCAAGACTCCTAAGTATTCCAATTGCACGTTCATACAATATTAATTTTCAAAATAACTCATATGCTTATTTGCACATCTCTCCTTTTTGTAAAATTCAAACCAGAACCACATTCACAAAAATGAATTATCAGATGTAACTTTTGACATTTTCATTTTGTTATTTGTAACACAAACTATTCCGGGGTCTTAAAAGAAAAGCAAGGGAGTGGTGGAGAGTGAAGGATATTGTTAAATATTATGTGTTTTTTTTATCCCCTGGATCACATGTTGGATAAACAAAAACAGTATGAGGAGACTTTAAAAATCTGCTATTACTCCAGATGGAACAAAGTCATCCCTCTCAAGCAAACCATTAGGCACCTTAGAATCATCCGAGGAAATTTGAAGTTTCAAAACACTCAGGGTATTGCTCTATCAGGCAAACAAGACAAGTAATTTCCTCTTTAAGTCACTAAATAAATGACCAAAAATTCGCAGTTTTCCCTGAATAAGGAAATTGCAACTTGGCAGATATTGAAGTCATCAAAATAATAATTACACTTATAAAGCACCTTTCCCCATCTGTATAAGCTCAAGCGTGCTTTACATGATCAATCTCTCTCTCTCTCTCTCTCTCTTTCTCTCTCTCTCTCTCTCTCTCTCTCTCTCTCTCTTTCTCTCTCTCTCTCTCTCTCTCTCTCTCTCTCTCTCTCTCTCTCTCTTTCTCTCTCAGATATAATAATATTATGCGTTCATCTTCATCCTTCAAACATCAACTACAAAGCACTAGACTATTCTAAATTTTGGAAAATAACACAAGATTCACAAAGTAAAAAGGTATTATTTCAGTTTACATTTGAAGGTGTCCGTATTGTCAGTTTGCGTGATATATCCTAATACATTATTTTATGAAACCCTTTAAGCTCGATTTGGATGAAATGTTAATGAAATACCTTGATGTTGTTAATAGTATCCACTTTAGTTTTCACCACAAGACTTAACATGTGTGGACTGTCTTCTCCCCAACCAGCCCGGCCTTGGCTGGTCTCACCGGCCCCACGGTCTGAGCGGCAAATTCGGGAATTCAAATGGTCAGGAATTTTATCACGTATGTGGTCTAGGGTGCCAGGAGTCACAGGAGTTGTCACATGAGCTGCAATAGTAGTAATAATAGTAGTAATGATGATGATGATGACGATGATAATGACAATGATTATAATAATAATAGATCCCCAGCCGATCAGAACAGATTTATCTTGACAATTTCATTGCAACTTTTCTGAATTCTCCAAGTTATAGTAACATAATATGATCAATGCAAACAGACAGCCTACATCTGTACTATGGGTGAATTGTTTCATAGTCCATGTCAAAATAGAGGTATGTGTTTCATGCAGTTACAGTCATATTCAAAGGGAGCAGGATGATGTGTTGACCCACATACATGTTTGCATCATTATTACTTGCCTCACCAGATGTGATGCCACCCTCACAATTAAAGGAGTAGGCGGGAGGCAATATTTTGTCCCAACAATTAATCAATGGTGCATTATTTTGTTTGGGTTTTTGACAACTAAGTTGACATCGATTTGAATGTCTCTAGTTACCACCAAATATATTAGAATAAATTAATTGTGCACAAATGATTAACTCACTCAATCCTAGAGATTCTTGCTTTTAAAAATTGGAAAAAATGTATTAAAAATGAGCATGTACATAGATATTTTTATTCAACTATCATTAACTTGTAATTATTAAAAACATAAGCTTTGATACTACGCCTATAATTTGTCTCAGAAAAAATGTAATAAATAGGCATGGGGTAAAAGTAACCCCGGGTATACTACGGATATAGTCGGTGTTAGGGTTGGGTGAGTTAAAATAGCAACAAAATCATTAAAAAAAAAAAAATAGATAGCACCTTCCACCAAGGTCTCAAAGGGCTGTGCATAGCATTATGTACAATGTTGAACAATAACATTTTGGAGAAATAAAGATTTACCATTGTGGTACATGTGAACTCTATTAGCATGGAAGCACAAGTACTTGAGATCTGGGTCACCGGCATATTGGTTGACGGAAAACAGATTGCCTCTGTTCATTGTGATCATCATTTCACCATGAAGGTAAGGCTCCTTGGAGGACAGTTCATTTGACAACTGTGTAGAATATGTGAGAGTAATATTGCAACAAATGTTAAAAGAATATTGCAATGAATTGACGAATTATAAAAAAATACTACAAAACATTTTATAATAAAATATTGGAGTAAAGACCTCCAAATAGACTGAAACCTTAGTCGACATCAAATAAAATCTACCTAAATTATTACTTTCGCAACCTTTTGTGTAAAATTAAAAATACTTTCAAAAGTGTGATATTTGTTTAAACATATATTACTAGCAATAAGATTGTATGAAACAAAGACTTTAAACATCAGATTTAGAACAAAAGTCCCTTTGAATCCACGAAAAGTTGACAAATGAGCTTTTCCTCCATTTTATTGATATGTGACTATCTGAATGAATAAAATTAGGATCACCTGTTACTTAACTTTTCTCACAAAATTATCAATCACATTGTAATACTTTTAAAAATCAATTAATTCTTGATGATCCCCTTTTTTTTTATCCCTTTTTGTTTTATCACGAACAAAAATTAATTTTTTGTTAAAGATCAAAGGATGAAAAAAAATCAATCTAAAAACGTTTTTGAATAATTGTTTGCTCACCACATGGGGTACAACGGCCAGCACTCTACCCTTGCCAATGTCCAGAGAGAAGCACGTCTTACTGATAGGTTTGATGGAGGGTTGTTTATTTGGTGCATGTAATTTGTGTCTGTCGTGGATGGAGTAATGGAGGGATTCGTCTGGGTCCTCATCATCTTCAGAATCAGACTCACCACCTTCAAAAGAAAAACATTGTAAGATGACTAAGTGATCTGATCCTTCTATTTTATTGCTGCTGCTACTACTACTACTACTACTACTACTACTACTACTACTACTACTACTACTACAACAACTACTACTACTATCACTACTACTACTATCACTACTACCACTACTACTACTACTACTACTATCACTACTACTACTACTACTACTACCACTACTACTATTACTACTACCACTACTATTACTACTAACATCACTGCTGCACTAGTACCACCACCACTACTACTACTACTACTACTATTACTACTACCACTACTACTACTACCACTACCACTACTACTACTACTACTACTACTACTATGACTACTACTACTATTACTACTACCACTACTACTACTACTACTATCACTACTACTACTACTACCACTACTACTACTATCACTACTACTACTATCACTACTACTACTACTACTACTACTACCACTACTATTACTACTAACATCACTGCTGCACTAGTACCACCACCACTACTACTACTACTACTACTACTACTACTACTACTACTACTACCACTACTTCTACTACTATTACTACTACTACTACTACCACTACTACTATTACTACTACTACTACTACTACTACTACTACCACTACTAATACTATTACTACTACTACTACCACCACTACTACTATTACTAATACCACTACTACTACTACTATTACTACTACTACTACTACCACTACTACTATTACTACTACCACTACTATCACTACTACTACTACTACTACTACCACCACTACTATTACTACTACCACTACTATTACCATTAACATCACTACTGCACAAGTACCACCAATACTACTACTACTCCTGTTTTTTCTACCTCTGCCAAAACAACCATTAATACCATTTCTACTACCACCACATCTTCTACTATCATGTGTAAAATGCTAACCCAATGTAGAATCAGTGAGTCTTCCATGTTGCTGTAACATGGCAAGAACCCCTAGGTTTGTATTAGATGGAACGAAATTGTTGATATTTGATCCTGTTCCCAGCGGAGCTGGCTCCCACATCAGGATATCGTTGTTGAATCTGCAGAAAAATAGAAACGTTTAAATGCCGAGAATTATTTGATTGCTTCTGCAATGTGTAACTTTCTGGTAATAGGACAATTCTAGCCATGAAACATTATCACAAATTACAGGCAATCATGTTATTCTGCACGCTAGGAATTTGCTCTTTTTATACATTATTCAAAGACCTTTTCTTCAATAATTTTATTTCATGGAATTTGTGTGGTATCAGTGATCATGAATGTGTGATTTATATCAATTTATGGCAAAAGAATTCTCAGTAATATCGTATCTTCAAATATTTTCTATATGGAATTTAGTGGTTACAAGACACCCATTTTTAAAAACTTTTACCTTATAAACAGTCTTCACTCTGCTTTTACTAACATTATTGTATAAATAAATTAAAGTGTTATTTCTATAAACTTTTAATTGACTTTTAATTCCTCTGAATGTGATCTATTGAGATGCAGGGTGGCAAACAAAAACAAAGACCTCTTGAACTGTCGCTAGTTGGCACCTGTCCTACCCCAAACCATTTTTTCTGGTCTAACCAACCTTTACCATCAGTGACAATAGTAATAATGATATTCTTGTTTACTATCTACATCACACAACCTTTAACATCAGAGATAATAGTAATAATGATATTCTTGTTTACTATCTATCTACATCACAAAACCCTTAACATCAGAGATAATAGTAATAATGATTTTCTTGTTTACTATCTACACCACCCAACCTTTAACATCAGAGGTAATAGTAATAATAATATTCTTGTTTACTGTCTACACCACCCAACCTTTAACATCAGAGATAATAGTAATAATAATTTTCTTGTTTACCATCTACACCACCCAACCTACCAACATCATTCAGTCCTACAGTATCAGTCATTATATGATGACAATATGTAGCTTAAATCCTCAATTTCTCCTTCCAGTTCTTAAAAGTTGCATATCACCAATAATGAATTGTGGAAATTCAAAGATTTATGAGATTTAAACTGCTCTTGAAATTTTCTTAATAATTTGGCTCAAATGTCTGGATGACATAAAATAAACCATCATTCAACCATGATCAGATAATTTTTTAAAAGAAAAAAAGCGTTATAACAGAAGGCCTTTTGATAATAATAATAAAACATTATATTTGTTGAGTGCTCTACCATATCATGGGAAAGCGTACAGAGCACATTTACAGGTGTATCAACACAATAATTAGGAAACTAACAAAGTCTTGAGATGCTTTTAAAACATTTATTGCGATGAACAATGTCGTAATTCTTTTGGAAGTTTGTTCCAGAGTGTTGGGACATTTATAGAAAAAGAGCATCCTTGACAAACAAGAGCTCTTTCCTAGCGTAGCCAACAATTTTCCATCAGATTACAAGAGAGGGATCGGGTTGGTAAATAGAACTTCAATTTATCTAAAGGTAAGCCAATTAAGCTCTTTTAGCAAAGGATAGATGATGTTTCTGCTGCGTTTAAGGACTAATCTTGCAGCATTGTTTCGAATTCTTTGCAGTATTAGTGTTCTCTCACTGGTGCTGATTAATGACATAGTCATTTGTAGATCATTAGGTGTAAAGAATCTTGGCTTTATTTTGAAAAATTTTTGAGTACACAACATCAAATTAAAAAAAGCTCTGTCATAATTTACATTTTATATTAAGAACTATCAGTCCTATCCATACAAAATAGAAGATGTAACATGCTTATTCACTCCCTTTTTGCAAACAGGCTGAACTATTATTATTATTGCTCGAGTGAAACCTAAAAAAAAATTTACTTTATGTATCAGTGGGTACTTTTGATAATCTCGGCATGTTTTTCCATTAATCTCCTCAATCAACATTGCCCAAGATGTTTCAAAATAATAAATAAAATTTGATTTGTTACTCCTAACGGGGAAATCTGTATTTCCAGATTACGCCGGCTTTAACTGAAAGGGCATCTTAATGGCAAATTAAAAACCTGAGTTCCTTGCTTGTGTCCTTTGTTTTCATGTTTTTTTCATCCATTCCCCCCTCCCCCCCCCCCCCTCCCCTCTTGACAAAGTATTTTGTATTCAATAAGAGTCACATCCAAATGGAAAGCTAGCCCTTATCACAGTTCTAAGTTAACAGACATGAATCACAAAGCTTAATTCAGTGGACAATTCTATTTTCACTTCACCTGTTGTACAACAATTCCAGGAAGTCCTTATCGTGGAGGAATGCTGTGATAGATGGCACAGAAATGTCCACCAACAGACCTGTATGGTTGCGGCATTTTTCACGAAAATGGTTCAGCTCTGATGCATCACCTGGCATCACCATCTGAATTAGTAAAAAAAATAGAAGAAGAAAAAAAAAGAAAAAAATTCTAATTATAATTACCCAAACACCTGAAGTTTTAAAAATGTTTGTAAATTTGTGTGAGGACAATTACGCATTACACTGTGGTTTTCATTTTATTATAATATTTTTTAATGGCTCATTTAATTCTCAAACAGATCTAATGGTACAGGACTTTATTTTTCCATCAACCACAGATAGCTTGTCAGTAGTATACTTTAAAAGTAGAGAGCGGTGGGGGCTGTCTGATTTGTTTTTGTTTTGTTTTTAAGGGTTTTACGGCGCTTGCAACACATTTAGGTTATATCAGCACCAGTAAAAAGGAAGAAAATGGAATAGTAAAAAGTTCTAGAATTACAATTAAAGCACCCAAGAGAAAGGAAGACAAAGGGGAACTGGGAACAAATAGGGATCAGATGCAGATTCCAAGAGCAAACCATCAATGTACTTAGTTTGAGATCACCTATAAGTCTCATCCGGACACAAGCACAAAATCCAACAAAGAGGAGTACACTCAAATGCTTACAGTATACATTTAAAATAACAAACATAATAATACATAACAGAGAGATGATTTACAAGGAAAAAAATATCATCTCCCAAAACAATAAATATGCATTTGACTGTTTCCCTCCCAGCTAGGACTCAGGCCAGGGCTAGGAAAAAACCAAGTAATCTCATTCCGAGACAAAGACAGAAAGCAAATTGGAAAACAGATATAGGGGGATAGAAGACACAGTAAGTGCCACCCTGCCCACTATGGGAGGCCAGGATCCCCACCCAGGGGGCTGTCTGAAGCCTGGGATTGTGAAAATGCTACGAAAGAGTGATATGGAGAGGCTTCGGATGGGAACAATACAGAGGGCTACTTTAAGTAGTATCTTGAGTTTATTACCAAGAGGGGTGATACAATTATATGAGATTTCACAGCATGTGGCCAGTTATGTGAGTACATTTGACATGAATGAAGTGCATAAATAAATAAAGTGACTTCCTTAGGGTTAACATAAATAATTATACCCTCAACAATCATCACATCATAACAAAATTATTGCCTAATCATTTCAGGAATTATGTATATTCTAACTAGTTCTATGAAATTTACAAACACCTGCATATTTTCCAAATTAACTCACTTAGTACATTCAAAGAGGGTAAAATAATCCTTCAGGGACAAAAGCTTAATTTATAAAGGTTTCTGTTGTGTTAAACAGATAGCAACAATTGCTCGTTGCCCTGAGTATTGTATGCTGGTCCATCGCAGAGTGTTTTCAAAGAGTTATGAGTATAAAATCAAAGTAAACATTCCAACAACAACAACAACAAAAAAGATAAGAAAAAGAACAGAGGAAGAACAAACAAAAACAAATTTTAAAAAACCAAAACATTTAGGACTGGGAGGGCCTTTTGAGAACCACACTCATAAATTAAAATATCAAAATAAAAATTATTGTAAAAACAAAAACAAACAAACAAACAAACAAACAAAAAATACATAAAATAATAAGATATAACCTCGTCATTATCTGGAGACTCATGATTGGAATGAGACAAGTCGTCCCTCTCATACATATTTTTCTTGCGACTAAAGGGAGATGACTCTGCATGCATTAGATCCTCACAGTACTCCATGCTGCTTCCTGATGCATCTGAGTCAGCCTCAATTTCCAGTTCGGACTCTGCTTTGTTGTTTTTTATGATAACCAATCTGTCAATATGACATAATGAATTTAATAAGTAAATGATTTACATTTGTCAATGTGCAAGCCATTTTGATAAATACGAATGATATGTTTGTCAAAAATACCCCCCCCCCCCCTCAAAAAAACCCAAAAAAACCCCCAAAAACCCCCAAAAAACCCAACAAAAACAAAACAAAAAAACCCCCAAAAAATAATGATACATTTTAAAAATAAAGAAGACAAGTGTGTTTACCCATTGCACAACTTCCTTTCTTTCTAAATTTAAGTTTTCAAAGCAAGGACAAACTTTTTTTTTTCAAATTTTCAAAAACTAATGTGTCTGTAACCTTCCATCTCCATTAGTGTTAGAGTTTGTGAATTATAGTTCCAAATTATACAATTTGAGCTAAATAAAATGATGTGTCTGCTGAGAGGAATGCAATTTTTAAGCAGAACCCCCCCCCCCCCCCCCCCCCCCCCCCCACAATAAGTATAAAAATCAAATAAACAAAACAAATAAGGAAAAATATGAATACATGCTGATGATGATAGTGATGATGATAATGAAGATATTGTTGTTAATGATGATGATAATGATGATGATAATGATGTTGTTGATGATTATGATTATGATGATGATGATGATGATGATGATGATGATGATGATGATGATGATGATGATGATGATGATAACAAAAATAACAATAGTAAACTCAGTTCTCTTCATTTTGTTCAACCCAGTGTAAGACCAATTAGAAGTAAGTACTCATATCTATTTAAACCTGCATAGTTGTAAAACCATTTTTGAAATCAAATACACCTATTCTGCACTTCAAATTATTTCTAAAGATATATTCTTAGGAAACGATAAAATTCTCAAAAACTATCTATAATAATTAAGAATCAAAATAATTGAACTCATACCTCGGCCAATCCAAATGATGAACATCTCTGGGACTAGCCTTAGTGTCATCAACGGTCACCTCTCCAAACAATATGGGTGTCTGGTTGATGTCTTCCTGCAGGTATGCTGCAACAGAAAGATGGGATACAATGAGTTTGAGTAGATATCTTTATTATATCTTAAAGTTTCACTAGATTTCTTTATTATACTATAAAGCTTGAGTAGATTTCTTTATCATATTTTAAAGTAAATTTTGATTAATCATGTTGACTTCTTGTCCTGCTCTTTTCACACTTCTTCGTTTTTAATTTTGTCAATCTGTTTTATCTTCAGGATTTTGCAAAGACATATTTGGAGGCCATGAAGGATGGATTTACTGGTTTTCCAAGTTTTGGAGCCATACAGGAGGACAGACTTGACATTTGAATTGAATATTTTGAATTTTGTTTCCATTTTAATTTTTGATACTTTCCAAATGTTGAGTGATTAGAAGGATTTTGTTACGATACAGCCAACATTTTTCTCATTCTGATTTCTTTTGTGCATCAATCATTTGAAGAAATACTTTTCTGATAGCTGTACAAATTATTGCTGTTAAGTACAGCTTGTTTTGCTGGAAAAAAAAATTATGTGTAACATGTACTTATTCCTTTTGAATGAGAGTTGAAAAAAATCAATTTTTATGTTGGATGAGGATGACGTTTTAAAGAAAATCCCGAAATTAGTCGGTAAGGAGAGAGTTAAAGAGTAAACATTTAACACTTGTAGGCATTTCACCATTGTTTATCCTGATAAAATGTGCTGAGACCGTTACTCTCATCTTTCTTCTGGATTCGAAATTATGAATGTATTTTTATTCTTGTTTGAGGAAGGGTTTTGAATCTAAAACATTCTGAGTTAAATATTTTCTTATTCATTTTTGTTCAATAAGAGAGGTTGGCGGTTTTGTAACCGGTGTATTATAAGTGTTGTGTTTTATTATAGACATACCACTTATTTTGAAGATTTGTACTTCCAGTTGCCATATAGGGTCTGGTTTTATCTTGGTCATGGCCTCTGGGGCTTCCAGTTCTAGGAGAAGGACTTCTTTATGAAGACTACGCCGGCACCAGTTGTCTCTTGGAGAAGGTACCCTGTCTGCCCTGAGGTCTGGTATAGGAAATCTGAATTGAAAGATATTTGAATTGTAAATCAAAATAGACATTTATGTCTGATCATCTCAGTTGGGCCTTAGCATTAGCATATATAACATTTTAAAAAATGATTCATTGAGTGAATTTTCATTATATGTGAGAAGCTAAGAAAAAATAAAAATGCGGTGAAATCAAAAGACAAAAAAAAACCCCAACATTCTCTTTAAGAAAGTATACCAAACTAAATTTTAAAGATTCAATGAAACTTCATTCAGACATCTCTCTGAAGAAGGATTAGACTATAATTTGTTCAAAATTTCGGATTTATTAGAAATAATGATAATAGAATGGGTGAAATTATATTTAAAAACGTTCAAAATGGCTTCATGCCATGACACCTAAAATGTTTTTTAAAACATGCCAGAGCTTCAAAAAGAATAATTCAAAGACTGTTTTGAATAATAATAATATCACCTAATCCCCTTAGGCCTTTTATTCAACAATCTTAGTTTAAAAAAAACAAACTAGAATGGATTAGGTTGGTTATGAAACACCAATTCAATTGATATTCATTCAGCCCAATCTTAAAAAAGAGTCAAGAAAATGTGTTTTCTTTTCTTTCCCAAAATTTTGTTTCCTTTCGATTTTTGCGTCACGTTTGCATTAATTCTATCAAGTCATCAGGTCATCATGATAAACAAATTGCTTGTTATTCTCTCTTCATCTAAATATAGATCTTTAATTTTAATATATATTTTTGAATGTCACATTAAAAAGAAAAGATTACCAGAAGAACATTATACATTGATATTGACCACTTTGAATCAATGAAATCATGTAAATGGAATCAGGTCTGAGGTTCGATCCCCAGTCGAGGTAGACTGATTCTTGGGATGATTTTTTTTTTACTTGTATTAGAGACCATTTGTAATTTTTAGCTGTAACTGTAACCAAATGACAAAATGCCTCTATGAAAAATTAAGATGCCATTTATTATCATTATTATTATTATCATTATTATTATTATTATTATTATTATTATTATATTATTATTATTATTATTATTATTATTATTATTATATTATTATTATTCACATTATAATCATCATTACTATTGTATATCATATAATCATCATCATTATCATATATTCTATTATTATATTATTATTATTATTATATATTATATTATTATATTATTATATTATTATATTATTATTATATTATTATTATTATTATTATTATTATTATTAATCATTAATATTACTATTATACCAAAAATAGAATATTGATTAGCATACCTGACTCTAAGAGTTGCATGGGTCACTTTGACATTGATGTCTACGTTCACACGGCTTGGACTGAATTCATCAATCATTGCCTCGTCCAGCTGAGAGTGGAGAGAAGGGTAACGAACGTCACTTTTAACTTTCAAAAAGTTAAGTCAATTGCCTTTAACCGGTTAACTGTCGTACTCTGGAAGAACAACTATTTAAAATTTTGGCCAGAAAACTTGTCCTTCAAATATGGATAATAGATTTAAATGACCCTCAACTTGGCAAAAACTCTCAAACCTGGGACTGCTCTTGCCAAAAAAAATTCTTAAACCTGGGACTCACGAGGTTCTGATAGTTTTAGCCAAGATGAGAGTAATTTAAAATGATCGATATTTGAAGGGTCAGTTTTCTGGCCAAATTTTTTAAAACGTTTAAATCCAGAGTACAGCAGTTAACTAGTAAAAATTGAGTAGTTAGTAGTGCTTTATAGTTGAATACCAGAATATGAGGTGAGGGGGAGAGGGCGAAAGAGAAAAGAGAGAGAGAGAGAGAGAGAGAGTGAGAGAGAGAGAGAGAGAGAGAGAGAGAGAGAGAGATAAAAAGAGTGAAAGAGAAAAAGGAGTTGAGGGAGAGATGGGATGGGTTGGGAGAGAGGAAATGAGAGAAAAAGAGTGAGATGGTAGAGGGGAGAGACGAGGAAGTGAGTGATGGGGGGTGAGGTATTGCGAGAAAGAGAAAGAGGGCAGTTGGTTAGAGGGAGGGGGTGGGGGGCAAGGAAAAGAAAGAAACAAGGGTCTTGTATTCACCCAGTTAATAAATGCTTATAAGTATGTCCATGCTTTTGGAAAGATGTGGGAGGAGTCT
>NC_088360.1:83192212-83194712 GCF_034508935.2 Berghia stephanieae | reverse complement strand
GCATAATATTTTCATTCGTAGACCCCAGGCACAAACTGACAGGGTGAAGGTTGAATGAAAGTTTGAAGCGATAAAGTGGAGAGAGAAAAAATATATCCAGAAACAAACTAAAAGGTAACTGTTTAAATTAAGGATTGCTCAGTCTAGTTCATGGTTGAAGTTTAAACAGAAAAAAAAAAACATACATTTTATATGAAAGATAATTTGAAACACATAATATCTGCATCTTGATGAGTTTAAAATTATGAAGAAAAAAACAAAACAAACAAAAAACTCAGATTAGTCAACATAAGCAATCCTCAGAAGTCATTTTAAAGTTAACGAAAATTGAAAACAAAACAAAAGAAAGAAAAAACATAAATAAAAAGGTTCGAGGGTCCATCCAGAGGTCTTGCTGTACAGGAATGAATTTTGTAATAATGTGCACCACTCTTCATGGAACAAAGTAACGTGATGAGACTGTATTCCTTTTAAGATGAAGTAGATTCAATAGAAAACAAAATACTCAACAAAGAACATTTCGGCCTAAAACCTCTCTTTAGCAAATCAAAAAGTAACAAATAGAAACGAACTTTCTTTATTCGTATTTTATGTTCTGAGATTGTTGTTTTTTTTTTTTTTTTGGCCACTGAATGAAGACGGGGTTAGAACATTAAACATTAATTATTACACATCTTGTCTTTTACATAGATCGCTTAATTCATTTTGGGGTTGGTTTTTTTATTTTTTTTATTTTTTTTTTTTTGGGGGGGGGGGGGGGGGAGGAGGAGGGGGTTTCTTTGTTTTTTAGTTTCTCTTTCGTTTTCTTTTTCTTTTCCCTCTGTTCAACCGCTCAGATATTATGTTGGGAATTTCTTAAGACCGCTTAATGACAATCCCATATATTATGAAATCATAAAGGGATGGTTTGTTGCATAATAATGACATAATAAATAATATATGGATGTATGACATTTCATGACATGATAATGTATGTTTGAAGACAGGAAAAAATGAAAAGAGAGGAGGGTATGCTTGATATTTGCCTGTGCTTTAAAATTGTGCATGTTAGAATTGGTGTTCAATCAACGCATTTCGACAGATGTGATTTTAATATACGTAACGGTACTCTTCGTATTGGAGGAAGTGTAGGTATGGAAATATGTAATGAATGAATGGATAGCTTATTAAAATGAATGGAAAAATAAATGAATAGAGTGACCAATTGGCAAAAACAAACAAACCCCATAACAAACAAACAAACAAACAAACAAAACAATCAAAGCAAAAAAAATAACCAACAAAGAAAACAAAAAAAACAAAAACAACTGAACAAATGAATAAATACTCGAAGAAACAATAAATAAACGTGTTAATAACCTTGAAATAATTGAATAAAATAAATTAATTAATTAATAGATTAAAATAAAATAAAACAAATAGAATAAGATAAATAGATAAATAAATAATAAATAAATAAACACATAAATAAATTATGAAAGAGAGAAATATAAATAAATAAATGAATGAATATATATAAATAAATATAATAAACAATTTCAGTAAGTGTGAAATGTAGTCCTCTCATTTAACAGTTACTTAAACCTCAGGTTTCTAAGATCATAACCTCACATTATGATCTAACAACAATCTCAAAATGTTATGCATTGCCGTTATGTATAATGGCCAAATCTTATTTTATGACATCATCGTACAGTCACTCGAGTGTTCCCCCCCTACCAGAAAGTCACGATCCAGTTAGAGAAACTGAGATTTGCTTTTCTCTCTTATCAAATATTATGCGACTCCCATGTTGGAACCAAGGGTCGATGAACAAATGTTAGGGATCACAGACCAGAAGAGAGGGGCCTCTCTTTGGTTCTATGTTAGGGATTGCCCTTCAGCGATGGATGCAGAGTCAACGACTAAAGTGTAATAGTAATAGGATGAGTGATTCCTTTCGGCCTAGCCTTACTTTCATCGGGTATTTTTAAAAAAGAAGACCCAGCTACCCATTTACTCCAGGATGCACAGCTCCATTCTTCAGAGTATTCAAGTATGAACTTAAATATTACACTAAAAAAAAAACACCCCCAACAAAACTTGAGCTTGTATATAAGGCAATACCCACTAAACGTTTTCAAAGGTCTTTACTATCGCAGCTATCCTATCGAATGGATAAAACTTTATAAAAACTTAATACAAAAAAAAGGGGGCAAAACTAAAAACTTTGAACATTTTTATCAAATGACTGTTGAAAGGGTGGTATTCAATTCTATTTATATCTATCATACAACTTTCCGTCACGGTTGAAAATACACGCAAAAATTATTAACGAAGCCTAAATTGCAAAGAATGTAATGCGTGTCATAATCTAACCCTTTCTTTTTATATATACATAGGTATACACGATACATACCTATTACATTTCTCACAAAATTCTCAGCCGTGTAGATACCGTTCCATATAAGGCAAATATACGCACCGGGTAACGGAATATCAAAGAGAAAGAATTGCTTTG
>NC_088360.1:83164712-83184712 GCF_034508935.2 Berghia stephanieae | reverse complement strand
TTGGTAATAAAATAATAATCTATACCATACAATTAATGTGTTACAACATGGGACTGAACGCAGGACGAGGGGATATCATGTATCTACTATATTATGGGAAAATGGGAAAGTCCGCAAAAATCCCCTCCCCGTCAAGCCCAGTACACAGTACACAGTCTCGAGCGTGAGCGACACCTGACACGGAGAATACATCGCTATTATTGAACGGCAATCGGTTAACGGAATCCTCAACTAAATAATTGATGATATTGACTTCCAATCATATGGAATTAGCCAGAAAAGCTGAACTTATATTCCATGTTAGATCATTTACAAAAACACCATTTATGAGTCATGTTTAAGTTTAGCGTAGTAAAAAAAAACCCCGGAAATATAAAAAATACTTGATAACTCTGACGTTATTTCAGATAACAAGAACTACCTAAAAGACCAGTAACATTTTACAGCGTAGCTTGAAGGAGCTCTCGTCTCGCCAGGGAGGGCGAATCAATAAATACAACTGAGTGTGTTCGTGTGTACATGTTGATGTGTGTGTGATCATGAAGGTGTGTGTGTTTGCGACTGTGACGGGAAGAACAGGCAGATGACGGGCCACAACTGGTGAGCGGACCAATCAAATGTGACGACCTGCTCTGTCAACCAATCGTGCAGCGTGTGTTTCAATGGGGTCACAGTATGACCCGACAAGCCCAGGTGAAAACAAGTCTACGTTCGTGGCTATTCAGGTGTTCTTACGACAGAGAGACAAGGAGGTGGCCAAACTGTGACTCATATACGTAGATAGATATGTGACAATTTATCGACATTTTGGATATGTGTCAATGCCAGAATTTACAAATTTATCACGCCACAGAGGATATGTGAATTATTGATTCCCACTCATTGCCACTGGACCGAATGAATGAATGTTATTGATGATTTTGTATGACCCAGATCGAAGAAACAAGGTGGAATAGACACACTTAGAGGATTGTGAGGTGAGGACCTGTTTCGATGTGATGATAAAATTTCATTAGAATGCTCCTCTCATACGGACATCAGAGTTATGAAAGTAACGAGTGATAATATGGCTGATAACTTCCTCCGCGCCTTAACTTTTCATTGTACCACTATCTAGAATTTTGATTCATCCCCTCTCCCTTACATCTGGTCCATGATATTAAGATGGTTGAGAGGGATGACGGCCATGTCACCCAATACGATTTCATTTTCAACAAATCTCTTCCGCATTTGATAACGTATCATACTGTCTTTGGTAAGCACACGAATTGCCCTGATTATCTTGGGTTGTATTAGCTGATCTATTATACAATCTTTTGATTTTATTATTTATATTTTCTTGTCATCATCTCGACTTTATTGGAATCCGATCTCACAAGTGTCTAATTTCTTATTTCCAATCACTCGTAAGCAATAATCCAATATCATATGTCACTTTCTCGATATGAAACGTTAACACTCACAGTTGAAAAGCATTGTATTTCACGAACAGACAAATTCAACTAAAATAACGTTTGTCTCCATACTCAGGGAAACCCCCCCCCCCCAAAAAAAAAAACAACAAAAAAACAAAACAATACGTACACGATTCCTGAATTATTTATTATGAAAGATAAGCAATCGACAGTTTCATCATTTCTCTGGTTACCTTTTTGATCTTGTTATTTTCTTGTGGATTTTGCCACTCTTAATATTATTGTTATTGGTTTCGTAAACGGGCGCTATAGAAATATTATTATTATTATTATTATTATTATTATTATTATTATTATCATCGTCATTTCTAGAAATCAAAATTTAGTACAACAGCATAAAATAACAAGATAACCTTTCCAATTCAACTGCTAAAAGCTGTGGACTTGCCACATACTTTTCTGCTGTCTGAATTTTAATGATGTAGTATTAATATAATTATACTATTTTTGTTATGGCTGAAAAAGGGTTTTGGCCCCGACATGCTCTGTGGTTGATATTTTGTTATTCTTTGAAGTTGTTATGTTCAATGCTTTTCAACGAGCTTTATTGAAATCCAAGTAAAAATATCAGCTGTTTTGTTTTCAACCACTTGATCAGACATTTTCCTGTTCAAACATCCAATATTTTCAAATGGAAGCCAATCATAAAACATGCATTTTAAACATTTTGTAATTGTTAATGTTAGGATATTTGAAAGTAAAAACATCTAGCTTTACATTACGTAAAAAAAAAGTCCATGTCAATCACAGCCTTCTGTTGTCAGAAACATATACTTTTTCTTTTCAGAAAATGGCAAGTGAGCTGTCCACTATTTTGACAATCATTTGCATTTTTATGCATTTGAATTATGCAAATGTGTCTGCTGAGAACCTCAAATGTGCAATTCTGAAAGATGTCTTCACTAAGTGTGTTTGTCGTGCAGCTACCGAAGAGAAAGGAATTGTTTATTCCATCGTTGATTGCAGTGGCCAAAATCTTGAACAAGTCCCTCTTGTTCCCCAAGACAAAGACCTAAGTTTTTACAAATTAATTCTTAAAAACAACAAAATATCAAATCTGACAGAAGCATCATTCCAAAGAATGAAAGTGGAGTATCTGGATTTGAGTGGAAATGAGATAACGTCTGTGGATAATAATACATTCGACAGCATGAAAGACTATTTACATAATCTCGAAATTGACGGTGATAGCCAATCTTTGCCTCCAATATCTGCTCTCAATAAATTAAATAGAATTCAAAGCCTCACCATGAGAAACTACAATGTTCCTGTCCTTGAGCCGCATCATAATTATTTCTTGTCCTTTAAATATCTGAAAAGTTTAACATTGGATAACTGGAATATAAACCATATAGAAGGTTCATCTTTCCTAGGACTGGATCGATTGCAGAGTTTGATATTGTTAAATCAGAAGTTGGAGAATATACCCCTTGATGGATTAAGAGATGAACCTTTCAAAAATTTGGAAACTCTACAGATCTCACACAATGACATAAAAAGGGTAACCGCCTATGCATTTTCAAATCTTTCAAAATTGAAAAACCTTGATCTTAGCAGTAATAAAATTGAAGAGTTAGAAGAAGATTGCTTTCAAGGTGTTAAAGACACTTTGCAAACTGTAAATCTTGAAGGAAATCTACTTAACAATGGTGATAGTAAATTGGATGGCCTTACAGGAATGGCTGCTTTGGAAACGCTTAACCTGGCTCGCAACACTTTTCAGAGAATTCCTAGTATGCCAAATCTGGGACTATCGAAACCACTAAATCTCAATCTGAAAAACAATGAAATCAAGCAGGTTCTGGAGAACTCATTCCAGGGCTATGGCCAGTACCTTAATGAGCTAGATTTATCTAGAAATTACATAAGAAAAATGCACTACCAGTCATTTAAAGGCGTAACAAGGCTTGCCTCTATAGATTTACAAAATCAACAAGGCTTTGATACATCAGCACTTGAGTTAGCAATTAGTTTAACAAACTCAGCATCAGCTCTTCACACAATAAATATCTCTGGGCAGAAAGCAGACCCCAACAGTTTGTGGGCTGTTGTAAAGGAGATTACCGCTCTAAAAAGTCTAAAACTCAATTCTGCAGACCTGAAAAGTATTCCAGACAATGTGTTTCAAAAGCTTGCAGTAGTGGAAGATATTGATCTCAGTTACAACACGTTACCTGCTGTTACTCAGAAATCATTTGCTGGGGCTCTCCAGCTCAAAAAATTGAATTTGGAAGGAAATGGTATCATCACCATACCGTCTTGTCTTTTTTATGGATTCACTTCACCAAAAATCATCCTTTTCCTTGGCCTCAACCCCATTGTTTGTGACTGTAAGATAAAGAAACTATTAGAGGACTTGAAAAGTGGTCGGATCGAGTTGGGTGTTTCAGATAAAACTGCCACGTGCACTGATGCAACATTAATTTCCTCAAAAGATCCAGAAAGTTTGAATTGTAAACCTTCCACAGACGGCTCCTGCATTGAGTACTACACAACCACACCCATGACTGTCACAGACCCAGTCACTGATCCAGAACCTCCACAACTGGATCTCCGCATCTTGGATGTGGATGTTCATACAATCAAAGCATCTTGGAGCTTATCTGATCATACAAATTTAGAAAAGTTCCGATTTCAGGTTACTTCTTCAAACAGTGTTGAAGAATTTACTCGAGACAATATTGCAATATCTATTAATGTTATGGAAGCAACAGGATTACCAGCTAACATGCATGTCACAGTATGTGTTACAGCACACTTCACAAACCGAGGAAAAGTCCATGCTTGTAGTGTGAACAAAACTCGTTCTTCAACAAACCCAGGTAAAGAAGGTTTGGAAGACGAGTCAGACTCAGCTAAAACTGGAATAATAGTTGGATGTGTTGTGGCTGGAGTGGCGTTGATTGGCATTGTGATAGCTGTCGTTATTCTATTGGTTTTCAGGAAAAAGCCAAAAGAAACTCCTGACAATTACAGACCACCGACACAGCCTAGAAGTTTTGCTAAAGCTGAACTACCATCTATGTCTGATGACAGTCGCAGATTTGCAAAACCAAAAAAGAACGGGAAAGGTCCGAATTCAGAGGGAATGCAAGTGGTTGCTATAAGTGATGGTCAGACTAGCCCAGGTCACAGAGTTGGAAGGGTTAACATGATGTTTAAGCCAGAAGATGGATATGAACCGATGTCAAACTTTAAAAAGAAAAACGGAGGTTCAATGTATGAAAATGATCATGGAGCTTTACCACCCACTCCTGGACCAGATCAAGATAGTAGACCCCCATCCTATCCTGGAGCTACAGGAGGCTATTATAATCAAGGATATAATGAAGATAAATATGATGAAATCGAAGTTGAGATATAGTTGACAGTTACTGAGCTACTGGAAAAAAAATTTAATCAATGCTGTTTAACAGCGTCTATCCAATGGTGCTGTGTTGTTCTGAGATTATTTGTGGTCCGGATAATTTGAAGGCAATAGAGAATCTTCCAATGGGATGTTTTCAACTGTTTTACAAGATTTGAATTCATAAAAGACTGATCTGTAAATGAACATTACACATTTTACTTTATGTTGCAAACACATAAAGGCTATGAGAAAATTAATAGATTCATGGACATCTTTGTGTAGGTAAATATAAAAATCAAAAGACACTGCTGCAACTCTGAGACATCCATTTTGTATATCATGATGACCAAGATGTGTCTTTGAAGCTACCTCGTTATACTTTACAAATCACAATGCACCATTAATGAGTATTTGTCTGTCGGCACATCCTCAAAAAACTATGCAGTGACTGTTAGTGTTGTCACTTGTGCCTCCATATTGTTTTTGAGAATGTACAGAACAATTTATGTATAATTTTAAAATGCCAAATTTGGTGATGTAAATGGTTTTACTACTCAAGATGACAAGATTGTTGTATCCTTTTTAAAAATTGATAATTTATTAACTGATGCCACAACTACTTACGTAACTACACTAACTGTTAATAATATTTATTTATTTTAAAGTTTCAAACACACAAGTTGTTTTTAGAAGCAGATTTTAATCCTAGCCCACCGTAAGCGTGTCAATGGCTTAAAATGGTTGATATTAAACAGCGATGCAAGGACTCAATTCAAATACAATGAACCGTGCTGTATTGCCCACCGCTACATTTACAACCTCATGATGTGAGTGAGTATTGTTAAATTGATTCTAGACCGGTTCATCAATGTACCCCCAAAAATGCAACGTGGTCCCAAACTTGATAGTTTGATGAGGTTTTTCTGCACTGGTAACAATGTATCTTAAATTTAAATCCACATTCCATAAACTATCATGAAAGATGTGCCTACACAAGCCACACAATGATCAAAATGTATTTTTAAAAAGAAGCAACAACACCACACACACACACACACACATGCATGAAAAGCAAAAAAAGCCCAAAAAAAACAAAGAAACACACATACACACAAAGTCCAAAGTTTTATACAAGTTTTCAGCTCATCTGTGAATGTTATTCAGAGTGAGTTTTTGCACTTTCTACATAAAGTTTTTAATAACATTTTGAATATTTCATGTTTCAAAGCCCTGATTTGTACATATATACCACACATTGTAGTCATAATATGGATAACCTACACTATTGTAAATATTAATTGCTCTTTCTCCCTTCTTGTATGTGTGTTTTTGAGAGAGAGAGAGAGAGAGAGAAAGAGAGAGAGAGAGAGAGAGAGAGAGAGAGAGAGAGAGAGAGAGAGAGAGAGAGAGAAAAAGAGAGAGAGAGAGAGAGAGACTTGTATTTCTATTAAATCCTGACATTTTATGTTATCATTTATGAAATTCGATGCAAAAAATTAACAATCCTCTGTACTGATTATGAACTGCCACCCAAATGCTCATGATCTCCATGTCACAGAATTCTGACATTGCTTGAGTGTAATAAGAATGGTGAGCCTAAAACTGAGCTGCACACCAAACGTTAAGTGAGTAAAGGATAGATAGTCAATGGGTCGTCAGAACTCTTAATGTAATCTTGTAATATATTTATGCAAAATCGAGCTATCAAATCTAAATACAAAGGAAAAAAAAGTATTGATTTAGATGCAATACACTTGCAACCAATTGTCAAATGGAATACAATGGCAAATCATGCTTAGCAGGCGACAATGGATGAAACAAAGTTTGTTAACAAACTGATTCTTCCAATTGGACAGATAAAATAAAATGAGTTCAACCATGACCTAAACTATGATTTTTTTTGTTAACATATTCTTCTGATTGGACAGATGAAATGAAATGAGTTCACCCATATTGATTTATTCACTAAATTATTAAAATCCGTCAGTAAATGTTTTCCAAACCTGAAATTATGCCGCTTAAGCTAAATGAATACATTATGCTACATTTTACTTTCAAAGTTAAATGCCAATATATCACTTCATTGATAAAAGACAATCTGCACAAACCGGTATGTGACCGATAAAAATGCCCGAGGCAGGGTTTGCAAGTTACTCGTATATCAATCTGTAAAAAAATAGTTTTATAATTTTTAGATTTTCCAGTAATTCTGTGCTTAGCAAAAAGTTAACATGGGCTGGAACAATGTCAACCCCCAACCCTATTTTTTATTTCAAGAATTGATTTGCTCAGATAACTTTTACTACCAATACAAATATTGGTTGACTAAAATGGGTTGACTAAAATGGCCTTCAAAGTGTCAAAAAGTCTTTTATGACCGAATTTTAAAATAAAATGTCAAAGTCCAGTAATGTACCATAGGTAATCAGAATTTTATGTTAGTGTTAGCGTACATATTGACTTGATAAATATTGATCCTAACTATAAGAAGATATATTGTTAATTATATTTATTGAGTAATATACAATCTATTGCATGTTATTGATACTAATCAAACAGCCAGTTCCATGAATGCAATGAAATGCCATTATCACAATATGCAATTCATTGATTTGGTGATCACATAGCAAGTAAATGTTTATTCTGAAAATAATGGACTGCCAAATACTTTTTTCCGATCTTTATTCCAACCGCCCATAGATATTAAGCGTTGTCCACAACTTCGGAATTAATTTATTCAGCATATACTGAAGTAATACTTTTCTGCCACTGTTGTTATAAGGTATATATAGTCTGCAAATGAATGGAAGAAATACATGTTTGATTTCTTTTGTTCCTGCTTATGAAGTTGATTTTTTCCCCACATAAAGGTTAGATGAGAACACTGGGTGACTTTACAAAAGATTCTAGATTTGCGACATTGAGTATATCAAGGTCAACTATTTTTATCTTAATTTTATCAAAATTGGCTGCCACAACTACAATGTCCGGCTATGTATCAACATTCCACTTCCGTTTGTACTTACTGATCAAATGTGTAAATATTATTAGAGAGTAATATATATATATATATATATATTTATATTTTGTTTCGTTCTCTTTATGTCATTAAAAAGGGCAGTCCGTTGTTAAATACAATTTCATATTTTTAATCCACATTCCATGCTTTCATCATTCCAAAACCTATTGAATTTGGTGAATTCTTTTCAAAGTTTAAACCCCACAGTTTTTCAAGCCATTCTTTCTCATAGCTTTTTAGTGAATTAAATATAATTTTTCATTAAACATGACACACATATATATATATATATATACGCATAGTCATAGTCGTCAGCTCATGCCAAAATTGAGAATACAAAACAAAATATTATATTCATCACCACAAGTTAAGCATTCTCTCATACATACACTCACAAAAATCCCCCTACTCACTGTCTGTCCGTCTCTCTCTCTCTCTCTCTCTCTCTCTCTCTCTCTCTCTCTCTCTCTCTCTCTCTCTCTCCCTCTCTCTCTCTCTCTCTCTCTCTCCCTCCTATTCTTTCACCCCCCCCCCCCACACACACACACACGAGTGTCAGAGATTTAGAAAATTGCAACCTTATGAGATGACACACTTGATTTAGTTATTTGTGAAATATGTATCCGGTAGACAATGCATGTATTTTGTTTTAATTTGTTATTGTTATGTTGACATGTGTTTGATAATCGAACACTGTAAAGAATGCATACTTCCAAACATTCCAAATTGTAATATAAGCCTTGATGTATAATTCATACATATCTCTTGTTTTGCATATATGTGATATTACTTGTTTAGAATTATTTTTATCATTGGCCACTGGGTGGGGTTCCCGACCTCCCATAGTGGGAGGGAGATACTTGTTTTGTCTTCTATCCCCCTCTATCTGTTTTCCAATTGCTTTCTGTCTTTGTCTTGGAATGAGATTACTTAGTTTTGTCCTGGCCCTGGCCGGAGTCCTTGACTGTGAGAGAAGCAGTTGAATGTATAGTTATAGTTTTGAAAGATGATATTTTTATTCCTTGTAAATCATCTCTCTGTTATGAAGTGTTTTTTTTTTTTTTTAATTTAACATATTATTTCTAAACATTTGAGTGTGTTCCTCTTAATGGGATATTGTGTTGGTGCCTGGATGAGACTTTAAGGTAATCTCAAACTAAGTACATTGATGGTATGCTCTTGGATTCTACATCTGTTCCCTATTTGAATCATTCCCCTTTGTCTTACTTTTTCCTCAAATCCTTTTAATTGTACATCTAGGATGTTTTTACTATTCCATTTTCCCCCTTTTTACTGCGCTGATATGACCTAAATGTGTTACAAGCGCCGTAAAACCCTTAAAAACAAACAAACAACAAACATATCATTGGCCAGGCAAGAGTAACTTGACTTCTGTCAGAGAAAATTTATTTCTCTTCCCCCCCCCCCCCCCCACAACCGTTTTAAGTACATATAAAAAAAAATAAAAACATTTTTTAATGCCTTCGTGGATTTTTATTCTGTCTATTGAATTGTACTGTTGATATGGATAGCAAATATCAGTCTCAATAAAGTCGCAAAATAAATAAAAGAAGTATGGTTATCACTGTGATTTGTTAACATAGTTGGCTCCTAAAATTTAGTATGTAATAGAGTTGAGAGTTGATACATTTAGAGTCTGTGGTGATGTAAAAATTGTTTTGACCTATATACAGTAGGTAGTTCTTTGTCGAAAATCGACACCCCCTTTTTCCCCTTCTTCTTTATCAACTGTAAATTCATTTTTTCAACTGATTTAATTTTTAAGAAATGGATAAATGGCTTTTAAAACTGATTTTATATTTTAAAAGAGATATACTGTATTAAATTCTAGTACGCACAAGAACATCATAGTGTGGTTTGTCAGAAATATATTAATGTGCTCCAGATTTTCAACATGCACATTTTTTTTTCTCCATTTCTTTCTGTAAGTTTATAAAAGCAGGGACAAGGTGGCTGAGTGAAAAAGGCATTGCACTTCCACTATCAGCATCTCATTTTTTTCCCCTTATGCAAGAAACCTTGTCCCTATTGATCTCACTGCGACAGACACCTGGGTAACCTCAGTCTCTTCTCGAAATAGAGTCTAAAGAAAATTTTCAAAAGAGTATGATTGCTGGAACGATATTGTATCTTTATTAAATTGAAGTCCACCATTTAGGCTTTCTGAATTTAATCTTCAGGGCTATGGGTAATCTTATTTATTCTGTACAGCTTCAGGCAGTCAGAAAAAAAATTCCAGTTAACTCTGCTTGGCCTTGTATGATATGATGTGCTCATTCCTGATACATTCCATTATAGTTTTTGTGATAAAGATGTAATTAGTTGCATGGACAGATTTTAAAGGATTTATATACATGGAAAATATGAGTAGAGCATTTATAATGAGTTATTTTGTATAATTTTATGTCAGCATTAGAACAATATCATGTAAATAGTAATATGATCCGTCTTTTGATAGCCATTTTGAATCACTTCTTTTTTATATGGGTATAGAGTCCTTCTTCGTAATTGTTTTTCTTTCTTTCATTTTTTTTTCCAATCGTATATGTAATGTATACGTTATTTCCTGCTAAGAATTCACGTTTTATCGTTTAGTCTAAAGGAAATTTAAAATCTATGTTTTGGTATGGTTCTTAAAAATTAGATTTTTTTAGTCTACACTAAAGTATCATAATTTGTTTTAAAGTATTTTTTAAAAATGTTATTGCTGTTGATGAATTAGAGAAATTATGATTGTTATAGATACCAAATCTTTCTTTGTACATTGTTGTAGTCAATAACATTCCACAGCATATGTTCCTAGTTTGGTAAAATTATTTAAAGGATTTTCCTTTCCATCGAAACAGTTATAATGTGGATCTAATACGATATGCATTGAAATTGAATTCTTGAATTTTTAAATATACCTTCTTTTCCCGCTTTACATGACAAACATGTTCTCTATCTTTTGCAGCTGAGTAGTTTTTCCTACTGTTTGATTGTATAAATTGTATTATATTGGCAAATATTATATAAATAAATATGATATTATAAAATTGATTGAAATCTAATAAAATTAAAATATAATCATTAAAAAATTTGGTGGTCATGTCATTTCACAGTAGGGTAACTCGTATGAGTACACTGGGTTTTTGGCATGGTTGAAAGTCTGGAACCCTTGGTTGAAATGAATATAGAGGTTATCGCAAGCCTAGCAATCTTATATAGTTAAAAATGAAGCCTGAGATTAACCCGGTTTCAACTCTTTGGGCAATGCAGCTGATCGAGTACTTTCCATCATAATAACAGATCTAGCTACCAAGTCACTGAAGTGTGGACAGTGTACAAGGAGAAGGGACAGAAAAGTGAACCTGAATCTACTTGGATTTTTAAACCAGTCTCAGTCAGTGAGATGTAGGCCTATGTTCCATTGAATGAGCCATTGCTTATAAAAGGCAATACCGTAGGAACCAATTAGGGCGAGTCTCATATCTGGACAGACGTTGAAGACTGCCCTGCTACTAGCAGGGCTAGCGGGTCGATGACATAACGTAGTAGGGTGAAGACTTTATTTTTAATATCCCTTATAATACTTTTGAAAGATTGAAAGAGAACTAGCTAGCCATTGATTGTTAAATGAACAGACGGACAGGACATGGGGAATATGTGCGCATATAAACACAAAAACAATCGTACAAAATATGGGTCACAGGAGCACTGCAATGGATAAGATTATTCATTTCAAATACTAACTGATTTGTTATTCTAAAATGCTGTAATCTAGAAAATCTTATCCTCCTACTCACGTTACCACCCTACATTTAGAATCCCATTACTGAAACTTTACTCACACAATTCAACGACTGATTTATATATAACACAACACAGCTACCTGGAGACGACAGAGCTGGGATAATGTGATTGGGTGAACGAGAGATTTTCTTATGCCCCCCCCCCCCACCCCCTAATCTCATTGTGGTATTATACTGGTATGAGCTATTTATATAGTCAAAATGATCAGTTTAAGAGACAACATCAATTCTCCTGAGTAAAAATATCGATTTAAAGAATTAAAATTAAATACGATCCTATTTCATTCAAGCAAAATACCAACATTAGAAAGAGACATTCTGTCTATGCCAATGAACAACAAATAAAACAAGAAATTGTGGAGAAATTCAGGTAAACTGAGAATTACCATGTACTAAATAAACAAATTAAAGATTGACAAATAAAACAATTTTAAAATGTCATGTCCTCATTGTTATTGTTTAACTCCATTTCCCAAAATATACACTGGCATTCTTTGTTTTATTTTGTTTGCTTCATGAAACGCTAGATCCCATAAGAATACTCCACAAAAAAACCTGATTGCAACCTTTAACTCGGAACAATTTGATCATCTCCCATTTAGTGTTAATTTAGCACCAAGTGATTTTTATCTTTTCATGGACCTCAACCAACTTTTCAATATTTTAACTTCGGTATGTGTTACAAGAATCAACACACAATTGATGTAAATCGTTGGCAGCAAACTTGAGCATAGAGGGTATACAAAAGCTGGTGTTGCGCTATGAGATAATCGTGGATTTTGAAGGTGATTGTGATTATATTAAGGAATAGCCAGAAGTTAGTCACCACTAAATACATGGAAATGTATACTTTCCATTCGTAGTTTACACAACAAAAAGAGGTAATTTGAATATTTTTCTCATACAAACTATGAAATGTTCCAATATTCATTATTCTCTAATTAGATTTGTGTAGTATGCCAACAACAAAAATTGTATTTCACCCTATAATATAAGGGAGAAAAATCAATTATAAAAGACAGTCATATTACTCATCTCTGAGTAGCATCCCTTGATCCAAAGTACATAGATGCGGAAACCAAACCAATCAAAGCTTACACGCAATAGAACTTATTTCCCATGTAGGAATTGATCGACAGCTTTAGTAATGCCTTTGTATGTAGATTTGATTACAAAAACCTTATTATTGTAGTGCATTCTATTTTATTTTATGTACTGAATTCATGACGACACAAAACATATTGTTTTCTATATTATGATGGATTAAAGCGACCATTGTTTGTGCGGTTTTTAATCGTGAGAATCAATCATAAAATCTGGCACATTGAAATGAGGAAGTCACTTCTAACTGGTTAAGGTCATATATTAATCATGTATCAAAAACACAAAGCACTGAACAACACAGAAAAGAGAAACTTGAGGGTAAATATAATGATAACCAATGCCATTGGCAGGACATAGATCGATGATGGTCAATCTTGTACTACTACATTACAAACTATAAATAGAACTCGTTTTCTTGAAATGTCCCCGATGATATTTGAAACAATCATGTTGCTAATAAAAGAAAATGGAAACATTTGAAATGAAAACATAGATGTATTTGAGATTTCTGAATTTCAATTATACTTGTTCCAGATCTCTGTGCGCTGCTCTGTAGAAGTAATCTTAGAATTAGAACTGCTTTGTTGTATTAATGAGAGACAATAGCCAATGGCGAAAGTCAAATACAATTGTATGCCACAAAAAACTAGTTTCAGGGGGGGGGGGGGGGGGGAAGTGTAAGTGTGTGTTTTTATCGGCTGTTGTGTAAAGAGATCAAGAGCTTACGTACGGTGATGCAATTTAAGAATACAAAAATAATGTTGTTACTCTTTAAGGACTTAACTGGTATATGACTTTCACCATCAATAATTATATACACATGACCACATGCAAAATAAGAAAGGCATTTTTCCTGTAAATTTAAAAATTAAAATAATTCTATAACAGAGATATTCATATAAATGATTATGCACCGTGAAAAAATATGAGGGAGAAATACTCACCACAGAATATTGAGGAAGTTTTGGCAGTGACGTTTTAGAAAATTCAGATCTGGGTGGCGTAGCTGACCCAAACAAACATTCAATGACTTCAAGTTTCCCAAATGTTGCTTTGACTTTCAAACTGCTCTCGTTTGATTTTTTTTCTTCAAGCACATTGAGCTGGACTGGTTTTGCTATCAATCTGGAGTAAGAGGAAAATTATTGTCTCAATCGTAATTCATGACAAGTTGTTGGAAGTTGTTATAAGTAGTTAGTGACAAAGAATGGATAGGAAAAGAATTTTAACAATAATGTCATGAATTAACTATTAATTTCAGCCTGACTCTCTTCTTACTTTTGGTTATTAGATATGGCAAACCTGCAAAATGCAGGATAAGCTGAAAGAAGAAGACAAGTTCAATGACAAAATAATAAATTTTAAGCAACCCCAAGCAACTCAAAATTTGTTTTAAAGATACAGTCAAACGTGTATAAGGTGGCATCCACAGGATCCCACAAAAGAAAGCCATGACTAGATGTGACAGCAGTCATTGGTAGCAAATATTATAGGACCTGGTAAGCATTTTCAAAACTGCTTGCCGTTGGTGATAGTGAGGCTAACTCGCGGCATGTCTTCCAAGAATCCATTAATTAGAGTAGTTGTGTGTGTGTGTGTGTGTGTGTGTGTGTGTGTGTGTGTTATTATGTTCGTGAGCCAGTGTATGTTGGGTTGACCTTGGAGAGATGGGGGTGTCATTGTTTTGTGTTTGAGTGTTTCATGACGTTTTAATTTGATCCCTAATGATTGACTGTGGATAATAATATGAGAAATAAGATAATGCGTGTCCAGGATAAACAGGCATGGTATGTGCCTCGTGCAAGTATTGTAATTGTAATGAGCATCTTAACTCAATCAAAGTTGTTTAGTTCTAATAGACACCTGCATTTGACCTAAAATAGCCCACGGTCTTTGATTTGTGTATTGACAAAAGGATTTTGCAACAATTAATACAGGTGCGTTATTTACCAACTCATTGTACTGGCTTGTCATTTAGCCCACGGGTATGATCGTCTGAACAAGCATACAGTAAATGTTCAATTTGAGAGAGAGAGAAACAATACTCAGATTTTCATTGCAGAAATAGGATGTTAAAAAAAAAGGACAATCAATTGAGCTGGCCATAAAATGTTTGCTTTCTGGTTTAAACGGTAGGTGGCCATATTGTTCAATTGGTCTTTTGTAATTATATGACACAACAGGCAGTCCTTGGTTACCTGATTGTTGACAAGATCACTTTGGCAAGAAAATAAGACGCGATTTATCTTTACATTTTCTTTTCCCGCACAATCATTAAGCCAAAGGCATGTTTGTCCGTGTGAAGGGTAAAAAGTAATTTTAAATAATTTCTTAAAGATATATTGATAACATCTGACCATTGCAAAGTGCAAAGACGAGCAAAGAGTGAAAAAAAGATGTTTATTTCCTTTGGAGAGTTTCATGACTCCATAATAAAATTCACTCTAAATTATTTGTCACTGTCCAAAATGTTATGTTTTTTTCAATGGAGTTTTTGACATTTTAGATCATTTCAATACCACCAATATTAAGGAAAATGGTGGGGTTATTATTTAAAAAAAAAAAAGAAAACAACTATAGATCAGCAGCTGAATGCACCTAAAAAAGTTTAAAAGCACCAAAGGAAAAGAAAGGCAAAGGTGGCTAGTTCAAACAGGGAATAGAAGTAGATTATAGATTATCAAGAAAGAGCATTGGAAAATTTTGGGGGGAATTTAATGATTTTATTATCGATCTAGCTCTTCAGATTTAATATAATATTTGAATCATCACACGATTTAGGACACAATTGGACTTATTTATCTGTAATATAAATTATGATTTGATAACCTCTGTTTTAGAAGACTATGATACTCCAGTGTTATACCATGAGCAAAACACAAAGCCATTATTACAACAATAATCACAATGAAATAGACCATTGCAATATCTGACATAAAACATTCATGAAGTATGCGGTCTAATGACATTTTTTTTCAATATCCCATAAATGAAAAAAAAAGTTTTGACTGAGTGTGATTGGAGGAAGGGGAGACATTAGGCATAATACAATACACCGCATATCACCTATCGAATGGAATACTGCGCATTTAGAATAGTAATAGAATAGAAGTTTCTGTGGAAATGGTTTCAAATACAACTTAATAAAAATAAATACTAACCCAAGGTGGTCATAAGGCACAATCTGGGCATACTTGTCTTTAAGTTCATGAAATGGGATGCGAAAGTCTAATAAGGCAACTTGTTTGAAGAAGTTTTGAGCTACATCTTGCAAGATGATTTTGTTATCATCTGCTTTTTTAGACATTTTGGTAGCTGCTTCAGATCTAGGCGAATTCCGAGCAGAGTCTGCCTGAAAGGTAAAGTGGTCTTTCTGGTGACCAGTGTCACAGTTGTAAAATTTTTCTTCTCCATCTTCTTCTTCAGTATCTTGACAATCGTCATTAGATTTGAAAGACAATGAAGTTGCAGATATTTTTTGACTTGGGGACTTTGCACGGTCTGAAGATTTAACCTTGTATTTTGGCTCCTCATCCTTAATGAAAGACTTGTGGTTGCCTTTTCTGTGTCTGGGATAATTGGGTGTTGATGAAGTTTGTGGTTTACTTGATACTTCTGAAGGCTCATCGGGATCTTCCAAAAGTAGTGTAACACTGAAGAATGGAATTGTAACATTTACGTTTCGAGTTTCGGTAGTATTATCACTCAAATGGCGACTAGATGAATCTGGAATAATGAAAAGTGAGAAATATATGAAAATCTAGTAAAATGCGAGTCACTTTGAATTTTGAAAATAATAAGACTGGGAACATAGTAAAATTCCCTTTAAATTTATCAAACTTGTAAGATGAGAGTTGTCTACTCCATCCCCTCTAGCCATTAGCAATGATTTACAATAGCATGTAGGACAAGACATGACGCCACTTAGGAGATATTACAACTGTTAGGTGATACAGTTCACTCCGCTTAATCGCACATTGGTTAATTGGACATTCTGCTTATAAGCCAAACATTCCCGAAAAACTTAATTTTTTCTATATAATTGCTCCACTTAATCGCACACCTTCTCTGCTTAATCGCTACACCTTGATTTCATTTTGATTGGAAGAAAATATCAAAAAAATACCAAAAAAAAAAGGTAATGAAAATGCTTTCTTCATTGAACAATTTCCGTACATTACCGCAATTCCACTGTCCCTCTGACCCCAACTAGGTCAGACATGCAATGCTTGTTGACTGACATCAACGGATTACCTGACACGACGGGCACAGCACTCGCTGTCTGCATTATAAGGTGTGAAATGTGATCACAGTATACCCAATGCCGTGTGTTTGTTTACATTGTATGACCACTCGATTGCAATTCTCTACTTGGGCCGTGAACAATAAGAAACCATTACAGAGAGGACTCATGTCTCAAAAGACAATTGAACTGGAATCAATTCAAGGCATGTCTTTCTCCCCATCAGAAGGCTGGCTCTCGAGATGGAAAGGTCGACAGAATGTCGTGTTTAAATAAGAATATGATGAAAAACATTATGCTGTCTCTTCTGACAGCCAACAGAGTGATGAAGTTTTGAAACAACTTCTTCAGCAGTACGACTCTAATGACATTTACAATGCAGATGAGATGGGGCTTTACTACAATCAACACTTCACGATTACTATTCTTACAAATAATAATGTCACATTTTGTTGTCGATGAAACATGAATAAGAAAATAAAAGAAAAAAAAGCCCTCACAACAAAAGAAAGAAAGAAAATAAAAGAAACAACAAAAAAGCCCATAGAATAATCAGAGGGGAAGGTCCTACATGAATGGCACATGAGCTTCCACTTAGCGGAGTCGACTGTATTACAATTTTTTTTTCCTGACAGAGACAATACTGTTAATGCTCATTTTACACCTGAGTACAGTGAGTGAATGTAAGTAACAATCCTTTTTCAGGTATTCATTTTGAATTCAATTGAATTCGTATCATGTTTCCTTCACACTTGTCTCACTGTAATATGTTTTGTTTTATATCACTGTAAAGCGCTTAGAGCCTGTGACAATGGGGTAAAGCGCTATATAAATGCCATTTATTATTATTATTCATTAAAATGATGAGAAATAAGAAATTTGAGTCTTTGTCAAATTAAAAAAATTATATTTACTCTCATGAGCACAACATTCACAAAAGTGAGTGGAGCAGGCACTTCTTAACAGAAAATGAAGTGAGCAGAAAATTGCCAGAAGACAATAGAACCTGCGACCTTATTGATACCACAACTCCGCCTGGCCATAAGAGGGACGCTATGTAGTCGACGCCATCCACCACTCCAAAAACAGTAGTTTCAAATTTTTCTACTCACTTCACTTTCTGTTATCATAGAAAATTATATAGCTCTAATATTTTTGATTACGAATTCAGTTTTAGCATGTAAACAATCCCCGAATTCAGTTTTAGCATGTAAACAATCCCAGCCTAATACTCTTTTGAGGCAATGGATTATAGGTATCCTTATTCCTAGGTTTTGTAATACTTATGGCCTGGAGTTAGCATTAGTATTCATGGAATGGTTACTCACCTTTTTGTCTTTTGGTGTGCGAATATATATTTGCTGAAATAGTGAAATGAAAAAATAAAAATTAATATCTATGGATTGAAGTCAAAACTAATTGCAAAAGTATTTTTATTTTCATTTCATTTCTTAAATTCTGCAATGACAGTTTCAAAAATTTTTGAAAAGTCCACTTGACAGTTTAATTAAAATAAGAGGAGGTGAGTTCATATCAAAATCAATGGTCCAACCTTGCGTAAAATATTGTATTCTTACACATTTTGCTGAGGATTGTACGTATTATTAAATTTCTATCATTTAAACATTTTAAACAATCATACACTCTTTTAGTGTACTTAAATACTTTAATCTGTTTATTGACCCTACAAGGACCGGGTAAACTGTGATCATGCGCTTGTGTAAGCATTCTCAATATCCAAAAGGCACATTCCTGTCTGTAAGCCAGTATTTCTCTAACAATATATTCAACTATTCCCAATGAAATTCCAAGCCTTTGCAAAGTCTCTGATTGTATAATCCACAATTGGCTTGAATAACAATTTTTTAATGATTTGGTGAGATCGATGCAGCTTGTGAACAGCCACAGTAAGCCTGGTCATTAATGTTGGTGGAGATGGCATCAGTTCCAGTAAAACACTGAACCAGTAACCCACCTTTGATCTATTCAAATGTCATCACACGAGTCATTACAAACAAGCTTCAGACATTCATGAATGTTTATGGATGAACATATCTCTACGGTAAGGAAATCAATCAACAGACGATGTTTGATGCATAACATCATTTAAGTAATTTCTTCGACCAATATGTTGGAACAGGGGCTCTTTCAAGGAAGATGATTTAAAAACAAAAAATAGCAGCTAAACAAAATTTAGTGACAAGATGGAAGAGTAAATTGCCCACAGTTTGATGAATAATGTTTACTGGTGCATTCAATACAATCAGAAATATCTGGTTGGCGTCAAGACTTTTCAGGCATGCCTAGTAGTATGGTCCAATTACCCATCATCAGAATTAGCGCAAGTTACCGTTTTAGTAGGATTGAATGCATTTTTTCAAAATCTTACTCATATTGACTCTTCATTGTACACACATTCAAGGGCTAGGGTTGGCAGCACTGCTAAATGCTAAGTGCCATAAGAGAAAAAAATAAACAAAGCTATCGCTTATTCATACTTGAAAAAAAAAACCTATTAGGCGATATTACAATTTTTTCCGACAGAAACAACACTGTACTCACTTTACACCAGAGTATCATGAGAGAATATGAGTAAAGTAAAGAGCCTTTTTTCAAGGACTCAACTACGCAAGGATTGAACCCAACACCTTCTGATCCGAAAGCGAGTGTCATACTACAAGACCATATACCTGGACAATAGTCAATATCACAATGCTAACTTGCATATATGAATACAAAATACTTTTCAAAATCACTCTTACCATGTGGTGAACTGAATGTTGAATTCGCTGTCATAGTGCTCACAGATGCACTATCGCTGACATCAAAAGATGCACTAGATGTTCTGTTGAAGGTTGGGTGGGTTGAGTAGAATAGATCTTCATCTGACAGCACACTATCTGTTTGACGATATCAAAAAATAAAATCAATAATAAAAACAATTTTCAACATCAACAAAAACAAGTAATCACCCCTGAAGCCTTCTATCATAGAAGAA
>NC_088360.1:83134712-83159712 GCF_034508935.2 Berghia stephanieae | reverse complement strand
AAGCTTGCGTTGTATTGAAATTTTTTCCTTTCTTGGTCAAAGAGGTGAGGTGTGATACCATGTAAAAAGCCTCTCAAGATTAAATTGCATTAAAATGACAAGTTTAAACCATTTTTGTCACAATAAAATGGATGACCATCCAAAATTCTTCAAATTCCATATGAAGGATTTGGTCACCATGTGTAAGGCCAACAGGTTTGACACATGAGTCACTTTTATTTTAATTTTCATGACAAATACAGTGGAACTTTAGTAAAACAGGCATGGTGGGACCAGCCTAAAATCCTCTTTTAGCCGAATTTCACGGAAAACAGCCCAAGTGACCCATTTCTCTCTCTCTCTCTCTCTCTCTCTCTCTCTCTCTCTCTCTCTCTCTCTCTCTCTCTCTCTCTCTCTCTCTCTCTCTCTCTCTCTCTTTCAAGTGACCGGTGTGGGTGTGTGTGTTTTGTGCGACACATTGTCTGCCTGCAGCAAGGCCATTGTTATCCTGAATATGATATAGTAAAGTAGTAAGTAGCCTGTACTCACCCACAAACAGAGTATTCACGAACTAGGCAAAGTTAAACTCCCTGTTGCATTTAGCTGTAGGCATACATAAGTGTATGTAATGTGGGCTACTTCATTGTGTACAGTCATTGTAAGTCAGTATTGGGGACACCGCTTAATTGGGACGATTCCTTGGGAATGGAATTTCTTTTATATAAAAAGTCATACCCTTTCCAATTCCCAGCCGCTTAAATGGGATGGCCCACTGCTTAATGGGGACAATGACTGTCCCCATAAAAGAGCTTTTTCATTAATATTTAAAACGATGGTTCATATCATGCGAATTAGTCTAATGGGACGATCAACCGATTAAGTGGTCATACCGTTCATCACAGAGATTATCAATCTGAAAAAGATATAAATTGAAATATCACATATGAAATGTTGTCATTGTCTTTGTCAACTTACTTGAAGAAATTAACTCTGACATGAGTTCTACACTTTCAAAGGGAGAGGCCCCTTTCCCAGCTTCAGCAATTTTTTCTGCATCAGCAGTAGCCACCTCTGACTTCATCACTTCTTCAACCATGGAGGCTGTCATACTCTCCACGATGGACTTCATGTCAACTACATCATCTGAAAAAATAACAAAGTTGGATAAGTCACATAAATATTTGAATTCCAGTCGGCTGTGACAATCTATATTCAATCACTAACATTCAACTTATATTTAAGACCAACATATGCTTACTGAACTGGTACCTTGAAAGGTGAGCATCTAAATCTCTCCTTACCAACCATTTTCCATGAAACATCATATCCATCCAACAAAAAAATGGATTTTTAAAACTCGAACTCAAAAGAAACAAATACATGCTATAACATAATTTTGTTCAGTTCCTGATTCTACGGTAATCACTTATTGTAAACAATAGATATTGTTGTCACACTAAGTCAGTCAGTCTCTCTCTCTCTCCCTCTCTCTTTCTCTCACAGAGAGAGAAAGAAAGAGAGAGAGAGAGAGAGAGAGAGAGAGAGAGAGAGAGAGAGAGAGAGAGGGAGAGAGAGAGAGATAGAGAGAGAGGTGTCACAAAATGGTCATCTATTTGCAAACATCAGTTAGACAAATAAAAGCTTTACCCAGTTCCTCTTCTTTCATTTTGATAGTGAGCATCAGCCCATCCACTTCCACCAAGATGGACTCTGTTGATATTTTCGTCCATGGTATATGGAGCCTGAGGAAATCTATGTAGCCATTCACCAGGGTAAAAGGAAGATTGGTGCTTTCCAGTTTTTCATTTATGTTCTGTAAAAAGTAGATAAAATAAAAACAAAAGGCTTTGACAACCAGGCAATTTAACAAATATGACATCCTTGTCTGCATCATATCTGAATACAAATGAAATTCATAAGTACAGTCAAACTTGTATAAAGGGGCCACCCATGGGACCCCACAAAAGTGGCCACCTAAGACAGTTAGCTGCCTTGTGCAGTGCAAGTCAAATAATTCTACATGCTCTCTCTCTCTCTCTCTCTCTCTCTCTCTCTCTCTCTCTCTCTCTCTCTCTCTCTCTGTGTGTGTGTTTTGTGCGACACATTGTCTGCCTGCAGCAAGGCCATTGTTATCCTGAATATGATATAGTATAGTAGTAAGAAGCCTATACTCACACACAGAGTATTCACGAACTAGGCCAAGTTGAACTCCAGCCTAAAATCCCTGTTATAACTGAGTCCTCTTTTAGCCGAATTTCACGGAAAACAGCCCAAGTGACCCATTTTTTTATCATTTGCAATCTCTCTCTCTCTCTCTCTCTCTCTCTCTCCCTCCCTCCCTCCCCCTCCCTCTCTCTCTCTCTCTCTCTCTCTCTCTCTCTCTCTCTCTCTCTCTCTCTCTCTCTCTCGTTACAATCCTCACTCACTCCCTTCGCTTTAAAGTTTCAACTTTTTGAATCATACCTATGTAGGTAGTCCTTCAGATACATAAGACCCGTGGAGCCATAGTTTATCCCAGTTTATACAGTGTTAAACAAACAGTAGAAATTGGTTGCTACCCTTTGGATATGACATTAGTCTATCATAAACTTACTTTCTCCCAGATCAAACAGACCCAGCTACCCAATCGCTCCTAGGTGGACAGGGCGGGGGGGGGGGGGGGGGGGGGGGGGGGGGGGGAGGGTCAGAAGAAAAATCTCTGCTTCATCGAGGATTGATCTCGGTTCCTCTACGTGTGGAACGAGTGCTAGCAGGACTCCCAATCACACTTATGGCATCTCTAATTGAAGAGTCTAGCGCTAAAAGTACTTAAGTCATGGGAAGTCAGCTTTGAGAAAATGGATATTAAAAAATCGGATTAGGCAATATAGAGTATACAAAAAATAAAATTGTAGTATTGAGATAGAGGACTTAGATTGTGTTTATCATGAAAATAATTGGTGAGTGAACTGAAGTGATTATGCTTTAAGTTTATCACTGATTAGCAAAAGGTCATGAAAATGTGACTTAAGTACTTTAGCACTAGGCTCAATTCCAACTGCATATCATAATGATGGGGACATGTAGCAAGCGTCCATGTTGTGTACCTGGAACCCCCTGACGGAGACCAATTACTACACACCAACAACTCTTCCATGGTCAGAGTGGTAAAAGGGCCCCTCGGCCTTCACCGTGGACAACTTTAAGATCGTTAGCTTCAACACAGGACTGTCATCAACAAAGATAGAATTACTGTCCAACCTCAAGGCAAACGTACTTTGTCTAGAAGAGATGTACAAGACCGTGGCACCAAACATCCCTGGCATGCACCTAGTCATACAACATGGCAGCGATATTCACAGTAGTGCTATCTATGTCAAAGACAAATCAATAGTGACATACAGCCAGGATAAGACAGTAAGTGAGGTGGAAATCTCAGAATTGAAAGCAGAAACTTCAATGTGATATTTGTCTACAAACCACCACAAACGCCATTCAAGTGTCCAGTTATATCCATCACTAGTGAAAAACCAATGATTGTGATAGAAGGTGACTTTAACAGCCACAACACCAAATGGGGATACAATAACAACGAAGATGGAAATACTGTTGAGGAATTGGCTGACCAATATAATCAGACACTCCATCATTTTCAAGCACTCGCTGGAGAAGAGGCTACAACCCAGACCTCGCATTTGTGTCTTCCAGACATTTCCAAAACTTTCAGAAATCTGTCAGCAACCCTATACCAAAATCACAACACAGACCTATTACTCAATGAGGTAGGGCCAGTCATTAGACCCTGCAAGAGCAAACCTCTACCCAGATTCAATTTTCAGAAGGCAAACTGGGAAAAATTCTCATCAGACATAAATGACAGCATCGAAACCATTGATCCAGTTCCCAAAAACCATGACCAGTTCCAGGAGTTTGTATGGAAAATTGCTAAAAAACACATACCTAGAGGCTGCAGGAAATCTTATATACCACGCCTACTGCAAGACAGCAAGGAACTTTATAAACAGTATGTGGAGGTTACGAAACAGATCCATTTGCTGAAGAAACTGTCCAACTTGGTGAGACCTTAATGATTTCCATTGCCAATACAAAATCAGAAAGATGAGAGGAAATGATAACCAGCACAAACGTGACTCACAACAGCAAGAAAGCCTGGTCAACTATGAAAAAACTAAATACAGAAAATAACAAACAAACCAGGGTTGCAGCGGTGACAACAAACGATGTAGCAAACCAACTTATCAAAATGGAAAACCAACACACAGAGAAAAGGGCAAACTTAAGGAAATGAAAAGGGAAATGGAAAAGATTGCCCAAGGAAGTGAACAGGAAAGAGACCCTTTCTGCATCAAAGAATTGGAATCAGCCCTTGAACACTCCAAATCCGGTAAAGCGACTGGTCTAGATGGCATCAGAGCAGAAATGATAAAGCATTTTGGTCCCTCAACAAAAACATGGTTACTAAATCTTATCAATAACTGTGTTGAATCGTGCACAATACCAAAGCTTTGGCGACAAGCAAGAATGATAGCACTACTTAACTTGGAAAAGACCCAATAGCAGTGAATAGCAGCAAGAGCTACAGACCAATATCCCTCCTCTGCATACTGTTCAAAGTGTATGAGCGCATGCTACTAGCCAGGATTTCCTAAACAGTAGAAGGACAGCTGTCACCTGACCAAGCTGGTTTCCACCCTGGTAGATCACGCTCTGACCAACTCCTGAACTTGACACAATACATCAAAGATGGCTACGAGAACAAATAAATTACATGGGCTGTGTTCGTGGACCTGACAGCTGAGCTACATAACACCTGCCGGATCATTACCAGTAACTTGAAACCGACTGCAGTTCCAGTCCTCCATTGGCTTGCTGGCATTGCACCTCCCCACATTCATGGAGCCATTGCTTCCTAAACCCATAAATATAAACAGGTAATGGACCCAAGGCACCCTCTCCATGATCACAACCCAACGACAAGTAGACTGAAGTCGAGAAAGAGCTTCATGACAGAAGCACCAACCCTGACCATGTAACTGTATACAGACTTTCTACATGGAGGGAGTGGGACAATCATGCAAATGAAGCCGTTGAAAATCCGAGAGAAGAACTGTCCTATGGAACTAAGTTCCCCAGAAATGAACGGGTAACACTGAACAGAGCACAGGCAAAACTCCGGAGAACAGATGGAAGCATGAATTAGTGGGGGCTGGCTGAGACTAGCTTCTGTGGATGCCCATGTACATGTACATGTGGATGCCCAGAGCAGACGATGGAGCACATCCTTAGAGAATGTTATGACGGGCCCAGCTACACTGACAATGACCTAATTGCTCCCTAGATGCTGTGGAGTGGGTTCGGTGTTGGAGTGGATCATAATGATTATCTCAACTCAATCAATGTTGTTTGACTCTGATAAAAGTCTGCATTTGATTTAAAATAGCCCTTGGTTTTTGATTTGTGAATTGACTAAAGGATTTTGCAACAGTTAGTATGGATTCTTCATTTACAACTCATTGTGCTGGCTTGTCATTAAGCCTATGGGTATGATGATCATCTGGACAAGTAAACTTTCAATCGGGGATAGAGATTGATTCTCGAGTCGGATTCTCATTGTAGTTGTAGAAATAAGAGGAAAAAATAGGGACAATCAATTGTATAAAATGTTTGCCCTCTGGTTTATACTGTAAATAGCCATTTCGTTCAATTGGTTGTTTGTTATTATATTGTGTGACACAATCCTTGGTTACCTGATTGTTGTCAAGATCACCTTGGTAAGACAATAAGATGCGATTTATCTTTGCATTTTCTTTTCATCATTAAGCCAAAGGCATGTTTGTCTGTGTGAAGGGTATATTTTTATCCAGTACCTACATATGTAATTTTTCATTTCAAAAAGATAAGATTGATATTGATAGCGTCTGACCATTGCAAAGACGAACAGGCATGATGAGAATGTTTGTTTGTTTTGGAGAGTTTCATAGCACTAGTTGCACTTCTGGATCCTATTATATAGGTACATACCAGTGGTTGTACCAGTAAGAATGGGTTTAATTTTATCAATTAGAATTAGAGATATAATCTGGCCACCTTACACAAGTCCACGGGCTTATTTGTCCCAGAAATAAGTGGCCACAGCTGTGTTACAGAGTGGCCCCTTTTGCAGTAATAAAATAGAGGAAAAAATGATAGCTTGCCACGAATGGCAGGTGGCTGCCTTACAAGTGGTCGCAAGCACAAGTTTGATGACTGTTTAACTTATTACTACAGAATTCATTGTTTCAATTTATCATGCCTGTAAAACAAAATTTGGAGGGGGGAGGGGAAGAGACAATTAAATAGCTATTTCTAATTTTATGAGTAAAAGTAAAATAAGAACTATTGAAGTGTAGGGTGGAGACTAGCGAAAGTGATAGTGATAGTATTTCACTGGTTTCTTTAACTTATAATAATTAAAATTTCTATTTCTATAGCTTTGCTCTGTGACCATCTTCCCTCAAAGTCAAAGCTTGTTTTATAAATTAATCGCTGCCTCCAAGGCATGGCATGTGACTAGTTGACTCCTGACTGTCTCTATTACTATTAGTCTATTACTAGATAGATACTGACTTTCGTCAATGAAAATGAAAATGTGAGTGTAGTTGAAGGAACTTTCGTAAAAAGGAAAAGGAAAAAAAAAGAGGGGGGGGGGGGTGGTGAGGGATGGGGGAGAAAAAAAACCCTAGAAATATAACGTTTTTCAAATGTCAAAAGGCAAAGATAGTTTGTCTTTGTTCGGGTGGATCAGAATAGCGTCCAATCGGATAACCATCGCCATCTTCATTCATGCCATAGGTAAGACGTAAGATTTCCATTTTTAGTTTTCTGAGAAAAGTGACGTTTCATTTATTTATTATTTTTAAGACCTGGGAACTATTCTGACTATTTAAGGATAATATGAAAAAGTTGGTGGATAAATCACCAATTTATCTCACGCATTATAAACAAAGCAATGTGGATTTGTTTACATTCACAGCTGTGTTTACCTCAGCATTCAGATAGAGGCTATCCAGGGTCCCTCCGTCAAGACCCAAATCGACTTGATCAGTGGTTAATTTGCCTAGCAAGAACTCTCCAAGATGTTTTTGGATATACACACGAATCGATCTCTCAAAAAGTCTATTGAAAAAACTTTTCCCACACGTTTTAATATAATTTAGCATAGTATCCATTGCGAGTCATGAGAGAAACCTCGCCAAGTGAAAAAACAATAACAAACATCCAGCCACAACACTGTGACGCTATTTCAAGGGAGATAATGCTCAGCAACTTGGCTACACAATGACTCAACTCAAGCTGAGAACGCTTCGAACCCAAGCCCGAAGCCATGCTGCACGCAGCAGAGTACCTGCTGAGCAGTGTTGAGAGAAGCTCTGTTTCAAGTTATGAAAGATCAAATAAGGAAAATGTCCTAACATAATATTATTGAATGAGAGGAATAAGAAAATGAAATGAAAAGAAAACAGGTCGCAATAATGGGAAGAACGAAACTGACGTCACTTGGCTCTTTGTTTTCTTGTTTTTTTTTAGCCAACTAATTTTATGAGTTCTAAATAAATTCTACCAATCTCTATCTGAATGCTGAGGGAAACGTTCAAGTTTACACAGTTTTGTGTGTTGGTACGTTATATCGGGATGGTGGGTGCTGTGAGTATTTTTGATAAACGCAAAGCATCACGCTTCAATGAATAATATTAAATATAATGAGAGCTGATATTTATAGAATGAACTAAATTGACGTCATTCAGCTGTAAGTTGCGGAAATAACGTACCAACACACAAAACGATGTGTAACCTTAAACGTTTAAGTCTGGTTAATACAATTTAATGAGAACTATTCATAAAAATGGCTGGCTAAAACCAATAAAAGAGAGCCGAGTGACTTCATTTTCTAAGTAGGCGCTATATTATAGTCATCCCACCCGATATAGTAGTATGTATATAAATGTAAAAATTTATAAAGCGCATTTCTAAGGATTTACCATGCTTAATAGTCAAGTTACCAAATCATGAATTTTACCATACATAACCCAAAAAAAGCGTCCGCCAATTTCTTCTTTTTTTTTTTTTTTTCATTTTATCAAAGTGCTGCCTTTTGAGAAATTACATCACAAAGGTCTTTTTTTTTAAATCATCAAAAATCATTTTAGATATATTATATAGAATGAAAGATTTAATCAAATTAAATGCAAAATTATTTTTTTTTCATTGACCGAATTGTTGACAAATTATTAGCAATTTAAATATCCATAAGGTCAAGGTCATTGCCAAAGATCGTCTCCTAAAATGACCCAACTAAATGTTGCCTATGGGTAGGTATCAACTTGACAAGACCAATATCAATTTTGGATATTTATGCTATTTGTTGATAAATACATTATCTACAGCGGTAGAAGTATAATTGGGATAATGAAAATTAGTAGTTTTGTGGGGAAGGCGTCAGATCACACAGATCTGAGAGAGAGAGAGAGAGAGAGAGAGAGAGAGAGAGAGAGAGAGAGAGAGAGAGAGAGAGAGAGAGAGAGAGAGAGAGAGAGAGAGAGTTTAATTGATGGGTTTTTTTTTCTGATTGGAAGTCATCAGTAGCAGATACTGTCTAGTGCTTTGCCACAATTCAGTATTCAGTATCCATAAGGAAATCTTTTTTTTTATAGAGAGAGTGAAAAGTGAGACAAACTCGGTTGAATGTAAATAAACTGCTGACCTACTTCCAGATTGAATTGAACACGTGCAGTAATTGACAGCCCGATTTTTTTCGTTGTCAAAATATTTTGATTGTTATTTTTTTAATTTCTGCAATTGACATAATTCAAATAAATTTTTAAAATGTCTAAATAGACATGATTAAATGTCACTAGAAGTGCAGTGACACTGTGGCTTGGTGACAGAATTAGCCCATCGGCAGCACTTTGCCGTTCCGTGCCCAACCCGTGATCAACCCGTGGCCAACCCGTCGCCAATCCGTAGATCGACGTCCTATCGCCCGATCAGTCCCCGTTCCAGCGCATGATTTGAGGAAACATGGATGCGGAGATCTTGACTATTTTGTACTGTTTAAAACAAAAACGTCGTTATCGCAGGCGAAGATATTGGGTTCTTAGTATCCACCAGAAACTTACGGGGAGTTCTACCACCTTGTAGATGAAGTGCTGATTGATGAAGAACTGTGCATAAGATACATTCGGATGAAACCAAGCACTTTTTACTTGCTGCTTGACATCATTGAACCTCACATCACAAAGAGGCTGACTAACTTTCGAAAACCTATTCCTGCAAAACAACGGCTTGTGATAACCTTGAGGCAAGCAAAACCATCATCATCATCATCATCATCATCATCATCATCATCATCATCATCATCATCATCATCATCATCATCATCATTATCATCACCACCATCACGTAGAATGCAAAGAAGTTTACTCACTCTCAAATTTGAACAAAATTTTATTAATGAATTTTAATCGATGATATTATGAAAAGAACTACTGGTAAGAGTACTGCCGCTGCTGATTGCACTGATCGAGGCCTTCTTGGAGTGGCTGTTGATTCTGTACACATTTGTACTGATGATACTGGTTCTAGTTGTCGCTCATGTGACTCCCAGATGACATATAGGGGATTGAATTTGGAGATCAGGTGTTGGAGTCCGAGATAATTGCCCCTGGCCATGGTATTGATTTGCCCTTTGTGCACGACGCAGATAACTTAGATATGTGGCATTGAGTTCTCCTCTGAGCTCAAACTTTGACACTGTGTCCAACGATTTCATTACTGGCAATAAACTTAATAAAAATTGCTCATCATCATCCATGCTTTGTTTCTGTTGCATGCCCCTCAATGCGTTTAGCATTTCAACACCGAATGGAGATGGAGCAGTCCGTCGGTGTTGGGGGAAAGGCCTTTTCCTTTTACTCCCTTTGCTTTTAGTGTCATTTGGTGATGGTGTGGAGCTCGGGCCAGGTTGTGCGCCGCTTGGACCAGGTTGTGAATCCAAAACAGTTGTATCAGATCTCCTAGCTGGTGGAGACGATAACAGATTGTCATCCAATATCTGCTTGAGGAGGAAAGATGATTGTTGCGTTTCGACTTGGGCCTGGTCTTGTTGCAACAATTCGGCATTCACCTGCTCCTCCGCCAGATTGCTTGTTGTTGTAGTACTTTGGTCGCCAACGAAATGAATCAAGAACATCAAATTGTTGTAAAGATACTATTTAGTTTAGGGTTCTTAGAACCTGATCCCGATTTGAAAGCAGTTTCCCTTTTGTGTTGTTTTTTGAAAGAGTCTCTCAGCACAGACCACTTCTTCTTTGCGGTTGCCTCTGTGAAAAATCAATGTAAAAATGTTCACAAATTGGTTTTAATTTAATATATTAGTAGAAAACGTGTTGTACAATGCAATGAACATTAAAAAGTTTCCCAGTTTAATATACGATTACTTATCTGAGTCCTTTTTATATTTTCAGGTATCTGGCTTTAAAAGAAAGCCATGTTGATCTGTCGTATCATTTCCGAGTTGGAATTTCCACTACTGTAACAGAAATCACAAGAGAGACACGTACTATATTGTGAGAACGTGTTACAGCCCCGTGTCATGCCAATCCCAAATCCAGAAACGTGGATTAAAATTACAAATGACTTTTTTTTACTAGATTCAACTTCCCCCTTTGCCTGGGAGCAATGGATGGCAAGCATATTATTCACGTATCAAAAAGCCAAGCAAATCAGGTTCCATATACTATAACTACAAAGGGTGCTTCTCCATAATTCTCTTTCCTGTTACAGACGCCAATAGGAAATTTGTTGTTGTTGACGTAGGTTGGTGTGGAAGTAACAATGATGGTGGGGTCTTTCAGAAATTAGTGATTTACTTACAAGTGGAAAACTCGGCATCCCCACTGAGGGAACTATACCAGAAACGGATATATAAAATTGCCATTCATGTTTGTGGCTGATGATGCTTTCCCACTTAGAAACAATATAATGAAACCATTTTCTCACCGTCAGTTGACACGTGAAAAAGAAATATTTAATAATCGTTTATCTAGGGCGAGAAATGTTGTTGAAGCTTCTTTTGGGAGAATAGCCCAGATGTAGACAATTTTACAACGCCCAATAGACGTTCAGCCAGACTTTGCCAGCGATATTGTCAATGCCATCACAGTGCTGCACAATTTTCTCATTTTACAAGAGCCTGAACGTTTACCGCAGTCTGATAACCAATCCGGGCATACCTTTGACGTACCACCCAGTATCGACTGGAACAGTCCAGCCACAAAAAGTGCATTAAATGTTCGCGGAAAAATTGATGAACTATTTCAACTCTGAAGTTGGATCTCTTCCATGGCAAGATGGCCAATGTGTTACAATAACAATGTGAAGTACGATTAACCCTTTCACAGCTGGCTGTTTGACAGATATATGCTTTATTTCCTGACAGTTTTCACCAAAAGATTAGTAACAGTGAAGCAGCTCCTCTTCTAAAGAAGTAGAAGCTAGAGTTGCATCACATTTACTAATCTTTTGGTGAAAATTGGTCAGGTCTGTAGCTTAGAGGAAGAAATTTGTTTTATTTGGTTCACTTTGACTCGAACTCCGCCATGAAAAGTTTAACGGACTTTGTTGGATTTGCGGGTTTTGTTTTTGCTGTTTTTTCCACTCGTATTCGGATTAACCGTGTTTCACTGTATTATAGATAAACGAATGCATCCAGAGAAAGAGAGAAAGAGAGAAAAGGATTAAGATGGAGAGGGAGAGAGAATGAGAAACAGAGAGAGAGATAGCGTGGAAGAAAAGGGGAGATAGAGTGAGGTAAGAGAGAGAGAGAGAGAGAGAGAGAGAGAGAGAGAGAGAGAGAGAGAGATAATAGAGAGGAGCGGGAGAAAAAGAGAGATAGAGTGAGAGAAAAAGAGTAATGGAGAGAGAGAGAAAGAAAGAGAGAGAGAGAGAGAGAGAGAGAGAGAGTGAGAGAGAGAGAGAGAGAGAGTGAGAGAGAGAAAAAAAAGAGATAGAAAGAGAGAAAAAAAAGAGCGAGAGAGAGAGAGAGAGAGAGAGAGAGAGAGAGAGAGAGAGAGAGAGAGAGAGAGAAGGGGGGGGGGGGGGGGGGCAAATTTTAGTGCAACAGTAAAATGAAAACTCCAGTAAAACAACGGGTGTACCACGGAAACATCACGGGTAGGTCACGGGTGTGCTACGGGTTCAGGACGGGTCGGCGCTGGGTGAAAAACTTGCCACTCCAACTCCAACAGGTGTATGGGAAAGCTTAGTACTTTAAAGTTCAGACCCGTGAAGAAAAAAAAAAAACGGGCACGGACCGGCGACGGGCTTTACGAAACCTGCCGAAACCCAACAAAGTTATGGGGAGTAGGCAGCAGTGGGGAGTGAACCTGGGACTCAGGGAAGTGTACACCATTGGGGAGTGAACCTGGGACTAGGTTTCGTAAAAAAAAACAATTACTTTTTTACGAAACCTGCCGAAACCCGACAATATCCGACAAAGTTATGGGAAGTAGGCAATAGTGGGGTGTGAACCTGAGACTCATGGAAGTGTACACTATTGGGGAGTAAACCTAAGACTATGGTTTTTCGGCGGGTTTTAGTGGGTTTCGTAAATAAGTAATTGCTTCATTCTCGGCTGGTACCCAACTCTCATAGTCCAGCTTCATTTCCCACTGATATCCATCTCCCATAGTCCTAGGTTCATTTCCACTTATATCCTCTTCTCACAGTCCCAGGTTCACTCCCAACTGGTGTGCACTTCCCTGAGTCTCAGGTTCACTCCCCACTGTTTGCCTACTTTCAATAGCTTTTCCGCATATTGTCGGGTTTCGGAAAAAAAAGCAATTCCCCTTCCCCCCTTGGTATTGCTTTTTTTACGAAACCCAGAGTCCCAGGTTCACTCCCCACTGGTGTACACTTCCCTGAGTCCTATATTCACTCCCCACAGCTGCCTACTTCCTATAACTTTGTTGGGTTTCGGAAAAAAACACAGTATATACTGAATTGTGCAAAACCACTATTCAGTATCAGTTACTGAATAGTACAAATCACTATTCAGTATCATATACTGAATAGTGCAAAACCACTATTTAGTATCAGGTACTGAATAGTGCTAGCCTTCTTTTAAACGCACCTTTAACTGTACTACCACTACCACGCTTGACTTACAAGTAAAGTCTAGATGACCCCCTCCCCCACCCCCTCCTTGTCGACCGTCAATGACGGTTTGTCGAGACGGATGCCATAAAAATGGTAGTGTCACCAAAATTCATGCAACCGGTCACAGTGTGTCATATTTTGATGGTGATTTTTTTCACGGATCCACCACTTGACCTGAGCTTTTATCAGAGGAAAATGTTTGACAAGCAAAATCAGCAGAAAATTTCTGATCGTTTTTTTTTTTTTAAAGGGTTCTACGGCGCTTGCAACACATTTAGGTCATATCAGCGCCAGTAAAAAGGGAGAATATGGGATAGTAAAAAGTTATAGAATTACAATTAAAGCAGCCAAGAAAAGGTAAGACAAGGAGAATGGTTACAAATAGGGATTGGTGTAGATTCCAAGAGCACACCATCGATGTAGTTAGATTGAGATCACCTAAAAGACTCATCTAGAGCACAGATCCCTACTAAGAGGAACACACTCAAATGCTTACACTATAAATTCAAAACAACAAATATAATAATACATAACAGAGATATGGTTTATAAGGAAAAAAAATATCATCTCTCAAAAAAAATACCTATACATTTGACTGTTTCCCTCTCAGCCAGGGTATCCGGCCAGGGCAGGACAAAACAAAGGTGATGGAAGACACAGTATGTACCTCCCTTTCTGAGAAGATCCCAAAATCCCGGAATTCCGCGGAAGATTATCATCACTGCTTGATAAAGGCGATATTGACAGTTCTCGTGATCATGGCATTTACAAACTAGTGTGCATGGAAGCTGCGAGCGGCAAAATAGCCACATTTTGATGATCCACAAGGTTTTCCAGGAAAAAAATCAGCATTGAAAAGTCTCAAGCGACAAAGACATTGATGACGAGTGATTTAGATTACAAGAGATACATGTTAGATATATGCCGACAATTGTCATTCTCCTTTTTGGCCTTCGGTAATTAACAATGTGGAAAAGCAAAGGAAAGGAAAACAGATGTAAATTCCAAGAGCATACCATCAATGGACTTAGTTTGAGATATTGAGATCACCTAAACATTTCATCTAGACACCAGCACGAGATCCCACCAAGAGAAACATACTCAAATGTTTACAAGGTATTTTCAAAGCAAACAATATAACCATCAGTACATAACAGAGATGGTTTACAAGAGAAAAAAAAATCACCTCCCAAAATTGACATTTTACATTTGACTGCTTCCCCCTCAGCCAAGGACTTCTGCAAGGGACAGGACAAAACAAGTAGAGTAATCCTATTCCAAGGCAAAGACAGAAAGCAACACGGAAAACATATATAAAGGAGGGTAGAAGACACAGCAAGTGACCTCCTGCTTAATATGGGTGGTCTTAAGTCCACACCCAGTTTCATAAGGGCGATCTCCCCTCCAAATGTAAGTCCACCTACGGCAAAATGGCTTTCCTGAGGTATACTGTCCAGGTGTCTAACAGAGCTCGAATCCTCGAATTAATTTTGGTGGGTCAAAGACCATATCTTAACACTACAGCATCACAGTTTTGGCCTCAGTAGTGTGTAATCCGGATTGACGGCTGTATTTCAAACTCCGGCATGAGCTCTGAATGACTATTAATACTTAAAAGAAGTTGTTGAAGGCAAATGTCACCCATAACACTCAATGCGTTGAAAGAGGAATAAATGCAAGTACAAATAGATCAACTCATTCTCACTATCACATTTATTGTCATACTCTTCAATGAGAATAATCATGTCTCATAAATATCCATGGTAGGCACATTATGGTAATTAAAATTCAGAAATAGAGAGTGGACTCCTAAATCAATGATTATGAGAAATATAAGGTACGTCAGTCTAGGCAGGATTGTCAGTGGCTAGAGCTACTGCTCGCCACGTCAATCACCCCCATCCCCCCTCACTCTTTCTCTCTCTCTCTCAGGCAAAGGGTGTCGTATCAATTGGATCCCGAGTTCAGCTCTCTGACCCCATGATATTTTCATCCTCTGTTTTCATCTATTATTTCTAGTGTACTGATAATGAGAAAAGCACAACATATTTCTTCTCTAGATTTTCCCATAAAGGTTTTAATTAAATAACCAGACTAGCCAACCAACAACCATCATGTATCTTTATTTTAAAAAATAATATAATACATCTCAGAAAAATTATATTTTCATTTCAAGAAGCACAATGCAATGGTTAATTTACCAATACACTCCAGCACAGTTTTCTCGGGACATGCACAAACTTGCCATAACGACTTGATGGGAGGGCTCAGCAGTATGGACTTGACAATGCACCCGAAAGATACCTAGTTTGAATATCCTTCACGTTATGTGGCCTTCAGCAAGCAACCTCTCCCTAGCTCAATATGCGGCGCTGACGCTGGCACCTGGGTTATTCCAGGATTTCCCTGGAATAGACCCTAAGACAAATTTCCACTAGAGAATGAAACACAGGGAACTTTAGTATTTAATTACTTCATTGATATATTGAGGGAGATCATTTAAAACATGACATGTTACAAGCTATTGGTGTGTGTGTGGAAGGGGGGGGGGGGTTGCCCTGTCACAACATTCATTTACCGTCGTAGCCACCATTTGCAAATCATGGCATGTGGCATTGAAAAATAGAACAAATGGAGAAATGATAAGAATAAGTAGAGAGATGTTGGTTATGCAAAACGGCGATGGAATGTGTGAGTGGCAGACACGCCTGCTGGTTAGATAGATACACAAGATAAACCCATTCATAACTGTTAATGTCACAGTAAATCATCAGTGGTCGAAATGACCAGAACATAAAAAGTTTAATTGATTTGATTTTTTAAGTTGGCTGAGAAAATTAGTTCGAGGAAACCATGTTCGGTGAAAAAAATAGTTCAAGGAAGGAATGGAATGATAACAAAGAATAATAATGAAAAAATCTGGGACATTCCAAGGAATTCGAGGAAACCGTGCTGGAGTGTAAATGATTAATCAGGTTAGCAGAGGGCAGAAGGTCCTAAATGTTATTGACAGCTCTTGGCACTCAAAATCAATTAAGCTTACAGAAACAAAGTTTTCATTTATCAACTCATTGGAAACAAGAACACATCTAGGTGATAAATAGAAAAATATGCAACCCATAATTAATCTCCATATCTTATTAATTAAATACAATACTCAAGTGTAATTCTTTTGTTTATAGGTCATCTCAGAGACAGTAAAAAAGGAGATGATAGGGGAAAAGTTGTACATCTGAATTTGAAAGAGCCAAAACAAAAACAGCAAGACAAAGGTGACTGGTTCAAATAGTAAACAAAAGATTCCACAAGCAATCCATCCAATGTGCCTACTTAGTTGATATTACCTATAAGTCCCATCCAGGCACAAGTAAAGAATACCGCTAAAAAGATACAATCAAATTTTTACTAAGTACAAGTTATTTAAAACTAAAAAAAACTATAATAGTAAATAACAGAGAGATTATCAACAGGGAAAAAAAAAAAGAATATAATCTCTCAAAATAAAAAGAACTATACATTGAACTGTCTCCCTTTCAGCTAAGGATCCCTGTCAGGACCAGGAAAAAAAAGAGCAATGTCAATCAAGAATTAGACACGAGCAACATGGAAAGGGGAAAGAAATATGAGAGGATAGAAATCACAACTGCAGTGACTTCCCAGTCAACCAAGGGAGGTCAAGGATCCAATGTCAACTTGCAAGTCTCTTATCACTCATCTTCACTTGCCATATGTTTCAAAGAGAAAATTGTGTATTTATTTCTCGCACACATGCCTTGAATATTAACATTTTAATGCTTTCTCCAAAGATGCCACACACAAAATTTATAAAAAATAATGGTGCATTGTGTTAAAATCATATTAAAAATGTATAAACTTTTGGATATTTTGTTGCAATATACCTTGTTGTTACACTTGTATAAAATCCCCATAATTTCGTACTTATTCATATGAAAGGAAACAAAATCTCACATAACAACTTAATGGCATTTTCTCTTCAAGAAGAAGGGAGAAATTCTAGATTTTATATATACCAAAGTTCACTTTTAAAATTACAACTGTTTAAATTTTAAAATCAAATCAGTTGAAAGAGTTTTAAGTTTCAAAAGAAGATCATACAGATTATACAATTCGATACACATATAAGTTCATTGCCTGCAACACTCTTAGATCACAAGTATCTAGGATAAAGTAAGACAAAGGGAACCAAGTCAAGGAAAGAATTAAAAAAATGTATTCACATTTGCCCCGCCTGAAGGCATGTAATAAGTTTCACATAGATATCAACAATGGATCCCAATAGAAACGCCTAAACTCACACAACGCATTCATTAAAAAACACACAAAGACAGTCACATTTGACTGCCTCTCTCATGGCCAAGAGCTTCAGCCATGGCCTGGACAAATTCATTTTTTTTTTCATTCTTCAACAAGTACAGAAAGCAGAAAGGACAAAGACAACAAATACATAGTAGGGGGACAATTCATGTGGCCTCACTATATAACTGCCCATAAGCTTTCATTACAAAATATTAGTGTATATAAAAAATTATGAACATATAAATGCCGTAAATAATCAGATACTTTTATTTCAATATTAAAACAATTGAAAAATAAAATATGACAGGTTTCCTCCATAAAATTATTTTCAGACGAGTAATCTTTACTTTCCCGGATTGACAGAAAATAAAATAGAACATACCAAATAAACATTTGTTAAAAAGATACAAGAGACAAAAAAAGTTGCTTACACTAACATTCCTTTCTCACACTGTCATACATGAACAATATCCTTTGCATTTGTTATCACAGATTCTGGATCATTTTTATAGAACATAAAAAATCCCTGCACTTGTGCTGCAGATACAGATTTACTCATATTTAAAACACTTTGGGCAAACTCCTCCGCTCTGTCAGGATGGGCATCGGGATAAAATCGTTGAAACATTTGAACTAATTGGTGGCTCGATACATAATCTATCATTTCTTTCACATCCACTCGTCCTGGTCGTATCAAGGCTTTATCCAACCTGACAGGGGGAAAAAAAGAAAGAAAAAAATTAAAAGAAAAACTAAATTCAGTTATAATATTTTTAATTTGAGAAAACTCAGACATATCAACTTCTAAGAATCTGGCTTATGAAAGAAGATACTGATGATAGTGGTGATAAGGATGAGAATGCAGAGAAGAATATCTAATTATTTCAATTAAGTCTGTGTTTCTCTCTGCCAAACTAAATCCACTCCATTCATAATTTATGAAAAATTGTCTGTGAGCTAGTGCAAGGAGAATATTGTTTGGACAACCGATAAAGTGTTATAAATGTGAGTAAGGCAATTAATTAATTATCGTGTCATGGCAAATCAATCACTTTAACAGTTTACGCAGCCAGGGTGTTGGGAAACATTCATCATAAAACTGGTTTTCATCCACTTCTGTTCAGTCAGTTATGCTTGCATACTTTTCTTTTATAAACGATAAAAAAGGTCCTCAACAACATGCAATAACTTGTATCCAGCGACATCTATAGAGAGGGACGAGTCACCCACGGAATTTTCCTTTCTACGGGGCCGGTCTACGAGGCCGGACAACTATCGGGACAAGTGTATTACAGAGGAATATGTAATCTTTGGTTGTATTTATCTATCCATCTATCAATTTGTGTGTTTATATCTATCTATCTAATCTATCTATATCTATCTATCTATCTATTTATCTATCTTTATCTATCTTATCATCTATCTATCTATCTACTTCTATCTATCTATCTATCTATCTATACTAACTATCTGTCTGTCTGTCTGTCTATCTATCTATCTATTATCTATCTATCTATCTATCTATCTATCTATCTATCTATCTATCTATCTATCTATCTATCTATCTATCTATCTATCTATCTATCTTTCTTTCTCTTCATCTTCCACCTTTTCATCGTGTCATCCATCTACCTACCAATCAAATCCACCGATCTACCTATCTATCTAGCAATCTATGAAAATATATGTATCTATCTCTTCATAGCCCCCCCTCCCTCCCTTTCTCTCTCTCTCTCTCTCTCTCTCTCTCTCTCTCTCTCTCTCTCTGCCTCCATCCCTTTCACTTTCCCCTTTAGTCTCTCTCACAATCAAACAGGAGATAGATAGATAGATAGATAGATAGATAGATAGGTAGATATATAGATAGATAGATAGATAGATAGATAGATAGATAGATAGATAGATAGATAGACAGAGAATAAATGTATTACATCATATTGACTAACATGCAGATACAGAAAGTGAGAGGTTTGATATTGACTAACATGCAGATACAGAAAGTGAGAGGTTTGGGTGAGGCGGCGGGGGGGGGGGGGGGGGGGGGGGGGGGGGGCAAGATAAACAAAGCTAATTTAACAGTACATGCTGCATTCTGATAGGTCATTCTCTAATTTATGATTGTGTCATTTCGTGAATGTGACAGAGAGAGAGAGAGAGAGAGAGAGAGAGAGAGAGAGAGAGAGAGAGAGATAAGAGAGAGGGGGGGGGGGGGGTAGCAGTGTAGGCTTCAATCTCACCGTAGCCTGTAGTTCAATTCGTATTGAGAATGTATGTGTGTAGAGGGGGGGGGGGAGGGGTAGGAGGTGTTGTGTGCATAGGAGAGGGGTCTTTGTGTGTGTGCATAAGTGTGTGTTACTAGGTTCATGTATTACAAAAGATCCCGATTTAATTTTGTCAAGACTCACCATTTCTGTAGTTAGTGTAATCCGTAATCCATCACAAATAGTGAATAAAAGTCAATTGAATCGTTCTATCACTATTATGATTAGTTCTGAGTCAGGGAAGTTAAAGTAATATTATGCTTCGGTTTTGTGGTATGTATCTCTATAAGTTGGAATCTAGTTTCTAAAAGTTATAGTTATAGTTATCTGATATTGATATTGAAATCCTAAATAATAAAATAAATGAATTATATTGTTATATATTTCAGGTATTTATCATGTTATCGATAAAACTCCACTCATTAAAGAAACCAATTATCACATATCACACAAGAAAAATACAAGAGAAGTCAAGCAGATTATTTATTTATGGAAAAGGGATATTGACTTTGACCTTTCATTGCTTTCTAAACATTTTTCTTTGATCAAGAACCATGGGTGCATATTTAAAGTTTGCTTCAGGATGATGCCATTTCTAAACACTTACTCTTAGTTATAAAGTTTCAATTACCAGTCACCACCAGTGGATATCTCTCATCTTCAATTCTGGGTTGTAAGGTTCATACCATTTTCAGTTTTCACTTTGTCTTAGAGACTCACTCTCCCAATTTCGTAAGTTAGCGTAATCCATAATTCACTTTTTTAATGATAATATTATAGTTTACCAATTATGATAAAACTCCCCAAATAAAAGAAATCAATTATCACATACAACTGTCAATTACAGAAAAATGCAAGAGAAGTCAAGCAGATTAAATACCTATTGAAAAGGGAAATTGACTTTCTAAACAAGGGTATGTTTTTCTCTGATCTTGTAATAACTCACTTCAAGAACATTTCAATGTTAATGTTAGGAATCAGAGCATGATAATGTGATAATGATTACCATAAGCACAGTTGCACATCGTGTAATCCACTGAAATATATCACTTATAATAATTCCATTTAAAAATCGAATGACACACAACCGCTTGCTTTGAAAGTTGACAAACTAAAGAGGCAAACAATTGAATGCAGATTGTTTTATAACTTCTGTTCTCACAAACAGGGATGCCAGATGGCCAGAGTTCTTCGAAGCCAATTTAGACTGCAAAAGTGACCAAAATAGAACCTCATGTGGCCAAATACTTCAAACACTCTGACCTCCTTAAAAGACATCGATTTTTATTTTTTTTCGACTAACCAAGGAAAAGACTTGTTTTATTTCAAAAAAAGAAAATTTTGATTAATAATAATATATACGCCATTCTCCGTGTGTCAATTTTGATCATACGCGTGGCCATCTGGCAGCACTACCCACACACAAACTATGACTTAACGTCTTGACACTTCTTCCTAGTAGAATAGCAGTATTCTACTCGTTGCCTTTCCGTTTCATGCTGCAACTTGTAGATATGTGTGAAATTTGACCGTTTCTGTGTGGGAAATACTACCTTCGTAGTAAATAGCAGTATCTTAACTGTAGCCATTACTTTAAAGACAGTATTGTCGGAAGAACGGTCGTCTTACTATTGAGACGGTCAGTTAAGGAATTTCTTTGATGACGTAAAAGTGACATCACTTCCCCACCCGATGGGGAAACGGTTGGGGGAAAGACGAGAAAGGAATGCCTTTGATTGTCACCGGCATCTGCATATCATTAAAGCCTGACGACAGGGGTACTGTTATATAGGAAAAAAACGAACGGCCCCGTAGGATTGAGTAAGAGGGCAGTGAGCAGTCCTATATTAATTATGAAGTCCTAGCTTGTATCTCATAAAATAATGGCAAATGTGTGGGGTTTATTTTTTATCTTCTTGATTCTTTTTAATATTAACAGTTTCCTATGTCCACTTAGCAATGTGATTAGGTAGCACGGTCTGTTAGATCTTGCAGAAAAAACTTCACAGTAGCATTCCATCATAGCAAAGAAGTAGCAACCAATTCCTACTGTATAGTATTCCTATCTATATTAAAGAAAAGAAAAAAAAGAGAAATTGTGGACCCACAAATAAAAAACAAACAAAAAGAAAGACAAAAAACAAAAGAAAAACAAAACAAAACCAAAAAATAAACCGCCATTACACAAACCTATCAATGTAGTTTGTTGTCATGAAGAGAATCCTTGCCTCAGTGGACGCAACCCCATCCAAAGCATTCAACAAACCTGACAAAGTTAGTCTTCCCATACCTTGATAGGCTGTGGGATCTGAAATATATTATGAGCACATTTCAGCCAGCTGTTTGTGAAAGAATTTAGAAGTCAATCAATAATAACACTTTGAAAAAAGAATTTAATCAACTTTAAGTTTCTTAATTTTGCTTGTCATTCGTAAAAATGTCACCTTTATAATGGTGGATAAGCAACAGCATGGAATTTATTTTCTATTAGATCTATCCATTTTTTTTCTTTTTATCAACCAACTTGCTAAGCAGTCAATGGGTAGCAAGGTGTCCATAAATCTGGAAAAAGTGTCTTGGTTTGAGAGCAAATGACCTCTTTTATCATAATCATATTATGCCATTTAACAACAACAATACCCTCAGTGACGTTGGCTAAATCTTCAATATCTCTATCAGACTGACTTTACTTTTTAAATGTAGAGCCAACCTGAACCCAACCCGTTGCTCAATTTACTGCTTTAAAAAAAACCCAAGAAATAAACACACACACACACACACCACGAAAGGAAATAAAGTGAAAAAAAAGTTAAATAGTTACGAACTCAACCTCTTACATGGAATATTATAACCCCCAACAAAACATTTTTCAATAGCTCTTATTAACATTATAACATAAAAACAATAAGATAATAAGTAAAATAATGGTAACAGAGATACAATATGTGGATTAAAATAAAAAAGTCAAACAAAAATAATGGGAAGATCGGTGGGGAAGGGCTGTCGAATGCTAACAAATTCATACATTCTGAATTATTTATTTAAACGAATTATTTAAGAGAAGTGGAGAACAGAAGCTTATGGAGACATAGCAACTACCAATTACAAACTACTTTGTAAGAAGCTACCAGTATTACTTACTTTCCTTAGCAAGATCTCTATTTGAGAAAGCAGCATCAATGTCCTCCAGCAGGATGATGCTTTGTTCTGGTGCGTTTGTTAGTAGATGGCTTAGTCTGTCATCAGACATACCTTTATCGCTCAAATTGAGGACGCAAATACTATAATCCAATGCACCTGAGAATAAATAAAGACGATAAAAGTAATAATAGTTGTAAAAATAAGAAGGTTTGGAATAATCAACTTTATGTTTGTATTTTTTCTGATTAGGAAAGTTAATTGAAAAGAAATATCTCTCATAATGATATTTGTCATAGGCTCAGAGGCAAATCATACAATCAAAGATGACAGCTGGATTTTGAAAACAATCTGTAATTTGTAAACGGATAAAATTGCTTTATTTACTTTAGGTTAAACTACTTATGCTTTTTATGTCTTTTTGCATGAAGAAATACATTAATTAAACTAAAAATAAAAAAAAATCAATAAATATTTTAATGATTTTGGTGCCGATAGAGAACAGAAATTAGCCTTCACATACGTCAATAAAATATAATCACCATACGGTATATGTAGTAAGCTTGAGTAGGTGATTATCTTATGAACAAATTAAATAATAACAACAACAACAACAATCATAATAATAATAATAATAATAATACTAATAATAATAATAATAAAAATAATAATAATAAAAATAAAAATTAATAATAATAATAATAATAATAATAATGACAAGAGTAGTCCTTCAGAGCCATTAGGCCCCATAGGGCTGGAGTTTATATCAGTTTCTATAATGTGAAATTGACAATAGCCATTGTTTACTATCATTTGGGCAGGATTCTAGTCTACAGCAAACTATTTTCCACCAGATCTAACAAACCCAGTACCTTATCAATGCTGGCTGGACATGCGGGTTAGAAAAAAAAATCGAGACTTAACCTGGGATTGATCTTGGTCTTTTGCATGAGAAGTGAATTCTCTACCAACTGAGCTATTTGGACCCTCCCCCCGTCCCTGATAACGATAATCTTAATAACAATAATAAAAATAATAATAGCAAAATCAACAATAATCAACATTTCCACCTTTTACAAGCAAATTAAATCATAGGTTAACACAAATACACAAACACGAGTTACCCGCTAAGGCCATGATATAACTGCTCTTCCCACATCCTGGGGGTCCATGCAAAAGATATCCCCTCCTGTAAGGTATGCCTCTGTCCATGTACCATCGAGGATTATCAATGAACTCCTCAACATCCTGCAGCAGTTTCTCTGAAAGACCTCTGTCAAGAACTACTGAGCTAAGAGGTCTCTTTCTTCTGGGATACCCCATAGGTCTCCATTCTGAACCCATTACTGAGTACATCACTGTCTGCCCCTCTGCACTTTCCAATGCTAAATGTCTTGCTTCATGTAAAATATTCATGAATAATTCTCTATTTCTACCCAATGTTGTAAGAGTCACTGTTTCAAAAACTTCTACCATTTTATTGTCTCTATTTCTTTCAACCAAGATCCAATTATTTCCATATCGAAAATAGTGATTTCCTGGACTTGGCACAAAATGAAATCGTGTTTTTACTTGACCAGCTGCTGATTGCTGGAACTCTGTTTCTACACTCAAGTGTTGAGTACGAGTGCCATATTTTGTAATCCACTGTAAAAGCCAGTGATAGCTTTTATCTCTACTTGTGACTTCCATTGTAATCATACATTGTCTTCGAAACACTATAAAGGCACCCTGTGCTCCTTTTTTGGCTACAGCAGCCACGAGACCAACACCAAAGAGTCCAGCACCTGCCCCAAAATAAGGATTGTCACCAAGAGTAGAAATGTAGTCTGTGATAGGCATGTTGAGGTTTATAGTCTCTTCTCTAAATAAACTCTGGTATAATCCAACCTTGGATTAAATTAAGTACCTAATAAAGTTCATTTGAAAAACTTTGCCAGAGTCCATGGCATGATGTCTGTGAATAGAACAAGAAAAAGTAAAAATAAATCAATATATTCCATTCATATAAAAAGAACAGACAATATTAAAAATTATCCACAGCAAGTCTTGTGCAAGGACATAGATTATCAATTGCTTAAGGCTTTAACTTTAATTTAACGGCTGAGGGC
>NC_088360.1:83094712-83122212 GCF_034508935.2 Berghia stephanieae | reverse complement strand
ATCCCCATTCCCTCTCTCTTTGATCTTACTCAGCCAGTTTCCCGTAATGGTCTCCCTCCGGACATCGGGGGGCTGGATCGCTGCCATCACCGGGCCCCATTCTCTAGGGGTTGTTGCTAGCGTTCCCGACACTATGTGCATCGACTTGCGAAGTTTTACATCCACCTTCTCAACGTTTCTGCTTCTACCCCACACTGGAGCGCAATACTCCGCGGTGGAATAGCATAGTGCCAGGGCGGATGTTCTCAGGAGCGCTTGGCTAGCGCCCCAAGTCGATCCCGCCAGCTTCCTCAGAAGACTATTCCGCTTCTCTATCTTCCGGGCAACCCCTTCGAGATGAACCCGATAGGTAAGGCTGCGATCCAGCGTCACCCCTAGGTATTTTGGACGCGGCTCATATGGGAGTGGCTGGTCCCCGACTAGGACATTCAGTTTACGGGTGTGCCAACCACTGCATAAGTGAAATGCAGTGGCCACGGTTTTTGAAGTGTTCATCTTCAGGTACCACTTGTCAAAGTAGGATTTGAGTCTGGTGACGTCCTCGCTGAGTACGCTCTCGAGACGGGTCCACACTTTACTCTGAGTAACGAGTGCCCAGTCGTCTGCGTATCCCAGCCTCAGGGAGGAAGTGTTCGGCATATCGCTAATGTAAACGTTAAACAACATTGGCGCAAGTACCGACCCCTGAGGGACCCCATTCTTCAATTTCCTAACTTTGCTCGTGGCGTCTCCCAGCGCGACGTGGAATTGCCTTTCCCCTAAGATCGAAGAGAACAACTTCAAGGTCTTTTTGCACCTTATGATTTTTGCAAGTTTGAGCATTAACCCATCGCACCAGACCGTATCGTACGCCGCTGATAGGTCTATAAACACAGCACCTGTTTGCTGTTTTCTCTCGAACCCGTGCTCAATATGCTCTGTAAGGGCAATGACCTGCTCCGTGGTGCACCTCCCTTCCCTGAAGCCTGCCTGCTCAGGTGGCAGGGCAGCGTCTAGGACCGGCCCCCATCGGTTTAATAGAACACGCTCCAACAGTTTGTAAAGACAGCTCAGCAGCGATATGGGTCTGTAACTGTCTGCCTCCTTCGCCGGCTTCCCTGGCTTCAGGATGGCAACTATCTTCGCATGCTTCCACACTTGTGGAAGCTTTCCGTTTGCAAGGATGTCAGACATTGCCTCTGCTAGCCAGGCCCGTGCCCTGGGGCCCAGATGCGTCACCATATCGGGATATACACCATCTATCCCAGCTGCTTTGCCGTTCTTCACTTCGCTAATGGCTGCACCCACTTCTCGGGGACTGAACGGGGCCGTCCAGTCCGACTCCTCCGCAGGTAGCGAGTCCAAGATCGTACGGTACGCCTTGCGGACACCGCGCTCAAAAGCCTGATTAGGGACCCGCTTGCTACGGTTCTTAATATTCTTGGCAATTGTGTCTGCCTCGCATTCCGGTGCAGCCTTCGCGAAATTCCGATCTGGGTCCAATTTCTTTATCAAACGCCAAGCGTGGCGGCTGGAGTGTGTAAAGTCGAGACTTTCCACGGTCTCCTGCCACCGTTGCTTCCTTCCCTCTGCCAGAGACTGGAGTAGTCTATCGGCTGTGTCCTGGGACTGGGTCTGCTGGTACTCTCGGTACAGCTCTTCCGACTCTGCTGTCCAGCAAGGGGTGTAGAATTTCCGTTTGCCCCGTGGAATAGAGCGTTGAGCGCTCTTAACCAGTAGCCTACTAAATCTGGTTATATTCTTGGACTTGGGAGGAATGGCAGGGCAGACCTGCTCGATATAGGAACTGAATTCCTCCCAGTCAGCCTTCCTGAAATTCCATCTGCAAAGTGGGAGAGACTGCACCCTCGGTATTGTCACCCCAGCTGTGACAAGAACCGGCCTGTGCTGGCTATGCGGAAAGTCCCCGAGGACTGTCCGCTTCACCTGCAACGGTTCACCGTTCGCGCCTTTCGTTACGAGGGTGAGGTCTGGAGTATACTCCTTCTTATGGCGGGTACCCCGGAAGGTACCCTTGGCTGTAGGATCGTACACTAGGTGTAGATCATTACAGTCCATCCATGAGCGGAGTTGTCTTCCTGCCTCGTTGCAGTCTCGGTAGCCCCATTCGTGATGGTGGCTATTAAAGTCTCCCAGACAGATGGAAGGATGGCTGACCACCGGTACCGGTGGTGTAGTCCAAGTCGCTCTAGGTGGTTTGTAAATATTATGCAAACACAGTCCACCTACTTCCACGGAAATTCGGTTCACCCCATTGCTGTCCGTTACGCTCTCAATGACCCTTACCTTCGATGGCTCTTTAGCGTAAACGCTAACCCCTCCTTTGAGCCTCGAAGTGTCCTCGCGTTGGACCACCGTATAGCCTGGGATCTGGAATCGGGAAGATTGCACGCCTGAATAAAGGTGGGTCTCCTGTAAAAGGAGGATATCAACGCAATGAACGGCCAGTAGCTTTGATAGGCGGTCGTCGGAGCAAGAAATTGAAATCACAGCAAGGCGAGCCGAAAGGCGCTCGGTGGCCTCTGGTATACCGACGGTCACCAGCGCCTGGACGAGATATGTCTAGTGAGTCCGGAATCAGGCTGGGGTTAGCTTCTCAGTAGAGGGCCTGTTATTGTACGAACGCTGGAGTGTCCGGGCCGTTAGGCCAATCCGTTCCAGCAGCAAGAAGGTCAGGGGTGAAAAAGTGAGCGGCGAGCGGAAGACCGCAGGGAATTCTCCTCGTCGCCGCTGTTGTCGTTGGCGTTTCGAATGTTTGGGTTTGCGACGTATAGTAGGAAACGCGGTTGTCGGAGCAAAGAAATTAACATCGAAGCAAGGCGAGCCGAAAGGCGCGCGGGGGCCTCTGGTATACCCACGACCACTAGCGTCTGGACGAGAATTGTCTAGCAAGTCAGGTGTCAGGCCGGGGTTAGCTCATCAGTGGAGGCCCTGTTGTTGTGTGAGCGCTGGAGTGGCCGGGCGGTTGGCTCAGTCCGTTCCAGCTGTCGTCAGAGCAAAAAATGAAATCAAAACAAGGCGAGCCGAAAGGCGCGCGGTGGCCTCTGGTATACCCGCAAGCACTAGCGTCTGGACGAGAATTGTCTAGCAAGTCCGGAGTCAGGCCGGGGTTGTCTTCTCAGTAGAGGGCCTGTTGTTGTCTGAACGCTGTAGTGGCCGGGCGATCGGCACTGTCCGTTCCAGCGGCGAAAACGCCAGGTGTGAAAATTTGTGCCTTCGAGTCTATTACGGCAGGCGACGATCGGCTGAGCACAGGGAGTTATCTGTGTCTCAGTTGTTGTCGTAGGAGACTCGAGCGGTTTGGGTTTGCAAGGAAAGGCGATCGTCGAAGCAAGAAATTGAAATCGAAGCAAGGCGAGCCAAAAGGCGCGCGGTGGCCTCTGGTATATCCACGACCACTGGCGCCTGGACGAGATGTGTCTAGCGAGTCCTGACCCAGGCCGGGGTTTGCTCCTCAGTAGAGAGCCTGTTGTTGTGTAAACGCTGGAGTGTCCGGGCGGTTGACACTGTCAATTCATGCGGCGAAAAGGCCAGGTGTGACAATTTGTGCCTTCGAGTCTATTACGGCAGGCGACGAGTGGCTGAGCACAGGGAAATATCTGTCTCAGTTGTTGTGGTAGGAGCCTCTGCGGTTTGGGTTTGCAAGGAAAGGCGGTCGTCAGAGCAAGAAATTGAAATCAAAGCAACGCGAGCCGAAAGCGCGCGGTGGCCTCTGGTATACCTACGGCCACTAGCGTCTGGACGAGAATTGTCTAGCGTGTCCGGAGTCAGGGGTGACAATTTGTGCGGTCGAGTCTATTACGGCAGGCGACGAGATTTTGGAATTAGGGGCCAGGTTTGGTATAAAAAAAAATAGATTTAGTAGTCCATAAGAGGAAAAGGGCTACCTAACCAGGGGTATGAGACGTATAGTATGGAAGGCGATGGTCGGATGAAAAAAATGAAATCGAAGCAAGGCGAACAAAAAGGCGCCCAGTGGCCTCTGGTATACCCACGACCACTAGCGTCTGGACGAGAATTGTCTAGCAAGTCCGGTGTCAGGCCGGGGTTAGCTCATCAGTGGAGGCCCTGTTGTTGTGTGAGCGCTGGAGTGGCCGGGCGGTTGGCTCAGTCCGTTCCAGCTGTCGTCAGAGCAAAAAATGAAATCAAAACAAGGCGAGCCGAAAGGCGCGCGGTGGCCTCTGGTATACCCACGGCCACATGCGTCTGGACGAGATGTGTCTAGCGAGTCCGGAGACAGGCCGGGGTTAGCTCTTCAGTAGAGGGCCTGTTGATATGTGAACTCTGGGGTGTCCGGGCGGTTGGCACAGTCCGTTCCAGCGCAAAAAGGCCAGGGGTGACAATTTGTGCGGTCGAGTCTATTACGGCAGGCGACGAGATTTTGGAATTAAGGGCCAGGTTTGGTATCCGTGACAGAGATCAACACATAATTTGAAGCCAAAAAAAAAACAAAAATTGATTTAGTAGTCCATAAGAGGAAAAGGGCTACCTAACCAGGGGTATGAGACGTATAGTAGCGAAGGCGATGGTCGGATGAAAAAAATGAAATCGAAGCAAGTCGAACAAAAAGGCGCCCAGTGGCCTCTGGTATACCCACGGTCACTAGCGTCTGGACGAGAATTGTCTAGCAAGTCCGGTGTCAACAACCTGTTGTTGTGTGAGCGCTGGAGTGGCCGGGCGGTTGGCTCAGTCCCTTCCAGCTGTCGTCAGAGCAAAAAATGAAATCAAAACAAGGCGAGCCGAAAGGCGCGCGGTGGCCTCTGGTATACCCGCAAGCACTAGCGTCTGGACGAGAATTGTCTAGCGAGTCCGAAGTCAGGCCGGGGTTGTCTTCTCAGTAGAGGGCCTGTTGTTGTCTGAACGCTGGAGTGGCCGGGCGATCGGCACTGTCCGTTCGAGCGGCGAATACGCCAGGTGTGAAAATGTGTGCCTTCGAGTCTATTACGGCAGGCGACGATCGGCTGAGCACAGGGAATTATCTGTGTCTCAGTTGTTGTCGTAGGAGACTCGAGCGGTTTGGGTTTGCAAGGAAAGGCGGTCGTCGAAGCAAGAAATTGAAATCGAAGCAAGGCGAGCCAAAAGGCGCGCGGTGGCCTCTGGTATACCCACGACCACTAGCGCCTGGACGAGATGTGTCTAGCGAGTCCTGAGCCAGGCCGGGGTTTGCTCCTCAGTTGAGAGCCTGTTGTTGTGTAAACGCTGGAGTGTCCGGGCGGTTGACACTGTCCGTTCAAGCGGCGAAAAGGCCAGGTGTGACAATTTGTCCCTTCGAGTCTATTACAGCAGGCGACGAGTGGCTGAGCACAGGGAAATATCTATGTCTCAGTTGTTGTGGTAGGAGCCTCTGCGGTTTGGGTTTGCAAGGAAAGGCGGTCGTCGGAGCAAGAAATTGAAATCAAAGCAAGGCGAGCCGAAAGCGCGCGGTGGCCTCTGGTATACCTACGGCCACTAGCGTCTGGACGAGAATTGTCTAGCGTGTCCGGAGTCAGGGGTGACAATTTGTGCGGTCGAGTCTATTACGGCAGGCGACGAGATTTTGGAATTAGGGGCCAGGTTTGGTATCCGTGACAGAGATCAACACATAATTTGAAGCAAAAAAAAAAAACAAAAATACATTTAGTAGTCCATAAGAGGAAAAGGGCTACCTAACCAGGGGTATTAGACGTATAGTAGGGAAGGCGATGGTCGGATCAAAAAATTGAAATCGAAGCAAGGCGAACCAAAATGCGCGAGGGGGCATCTGGTATACCCACGGTCACCAGCGCCTGGACGAGATGTGTCTAGCAAGTCCGGAGTCAGGCCGAGGTTAGCTCTTCAGTAGAGCCCCTGTTGTTTGGTACACGCTGAGTGTCCGGGCAGTTGACACTGTCCGTTTAAACGGCGAATAGGCCAGGTGTGACAATTTTTGCCTTCTAGTCTATTACGGCAGGCGACGATCGGCTGAGCACAGGGAAATATCTATGTCTCAGTTATCGTAGGAGCCTCGAGCCGTTTGGGTTTGCAAGGAAAGGCGGTCGTCGAAGCAAGAAATTGAAATCAAAGCAAGGCGAGCCGAAAGGCGGGCGGTGGCCTCTGGTACACCCACGGTCACCAGCGTCTGGACAAGATTTGTCTAGCGAGTCCGGAGTCAGGCCGGCGTTATCTCCTCAGTAGTGGGTCTGTTGTTGTGTAAACGCTGGTGTGCCCGGGCGGTTGACACTGTCCGTTCAAGCGGCGAAAAGGCCAGGGGTAACAATTTGTGCGGTCGAGTCTATTACGGCAGGCGACGAGATTTTGGAATTAGGGGTCAGGTTTGGTATCCGTGACAGAGATCAACACATAATTTGAAGCAAAAAAAAAATTTAGTAGTCCATAAGAGGAAGCAAGGCGAACCAAAAGGCGCGAGGTGGCCTCTGGTATACCCACGGTCACCAGCGCCTGGACGAGATGTGTCTAGCAAGTCCGGAGTCAGGCCGGGGTTAGCTCCTCAGTAGAGGGCCTGTTGTTGTTTGAGCGTTGGAGTCTCCGGGCGGTTGGCACAGTCCGTTCCAGCGGCGAGAAGGCCAGGGTGAAAATGTGTGCGGTCGAGTCGAGTACCACAGGCGGTGAGCGGTTGAATCGCTGTGTTTCAGTTGTTGTCGTCAGCCCCTGAACGGTTTTTTCTCCAACGTGTAGTATGAAAGGCGGTCGGGACAAGAAATTGAAATCAAAGCAAGGCGAGCCGAAAGGCGCGCGTGGCCTCTGGTACACCCACGGCCACTAGTGCCTGGACGAGAATTGTCTAACGAGTCCGGAGTCAGGCCGGGGTTATCTCCTCAGTAGTGGGTCTGTTGTTGTGTAAACGCTGGTGTGCCTGGTTGACACTGTCCGTTCAAGCGGCGAAAAGGCCAGGTGTGGAAATTTGTGCCTTCGAGATTATTACGGCAGGCGACGAGCGGCTGAGCACAGGAAATTATCTGTGTCTCAGTTGTTGTCGTCGGTCCCTCGAACGGTTTGTTTTGCAACGTGTAGTAGGAAAGACGGTCGTCGGGACAAGAAATTGAAATCAAAGCAAGGCGAGCCAAAAGGCGGGCGGTGGCCTCTGGTATACCCACGGTCACCAGCGCCTGGACGAGTGGCGTCTAGTGAGTACGGAATCAAGCCTGGGTTAGCTCCTCAGTAGAGGGCCTGTTATTGTATGAGCGCTGGAGTGTCCGTGTGGTCAGCACTGTCAGATCCAGCAGCGAGAAGGCCAGGGGTGAAAAATTGAGCGCTCGAGTCGAGTACCACAGGCGGGGAGCGGCTGAACGCAGGGAATTCTCCGCATCCCCGCTGTCCGCGTTGGCGTTTCGAGCGACTGGGTTTGCGAAGTATAATAGGAAAGCGGTCATCAGATCAAAAATTGAAATCAAGGTGAGCCGAAAGGCGCGCGGTGGCCTTTGGTAAACCACGGCAACTAGCGTCTGGACAAGATTTGTCTAGCGAGTCCGGAGACAGGCCAGGGTTAGCTCTTAAGTAGAGGGCCTTTTGGCACTGTCCGTTCCAGCGCAAAAAGGCAGGCGACGAGATTTTGGAATTAGGGGTCAGGTTTGGTATCCGTAACAGAGATCAACACATAATTTGAAGAAAATAAATAAATTTAGTAGTCAATAAGAGGAAAAGGGCTACCTAACCAGGGGTATGAGACGTATGGTAGGGAAGGCGATGGTTGGATCAAAAAATTGAAATCGAAGCAAGGCGACCCAAAAGGCGCAAGGTGGCCTCTGGTATACCCACGGTCACCAGCGCCTGGACGAGATGTGTCTAGCGAGTCCGGAGTCAGGCCGGGGTTATCTTCAGTAGAGGGCCTGTTGTTGTGTGAGCGCTGGAGTTTCCGGGCGGTTGGCACAGTCCTTTTCAGTGACGAGTACCACAGGCGGCGAGCGGTTGAGTCGCAGTGTTTCAGCTGTTGTGGTTCTCGCCTCGAGCGGTTGGGTTTGCGACGTATAGGAGGAAAAGCTGTCGTCGGAGCAAAAAATTTAAATCAAAACAAGGCGAGCCGAAAGGCGCGCGGTGGCCTCTGGTATACCCACGACCACTAGCGTCTGGACAAGAATTGTCTAGCGAGTCCGGAGTCAGGCCGGAGTTAGCTCCTCAGTAGAGGGCCTGTTGTTGTGTGAGCGCTAGAGTGTTCGGGCAGTCGGGACAGTCCGTTCAAGGGGCGAAAAGGCCAGGTGTGACAATTTGTGCCCTCGAGTCTATTACGACAGGCGACGATCGGCTGAGCACAGGGAATTATCTGCGTCTCAGTTGTTGTCGTAGGAGCCTCGAGCGGTTTGGGTTTGGAAGGAAAGGCGGTCGTCGGAGCAAGAAATTGAAATCAAAGCAAGGCGGGCCGAAAGGTGCGCCGTGGTCTCTGGTATACCCAAGGCCACTAGCGCCTGGACGAGATGTGTCAAGCGAGTCCTGAGTCAGGCCGGGGTTAGCCCTTCAGTAGAGATACATGTTGTTGTGTGAACACTGGAGTGTCCGGGTGGTCAGCACAGTCAAATCCAGCAGCGAGAAGGACAGGGGTGAAAAATTGAGCGGTCGAGTCGAGTACCACAGGCGGGGAACGGTTGAATGCAGGGAATTCTCCGCATCCCCGCTGTTGGCGTTTCGAGCGACTGGGTTTGCGAATTATAATAGGAAAGAGGTCGTCGGAGCAAAAAATTGAAATCGAACCGAGGCGAACCGAAAGGCGCGCGGTGGCCTCTAGTATACCCACGGCCACAAGCGTCTGGACGAGATTTGTCTATGCGAGTCCGGAGACAGGCCGAGGTTAGCTCTTCAGGGCCTGTTGTTATATGAACGCTGGGGTGTCCGGGCGGTTGGCACAGTCCGTTCCAGCGCAAAAAGGCCAGGGGTGAAAATTTGTGCGGTCGAGTTTATAACGGCAGGCGACGAGATTTTGGAATTAGGGGTCAGGTTTGGTATCCATGACAGAGATCAACACATAGTTTGAAAAAGATTTAGTAGTCCATAAGAGGAAAAGGGCTACCTAACCAGGGGTATGAGACGTATAGTAGGGAAGGCGATGGTCGGATGAAAAAAATGAAATCGAAGCAAGGCGAATAAAAAGGCGCGCGGTGGCCTCTGGTATACCCACGACCACTGGCGTCTGGACGAGAATTAGAATTGTCTAGCAGAGGGCCTGTTGTTGTGAGCGCTGGAGTGTACGGGCGGTTGGCTCAGTCCGTTCCAGCTGTCGTCTGAGCAAAAAATTGAAATCAAAGCCAGGCGTGCCGAAAGGCGCGCGGTGGCCTCTGGTATACCCACGGCTACTAGCGTCTAGACGAGAATTGTCTCTCGAGTCCGGAGTCAGGCCGGGGTTGTCTTCTCATTAGAGGGCCTGTTGTTGTCTGAACGCTGGAGTGGTCGGGCAATTGGCACAGTCAGATCCAGCAGTGAGAAGGCCAGGGGTGAAAAATTGAAAGGTCGACTCGAGTACCACAGGCGGGGAGCGGCTGAATGCAGGGATTTCTCCGCATCCACGCTGTCGGCGTTGGCGTTTCGAGCTACTGGGTTTGCGAATTATAATAGGAAAGCGGTCGGTGGAGCAAAAAAAAAACTGAAATTAAAGCAAGGCGAGCCGAAAGGCGCGCGGTGGCCTCTGGTACACCCACGGCCACTAGTGCCTGGACGAGAATTGTCTAACGAGTCCGGAGTCAGGCCGGGGTTATCTCCTCAGTAGAGGGTTTGTTGTTGTGTAAACGCTGGAGAGTCCGGGCGATTGGCACCGTCCGTTCCAGCGGTGAAAAGACCTGGTGTGAAAATGTGTGCCTTCGAGTCTATTACGGCCCGCGACGAGCGGCTGAGCACAGGGTTGTTGTAGTATGAGCCTCGAGCGGTTTGGGTTTGCAAGGAAAGGCGGTCGTCGGAGCAAGAAATTGAAATCAAAGCAAGGCGAGCCGAAGCGCGCGGTGGCCTCTGGTATACCCACGGTCACTAGCGTCTGCGACCCAGCTGTCGTCTTGGGCGACACGTGCTCTTCGCTGGATGGAAAATGGATATGCTACCAGGTTGATTCTTTCTGTTGTCAGAAGGGAAAGCCGCGAATTGCTCAGTTTTTTGTCGATAATACACGGGGTGCGCGAGAAGTGTCCTGAGTCAGTATAGGGCCCGTTGAGCGAGCGCTAGAGTTACGGGCCCAGCATTGAAAATTTGTGCGGTCGAGTCTAGTACACCCAAGAGACAAATTTCCCCTATGGGATGAAGAAAGGGAACTTTATTTAGAGAGGTAGATATAGTAAGAGAGTTACCGACCGTCTCCTACCCCCCCCCCCCCCCCCCTCCTAAAAAGTACACATTTCTGTCGAAAATAGCAATAAGGACCTGGTTAAAAGTGGCAAAAGAACATCTTTTATATTTTCCATAATCTGTTCTAGTTATCATTTCGATAGCCCCCTCCTCCCCTCTCCCCCCCCCCACCCCAATACTAATACAAGTAACAACTTAATCTTAACAAGATTAATTAATATCACCAATACTTCATTATTCCTGTGAAATATGGGGCTATTGTGAAGCGGTAAAAATTGAACAAATGCATTTAGTTTTCTTAAAATCCTTAAAATCTGGGCGTAAGGAAATCTACACCGTCATCTTTCGTATATCATTAATTAAAAGTGTACATATTGGGCTTTTCAATTAAATATTTACACAACATTCCTGGAAATACTTTTAATTAATGATATACGAAAGATGACGGTGTTTTCGTAGATCAGTGTGTGTGTGCGCGCACGCGTGTGTGTATTTGTGTGGATGGGTGGATTTGTGTGTAGGTGAAAGGTGTGAATAGAGGAACGTGGCTTGATTATTTTTGTCTGTTGATGTTCACTCTCGCTGTTACTATTTTTATTATGATGGTGGTAGTGATGGTGATGATGGTAGTGTCGGTAATGGTGGTGATAGCAACAATAATATTATTCTTATTGTTATTATTGTTGTTTTTATTATTATGATAAAAGTCGTGATGGTAGTAGTAGTGGTGGTAGCAGTCGTGGTAGTGATAGTAGGGGTGGTGGTAGTAGTAGTAATTTTTAAAATTATAATTATCATTATTAGTATTATTATTATGATGATGATTATTATTATTACTATCATTATTTGCCTTGCTGATTGATTTTACTTGCTTGATTTGTTGATAAAAATATTATTTTCTTGTCCGAGTTATATTGGCAATTGCCTAAAAATAAACTTTTAAATCTTGAATCATATTGTCGGCCGTCCTTGAGCTTCGTCTCCATTATATCGTATTGTTTGTCGTGAATGCATCAAAACGTAATTACAACACTGGTTATTCCCTTCCTCACACAGGCCGGGTCGCCGGGCCACCATAAGGTCACCTAAACTCATTTGGGACTTCCAGCATCCTGACACCGTTTCCCATTGTGATCTGCCTGGAAAGGACCATTCATTGTTCTGTCACGGAAGGAGATGGGGAACCACGGCAGTAGACGGGATGAAAAGAAATACGGGAAACATGGCGGCAAAGCTGGTAAGATCAAAAGACTGACATATTCGCTCTCTCTCTCTCTCTCTCTCTCTCTCTCTCTCTCTCTCTCTCTCCCCCTCTCTCTCTCTCTCTCTCTCTGGCTAATGATAATAATATTTATTATCAAGCATGAAAGCCATTATAAACGCAGGACTTATTAACTGATTAAATCCAGCTTGAATCATCGATCAGTTGTCACTACCACAAAAAGGAAAGCAAATGACAACATACTTATTATTTTACCAGGTGTAAAATGAGTAACTGGCCGATGACGACATTCAAACAGATAATAATTATAATAATAGCGCCAACATCTCACGCAATATGAGCTCTTCGCTCTCTAGAATGCTCACGTTAAGTTAAATCCTCTGTCACCATTTCTTGCTGGCAAATGGTAAATCAAAAACGAAATTGTAAGCAAGACAGATACGTATGGGTTTCATTAACCGTTGATAATCAGAGACTATTCTGTCTGACTAAACGTAACAAAAAATCGGCTCATTTTTTGTTAATACTTTTACTTTTTGACGCCTTACATATTTTTTTTCTTCAGATTATTAATTTAATACAAACATAGGTTTTAACTCTATACTGGGCATGCCCCATCGTTCACATTCTTTAGTGCCATAGTCATACTCATCAGTTTTGATCTATTAACCCTCTCCTTACCAACTACAGGAAAATCACCATCACAAAACAAGAGGGAATAATCCTGAAAAGAGTCGGTAAGGATAAATTCACAAACAAAATAAAAATCTAAAAATTGAAGAAAAAAATTGAACACATTAATTACGCTCTTTTATAACCGTTTCCACTTAACTTAATTGTTTGGATTTTTGGACATTTTTTTCGGTACAAAATAACAGATGCCGCCTTGATATAAAGCGCAACTCTATAAAATACCTTTGTATTACTTATTCTTATCAAGGTGTGGGCCTGTTTAGTGTCTCGTTTAATTAAAAACACTCTTTTTGAAGATTAGCAATACGGAATTCTTTGAATATTTTAAGGGTTTTGACGTAATTATGGTTGAAAAATCATTATCGGCATTATTATGGAATTTATTATTATTATTATTGCATTACGAAATTATATAATGTGAATTTGATATTTTATAACCATTATTTATTCATTTTTGTAATTTACGTATACAAACCCGATATTGTGTTATGGGTGAAAAGAAAGTTTATTTATTTATTATTTAGTTATTTTTCTCTTTAATTTTACAGCAGCCACTGAATTTAGTTTAAAAATACGTTTCTTTCCTTTTACATCAAAATAGAAATTCACTCCTCCATTCCATGATGGGTTTATTTAATGTATCAACAACGACGTATACTTATTTACCAACATAAAAATAGTGTCCATTGCAGCAAGCTCATTACTGCGCTTAGTTATCAGACCTTTTTTTTTTTGCCATCCGCGTTTATGAGTTATTCTCACTTAACGTTCAAGGTCACTCATCGTTTTGTATGTTGGTCCGTTATACTTCCGGATGGCAATGTTGTGAGCTTCTTAGCCAAACGCGTACCTCCTATCTATATGTGCACATAAATTAAAACTGACGTGTCTGACATCCGACGCATTGTATGGGCCTAGTTCAACATTGTTGTAGTGGACAATATTTTGCGGCATATTTTGAGATTTTCATTACAATAATGAGCCCATAATTTATTAGTTTGCAGACCTGCAAATAAGTATACGTCGATTAATACGGTATACATTATCTACAAAATAATGAACCAAGAAAAATATAAATATGTATCCAGGATGTTCAAAGATATTTTTATAGTTTTAATTTAATTAAGACGATAAAGAAACGCGGATGTAAACAATGTTGGGGTAGGTGCTAATTTATAAAAAAAAGTTTAAAGTTAAAAAAGTTTATCAAAGGATGAAAGCGAGAGAAAGAGAGAGAGAGAGGGAGAGGGAGAGAGAGAGAGAGAGAGATTATATTATACACAAGCATATATCAATATCTAACTACAACTGTGTGTGTGTGTGTGTGTGTGTTTGTGTGTGTGTGTGAGTGTGTGTGCATATAATATACATTTTAATCATCATTATTTTCCTTGATAATTAATTTTAAAAATCATTAATTATGCATAACTTCACCATTAAAAAAAAAAAAAACAAATACTAATTTCCCTCGAACCCATGGTTCCTTACATCACGCACTACTTGGTTCATTTTTCCCACCAAACATTTCAGATTAGAGGCCCCAAAGAAAGAATCTTAAAAATAGCGATTTAACTCATGAGAATCAGAGACTGATTTAGTTTCGCATTTATATCACGATATCAATATCAACGTTACAACTCTGACTTCATCTCGGGAAAACATCTGTAGCTAGGCGAATGTTCGTGAATCTTTTAGTACTGCAGTTTCCATCAGGCAAAAAATATTGAGAAAATGTGATTTTAGTAGAGTCTTGCCTACACCGAGTTGAAGGCATATTATCGATTTGTGTCCTGGGTGTACGGGATGGAGATTAGAGCTTCTTTAGGAAGGTTTTGTTAGACGCTTTTGTGCTGTTAAAGATGCAAATGTGTACATGCAGAAAAATTCATTGCACTGATAAATTAATTGTTTGACCAAAAAAATTCGTCTAATGGATTTTTAGATGACGATAGAAGGAAAAACAAATAATAATATTTCTAAAAAACATCCCGGAATATTTTTTTACAGCTAGAGAGATAAATGGATTGATAGTGTGTGTGTGTGTGTGTGTGTGTGTGTGTGTGTGTGTGTGTGAATAAGAAAAAGAAGAAAAAGAGGTTGAGGATATTACGAGAAATGATGTTAGAGAATATGTTATAGAATAATGATGATCTTGATGTTGATATTAGTAATAATAATAATAATACTAACAATAATAATAAGTAGATAGATTTGCTTTTTCTTTGTGACTCTTACTAGGTGAGACCTTTGATTCCGTTTACCCTCGGGGCAGACACGAACCCGAAATAGAAATTCCTTTCTCAAGAGCTGAGATTTAAAAAGGAGATGCTATTTATAATAAGAAAAATTAAAAAAAAAAAAAAACAAGCATCAATCCTCCAAACCATACTTCTAATACGATTCAATAGTCTGATGTCACGCCGCCCGGCAACGGCGGCCATCTAGGTTCTAAACAAAGAAAATCATTCCTTTTTATTTTTCATGCTGGCAAGAACTTTTCATAATGCCTTGTGATCAGAATGTGTAAAAGTCAAAACATGATCAAATTTATGTGTTTTTTTCCCTCTGGATACCCTTTATGTTCGCCGGAGAAATATTTCATACGGGCGTCCGCTATTATCCGATAGTTTAGAGCCAGTGTTACTAAGTTACCATGCGTCATTAGGAAGGAAGTGACGTTACGACTGTTGAAGAGTATTAAGCAATACTTTTTACTCCTTACTTACTTTTTTTTTTTTGATAGCTCAGTTGGTAGAGCACTCGCTTCACAATCAACGAGGCCAAGATCGATCCCCGGGTGCAGTCGAGATTTTTTTCTGCTCTCCTCCCCCCCCCCCCTTTGTCCACCTACCAGTGATCGGGTAGCTGGGTCTGTTAGATCCGGCGGAAAGTACTTTGCAATAGACTTGCATCCCATCCAATTCCGATTCAGGAAGTTAGTTGCACCCCAGCACATTCTATTCACTATTCCGGGGAATCTCTACGTTAGCTGAGTACATAGTTCGAACTGTTTCTATAGTATTGATTGATATCAGTATGGAGGGATTCTGATAAAGCGTTCTTCTAGTTTCAGCGATATGTCCTTGTAGAACACACATTACTGTCATTTGGCCACTGACTCAGTTAAATTGGATACAGGGCAAAAGGTGGTGACTGGCATTGTGAGAGAAAAGTACTTAAATGCGACAAAAAATGTAAAAAATAATTAGAATATCAATTTCGATTTCATGATTGTTTTCTTATTGTGCACAATGACAAAAATTGAAAAGGAAATTCTCTGTGTTATACCAATACGAAAATATAATGTTAATGAGTAGAAATGATCCCATGCACCACACCGTAACAACAACAAAAAAAAACATTAAAAAAAACAAACAAATAAAACAAAACAAGCCCTCCCCCCTCCCCCCCCCCCACCCTAAAGAAATAAGAGAAAACCATATTCAAAAACAAAGAAAAAATAAATTAATAAAGTGATGTAGAGCATGGTGATTTTGCATAAGATCACACGAAATGGATGGAGGAATCGAACTTCGGTACCTTCTGTGCAGATAGCAAAGAGAAAATCGTGCCGCTAAATTCGGTATCTTTTGAAACCAGATGGTAACTTTAGTTTTAACTAATCGCATAGGTTTGATTCCTTTTGACACACGCGCGCGCGCGCGCACACACACACACACACACACACACACACATATTGGGAGTCGTTGTAATCTATCGATATTTGAAGTAATAGTGTTCTGAAAGTGAAAAAAATAAAAATGTCTTTTTTTCAGATTACGTCAGATAGTTGCGGTTTATCCTTTCGCAAACAGCCCTATTGTCGGGCAACTCACCGGGGGCATTTTGGTCGTAATAACAAATAGCTCGCTCTCTCTCTCTCTCTCTCTCTCTCTCTCTCTCTCTCTCTCTCTCTCTCTCTCTCTGTGTGTGTGTGTGTGTGTTTTTTTTTTCTCTCCCTCTCTATCTATTTCTTTCTCTCAAACACATACACTCACTCACTCCTCCTCCTTTTCTTCTTCTCCCCCTTCCCCTTGTGTGTTTGTATGTGAGTCACCGCCTTTCATACACACACACACACACACACACACACACACACACATACAAACACACAGTCTCAAATTCTCATTCTCCCCCCCCCCCCCCTCTCTCTCTATCTATCTAAATATGCTATGTATTATATCTCTTGTTTAATATTCAGTATCATCAATCTGATCACATGGCCCATGAAAAGTTCTAGCCAGCATGAAGAATAAAAAGTAATGATTTTCTTTGTTCAGAACCAAGATTGCCGCCGTTGCCGGGCGGCGTGACATCAGACTACTGAATCCAATTAGATCCATTTTTTCCTGGATTGTGTTCAAAGCGCTATTCAAGAGGTCCTTAGACAACAGCAACACTTAACATGTAGGACGAGATCTGACACCTGTTAGGGGAAGTTGCAATTCTTTTTGACGGACAAAGACAATGCTGTTAACGACCAGGTACTCATTTTACTCCTGAGTACACTAAGAGAGTGTGAGTAAAGAGACTTTTCCAAGGACTCAATTATGCGCCGCCCATAGCAGATCTCGAAGCCTGGAGCTTCTAGACGAAAAAAAAAAACAAAACCCGACGTCCAAATCGGTCTTATTTATTTTGACATTTTACTGTAATTTTGCTGATTCTCGCAAATGAAAGATTCAGAGTAAATTTGCCATTAACAGTTGCTCCTACACAGGGGAATACTGACACGAAAAGAGAAAAGAATGAACAACTGTACATAAAAGCTGACCCAAGCGTGTATGAATGTGAGACAAGTAACTGGAGAAATAAATCAGAGAGTTTGATGAGTGAAATATGAATGTAAAGGATAAAAATAACAACAATAGTAGTAGTAGTCGAAGTAGTAGTCATCGGAGTAGTAGTAGTAGTTGTTGTTGTTTTTGTAGTTGCAACAATAGTTTATATTGCTGTCTCTCTACTTTGCTCACACACACATACACACACACACACACACACTATATTTATCTCTCTTTCTCTGTCTCTCTCTCTCTCTCTCTCTCTCTCTCTCTCTCTCTCTCTCTCTCTCTCTCTTTCTTTCTCTTTATTTCTTTCTATCTATCTCACACCCCCCCCCCGCTCTCTCTCTCTCTCTCCCCCTCTCTTTACCCCCACTCCTTCTCAGTTCTCCATACCGGTCTTTCTTTCCCTGTTTTGTCCAATAATTATCAATTATGCCTCCAAACAAAGAAAAAAAATCGTAAGCCGTCATATTCTCTTAAATCTCATGTTACACGAAGACGCCCGAATTCACGTGTCATTTCACGTGCATCCGAAAATATTAAGAGTTGACAGTATATCAAGCCTAATTATAGTTGTTTTTTTTTTTTTTTGTTTTTTTGGTTTTGTTTATTTTTTATTGTTAATTATTTCTGTTTGTTTTCATGATAAACAAGTCTCATGAGACAGTGTTACATTCATTATACAACTAATTGTCAATTTTATGAATGACGACACAATGCGACTTTGTTTATCCAAATGTTATATCTTCAGGCATGATAAACCACTAGAGTTGTTTTGTTTGTGTCATGCACGTGATGCACAAAAAAAATTGACCAATAAGAATTTGACATTATTGTTGTACTGAAAATAACAATACCAAATTACAATGGTCAAAGCAAAGTGATATAGGTCATAACACAGGGAATTCGTTGTTTGTTTTTGTTTGATTTGGGTTTTTTGTTGTTGTTTTTATTCATCCAAACAAGACAGAGTTTCTGTTTTTCCCCTCTCTCTAAACAATTCATGGAATTCCGGATTCTATTTCTACACACAAGACAGGGAGTAACTACCTTTTTTTTTCTTCTCTCCAATTAATACAGGGAATTCCGTATATTTTTTGTTTGCTTCCAAACAATACAGAAAATAAATCCCTCTCTCTCTCTCTCTCTCTCTCTCTCTCTCTCTCTCTCTCTCTCTCTCTCTCTCTCTCTCTCTCTCTCTCTCTCAATACTGTGAATTCCATTATGTTTATATCCGAAGAAGAAGAAAATGAAAAAGAAGAAGAAGACGGCGACGACTTGAATAGAACTTGCTCATTAGCTATTGATTTGTCTTCCCTGGCGATGATTGCAATGCTTGATTGCTTAATATTCTCTCTCGCTCTCTCTCTCTCTCTCTCTCTCTCTCTCTCTCTCTCTCTCACACACACACACACACACACACACACTCATTCGCTCTCTTCTCTTATTTTCCATTTCTATGAGCCCCTTTCCCCTCTTCCCACTCTCATTCTCATATTCTCTCTTCGTTTAATTATAATTTCTCTCCTATTTTAAAAATGAATAGCTATTGATCGAAATAAAGAAGTCGACATGACAGTGTGACAACCGGTCATGTCACCCGGTATTGCGTAATGATTTAACAATACATCAGCCATTGAGTATGTAAAGTAAAGTGCCCCCCCCCCCCTCCACATCTTTTCAAATTACCATTGGCTTCCTTGGACAATGTATTACTAGTTGTTTTGAATGTTCCTATTAAAAAAAAATTGTGCGAGTCAAAATAAAAGTCAAGATGGGTGGCGCTGAATGCAAAAATCTTTACTTGTGATTCTCTGTTTCTAAAGGGATCCAGATAGCTCAGTTGGTAGAGCACTCGTTTCACATACAAAGGAACCGAGATGGATCCCGGGTAAAGCCCAGATTTTTTTATGACCCCCTGTCCACCCGACCGTGTTGCGATAGACCAGCGTCATATCCAAAGGGGAGCAAACAAGTTGCTATTGTCCGTTTCACGCTATAGAAACCATGATAAACTCCTGCTCCATGGGCCTCTCTTAGTCAAAAAAAAGAACAATGTATAGCTTCAAACGTGTTTGATCTGTGAGAATTGATTTGGTGAGAACGGATCACCTCTGCGGCGGTCTAAAATACTACCAAAGAGTGGAGTGACATCAACTTCATTCATTCAATATCTCGACATGTTTGGGTATTCAAGAAATGATCACTTATTTTTTTAACAATATTTTCCACAAATGACATAGATATAACTTTCGTGCACGCGAACTCTGATACATACGTCAAAGAATGTTTACTAAGACCATTCGTTTGTACGGAGCAATTTTCTTCTTTTTGTTGGTAAATGGAAACAATAGCACTACTTTCAAACAATGCAGCAAGTGCTATGTTGTTCTAAACTCTAAAGCCTAAATTATGCAAGATGTAGTCTGTCCTCGAACAGCATAGATGTCGATGAGTCTGTCACTATTATATGAGATTCCTTGCTCTGTGACCAGACAAAAATTGTTTTCGTAGAATGAAACAGGCTCGCCCACGGGAATGAGCGGCTGTCCCGACAGAATTACTGAAAAATGCGTTTTTAAAAATTTGGTCAGGAAAACTCGTCCTTTAAATACGGATCGATAAAAATGCCCCTCATCTTGTCAATCTATCTCAAACCTGGGACTTTCTTGAAGAGGATAAATTTAATCGATCGAAGTTTGAATGACGAGTTTTCCGACCCAAATTTTGAAAACGTGTTGTTTTTGTTTCAGAGCACAGCAGATTAGAAGGTAAAGAGACACCTCCAGCTTAGGTCCTATTTTTTTCTCCCTGTCATCGATGTCGTTCTGAACAAGAATGTGTGGTAATATGAGTGAAGGACAAACTGGTAATGAGGAGAGTAAAAAAAAATACTTGGTTTCAATTAACAGACAAAGAAAAAAATATTATAAAACAAAGACAGAAAAAAACAAGCTAGCACAAGCCAAACAAAAATCAACATTGTAATTTAGTAGAAAAGTAATAGAGGAAATCGTGACAATAAAATTATTCTTTCCTAAATAATATAAAAATAAGTCAAGAAACAGAATAAAAGAAGTTATGGAATATTATGGTTTGGACCTGTTGTAAGCTTTCCAAGTGATGAATGTAATATAATAATATAGAATGATATAATATCATATAATATACACTGTCGTCATAGGACGGATATGATTTCACATTGTTGTTTGTATTACAGAGGCGTCCATTACTTTCATAGCTTGTGGACGGAGTCATGTCGGATAATAATGCCGGCTTCCGGGAATAGCTTGTTGACAGAATTAGCCAATTGATTTTTCTGCCTGTCAAAGATATCACTTTAATGGAAATTGTATCGACTTTATTAATAACGATGTTGCTAACGTCGATAACTTTGGCTCTACTTTCATATTTTTTTTATTTCTGTGGTCCTATGAATTGAAAAAAACAATAATGAAATACTAAAATCACAATCGATATTTGGCTTTATAGAATAAAAATATGTTTGATTATTGATTTAAGAGTAGGGTTTAGCATCAAATTAAAATATTTCACGGCAGATGTTTGGAAGATAAAAATGGTGTAAAAATAGATCATTTAGTGAGTGTAACATACTCTTTACGCTAAAATGATATATAAGAATGTAAACCAAATCTACAACTAAGAACAAAAGTGAAATAAACAGTACAATAGAGGTTGATAATTCATGCATATTGAATAATTTGATGCTTGTCGGGAGAAAGGAACGTTTATGTCTTTTGCTTTTGGTTTTGATGCTAATAGATGCTATCTATATCTTTATATCTATATAATATTCACTATATTGCATGCGATAGATACATTCTTATTAAATTTATTTCGAGGTATTTCTAGATTATTTAATGCTGATTTCTAAGTATTTTTTATGTCAATATCAATATATATTATTTATACTAATATTATTAATAATAATAATAATAATAATAATAATAATAATAATAATAATAATAATAATAATAATAATAATAGGGTTATTTTAATCGATCGATATTTTGAAGGACGAGTTTTCTGGTCAAAATCCTTTTAAACATTTTTTTTCATCACTCCTTAGTGAGGTTTTAAGTTTATTATCATAATTATCTATAATTAATACGTTTGAACAATGTAGTTCGTAACGCCTGAGCAAACAATCTGTATTAAATTTTGTTTCACCAGCATGTCTGTTTTTCTCTCTATGAATTCACATGGTTATATTTTCTTGCTTAAATTATATTGTTTTATTTTTTAAAAGTTTCATTTTGAAATTAAATTTGCATGATCAATACTATAACATTGTTATCATTCGTTGACATGGAAAATCAATTTACCTTGAAGGAGTGACACGGTTTTTTGACAATGTTATGCAAAGCGTGCTTTGACTATTGACTATTGACGGGTTGTCTGTAGGGAAAAAAAAACCCCACTCAAATTCATAAATAAATGATAGGCTTTTCTATTAAAAATTGTCAATTTATATACTAGATGGAATGAAATTTGACGTTACTTAGCTCTTTGTGCGGCTATGTGGTCTTATGGCTCGGCGCATAGTTCAATACTTGGAAAAGGCTATTTACTCACATTCTCTCACCGTACTCAGGTGTAAAATGAGTACCTGGTCGTTAACAGCGTTGTATTTGTCGAAAAAACTTGTAAAATCGCCTAACAGGCGTCATGTCTTGTTCTACATGTTACTTGTTGCTGTTGGTCAGAGACCCCATTGTAAGGCACTTTGAGCACGTTTTGTGGATATTGCGCATATAAAAGCTAAAAAAAACCCTATTTTCCGGCAGGTAGATGTGAGTATTATACCTAGATTCATAGCACCATTGTTATCAAGCTCTGAACAATCCGTCACTCTTTAACAACAACAACAACAGCACATATAAACAAACAAGCATGCACACACACACGCACGCATACGCACACATACACACACACACACACGTCTCACACACACACACACAAACCCCCAAAACATGAGCTTTTATATAGTGCAATATCCACTAAACGTGCTTAAAGCGCGACACAAAGGATCCCTGACTAACAGCAACACGTAACTTGTTGAACAAGAGATGACGCATGTTAGGCGATATTACAATTTTTTTCCGACAGAGACAAAGCTGTCAACGGCCAGGTACTCATTTTACACATGTGAGTAAAGAGCCTTTTCCAAGGACTCAACTATGCGCCGAGCTCGAACCCAGGACCTTCCGATCCGAAAGCGAGTGTCATACCACTAGACCATATAGCCGCACACAAGCCAAAACATAATATATCAACCAATTCCCAAGCATATCAATCTCAAGTTATTATCCACTACAACTATGTTAAAACGAGCCCACAACTACGTCCCTTATCAGACCTGCCAATATGGCCACGTCGGTGTAAACCAAACAAGTGAACTTCCCCGTTTGATGTGATTTATGGGGGTTGGTGCTGATTTAGTGAAAATACGCTGATGGGATTTTTACTTTACTGATAACAATGTATAATTGATAAAGCAAAAACGGAAAACAATAGCTCTAAAAAACAAAACAGGAAAATAGATCATAATTCCAAAAAAAAAAAAAACAAACAAAAAAGAAAAAAAAAAAAAAGAAAAAAAAGAAAACTAAAACAGAACGAAACAAAAATAGAAAACGGATATAAACAAAACAAGATGCAAAGAAATACAGAACCCCCCCCCCCCCCCAAAAAAAAATACAACAAACAAACATAAATGCAAAGAAACGCTAAAAAACAACAAAACAAAACAAACAAACAAAAATGATCACATAAACCCCCCCCCCCCCCCACACACACACACACACACCCAAACAAAAAACAAACAAAACAAAACAAATACAAAAAAAAAAAAACTTCAACAAAAAAAAAAAAAAATAAAAAAAATAAAAATATATATAAATATATATATATATATATATATATATATATATATATATATATATATATATATATATATATATATATAACACCCAAACTAAAAGAAATAAAAGCCCGGCCTTTCTTGACCAGCCTCGGTATTTGATCACAAAAGATTGTGTGAAATTGATAAAAGAACAAAAATGCCAGCGTCTACGTAGATAGTTTGATGGTAATAAGACGGAAAACAATGTGATCTGTGACAGATTTTGCTATTATTAATTCCTGAAAAGCAACACATCAAAGTGGAACGCTTTTAGTGGCCTCCCAGTAGAATGTGTCCTTTCATAATAACAAAATCAAAGCAAAGAACAATGGTCAATGTCTTATATTTTATATCCTTAACGTCGTGGAGAATGAGTTTTTACTCGCCCCAACCCGATATTGTTTCTTGCTGTTTTTCTCCATGCGATCAATTACGAAAATGGGTTTGGGACTTTTATGAAGCGCTTAATTGTTATTATTATCATCATTACTACTACTACTACTACTACTACTACTACTACTACTACTACTACTACTACTACTACTACTACTACTACTATTACTACTACTACTATTACTACTACTACTACTATATTATATTATCATTATTATCATAATCATCATTATCATCATCATCATTATCATCATCATCATCATTATATATTGAACCTCAGATGTTTATCATAATTTTTATACAATTGACCATGATTATATAATCCAGTATAATAATTATGTCTTCTGTTTTTAGAAGAAACAGTACGTTTCTTGTGTGTTCCCCGGCTACTTTGCCGCCGACATTGTACAAATATAAAGGTCATTCTTTGCTTTCTCTGTGATAGTAGCTATATTGATAGAAAACAATGTATGTTAGCAATTCACGATGACATCATGGCATTTCCTTAACAATATCATAGTGACAAATTAGTCGAGAAAGACTGATTTTTTCTGGGTGTTTTTTTTCCCTGTATTTTTCGTTCTTGCTTTGTCTGGCACTGTTTCATATACACTTTTTAAAGATCGTTTCCTTAACACGACGTTTATCGTGCGCGTCCTCCAATATCTCACTTTTATAAATTTTGTCCAGAAAACGATTCCTCCAAAAAGCGATCGGTTGAGTTAAATAAAATAAATTAAATTTATATAGATTGAGCAATATCCACTAAACGTGCTCAAAGCGCTTTACAAGGGTTCCCTGGCTAACAGCAACATTTAACATGTAGCACGGGACATGACGCCTTTTAGTCGATATTGCATTTTATTTCGGATATTACATTATTTTCGGATTTTACAGCCGAGTATGGTAAGAGAATGTGAGTAAAGAGCCTTCTCCATTTGAACGCCAATCCCTTAATAGCAGAGAGAAATTCGAGTCGATTCAACAGAATGGTATGATCGATCGTGTCAAAGGCAGCTGATAAGTGCAAAATACATAAAATGTTCACCTCATTTGTCAGCATTTAAAATCAAATGATCTATCATGGTGCTATGGTTTTCCATTTAGGCTGATTGGAATGGTTCATATAGATCTGTGATCGATTGTGTCAAAGGCAGCTGATTGGAATGTTTCATATAGATCATGCAGTTTTAAATGTAAAGCTAATTGGTGAAGAACTGCTTCGAAAACATGTCGATTTGCCAGCTCTCATTTTAATGGGGACGATCCATATTATTTCTTCCATGTACTGGAATCATTATACAATAAATGTTCACAGTTGTTCGAAATATGAAACATGGGTATGTTTACAACTTTCATAACCAAAACAGGCTGTATACATTTATAATGAAATATCCAATCGTTGTACAGAAACAGATCATGTGATTGATGACTCACTTGGACGAAGATCTGAATAAGAATCATTCCCTTACCTAACGTGCTTTTCCAATTTCTATACCATTGTATGATCCTTTGCTCAAAACAGCACTATATCAGGGTGGTATGGGTCTTCAAAAATTGAATTTCTATTCAAAATATGAAACTTGGGTTGCGGTTTTCCTGTTTTATAGGAAAACAAATAAAACAATTTTTATTAAAGTGACAGATTGAAAACTTTAATATTTCTTGTTATTTTACTACAAAATCTTCTTTGGATACAAGCTCCACATAAAACTGTTTGAGAAGATGGGTGACATATTATGTTTCAATGATGATTAACTACCTAATGGAACCAAGCTTCCACATTTACTACAGAACGGTATGTTTATGATCAATGTAAACACATACTGTAGATTGTTTATGATCTGTACAGTCACGTTTATATAATAGTTCTTTATCTCCTTGTTTCCATGGCATAACCTGTTTACACGAGGAGCTCGTGGAGGTGAACGAGTACGAGGTCAACAAGTGTATTTTAAAAAACAACAACAACAACACAGACACACACACACACACACACACACACACACACACAAAATCAAAACAAACGTTAAATTAAAAAGAAAACTATCTAGAGGTCTAGATACTAATATAAAATCATATTATAATGAACAACCGACAAATTAATTCCGCAAGTTACAGATAAATATCCACGGTCTGAAAATTAAAAAAAAAAAAAGAAAGAAAGAAAATCCCATACAATCGTATTTTTTGTTGTATTTCGATAGGCTGCCTCTATTCTCACCCCCCCCCCCCCCCCCCCCCCCCCCCCCCCGGCCGATTGGATTACCGAAAAAAACGTCGCCGGCTTTTTGCGATTTGGATTTGATTGATTTTTTTTTTTTAATTGTGCAACTTGTGACAAGAAACTTAACAAATTACTGCATTACAACCTTTGGATTAAACATACAACAATTGTGGACTACTTTTTATACTATTATGAAGACTAGCATCCCGGGGGTGAGAATAGTCACTTCGAATTCGATATAGGTGTAACAATTTAAAATGACACTAAATTTAATCTGAATGGTCAAGCCTATATTATTCCAATTACATCACTCGGATAAGACTATGTCGCGCTTTTTATAATAATAAACTCGTACTAATGAAGATCTCTTCGTTTAAATCTAGGTAAAGATAACTGAAATCCGATTGGTAGAGAGCGGTGGGGGCTTCCTGAAGCCCCGGATCGAGAAATTACTAACGAAAGAGTGATAATGAGGGGTTTTGGATAGGAACAATACAGTAACAATAAAATTGCATGATCTATATGAATCATTCCAATCAGTATTGTTCTCATCCGAAGACTCCCCATTATCACTCCTTCCTTTGAAATTGATTTGATAATGTCCTCATAACCGGGAGATAAAATTCAGTTTTGGGAATCTTTGGATAGAATTTCAAAAGAGGAGAACTTTAGCCTTTTGGACCGCTTGGTTCGGCATTGATCCGCTCTCTATCACTCTTTTTCACCTATTGATGCGATGCATTTAGGTAAAATACTCAAAACATCCGCCAGCCAGATGTAAGGTACCAACACACAAATCTATGTGTAACATTGAACGATTTTAGTCTGATTGATATAAATTAGTAAAACCAATCATTAAAATGGCTGTCTAAAAACAATAACAAAGAGCTGAGATACGTCATTATCATTCTATCTGTACTGTTTCTTCAATGAATGTACCTTTGTGACCTTGTTCTGGATTTAGATTTTTTTCCACCTGTAGCTAAGCGGGAAACAGAGGGATTTTTTTCCATTTTCTTATTTATTTATTTATTATATAATTTATCTTTTCTTTTGTCGCCTTGTAAATCATTGCATCAGCCTTGTTTGATATGATATCATAGATATGCGTGCAGAATCGAGATTAACAACATGGTTAGCATATTATAAATGCAACCATATTATAAAAGCCATAGAAAAACGCCAGTGGGCGAAAAATAAGGTTCCTTTTTATAATATACAGGCGAGAATTTCCCATCCTTACTCATATTTCTTGGCAATAATATTCTTTTACTGTTCTTTATTATTATTATTATTATTATTATTATTATTATTATTATTATTATTATTATTATTATTATTATTATTATTATTAGCATTATTACTACTAAGATTTTCATCATTTTATTATATAATGCCAATGAGATTATCATCAATGAGGAGTTTTATGACCCGCGCGATGACCCATAATCACAGGCAGCGAATACGTAGATAGCAATGATTAATATCTAAATTCCCCTATCTAAGAGTGTACCAGGGTTATTAAGTCATAAACTCAAGTTTTTTTGTGTTTTTTTTTTGGGGGGGGGGGGGGGGTTAACTTATATATTTATTTATTTATTTATTTACTTATTTATTTATTTATTTATTTATTTATTTATTTAAATTTATTTATTTATATTTTTTTTCTTATTTAATTATTTACTCATTTTTATTTTATTTTTTTTTGTTTGAAAAAAAAAATAATTTTTTTAAAGGTCAATATCCCTATACCTGTTTATTGTCGTATTTAAAAGATGGAGATGAATCTAAACTGGCAAAGTGACGACAAACATTGGGTGTCTCCCATTCCTGATATGAGGTTTAATTTTTTTTTTTTAAAAAGGTTCCTTTTTGTCAACCTCAGCTACATTGCTCGTGTTTTTAAATAAACGGTTTAAAAAATCTCTATAAATTTTGCAATTTGGCAATGACACAAAAATCAAACCGGCAACATTGTTTCATAGTATAAAAGGTCACCTAAAAGGCAACTTTCTTTTT
>NC_088360.1:83082212-83084712 GCF_034508935.2 Berghia stephanieae | reverse complement strand
ATGGACGCTTGTCGTGAACAATTCGTGTGTTACTTCGGGTGCTTCAGTCTGTTCTTAGTATCCAGTTAGTGATTTATTTTTCAGATTAGTCTCTGTCCAGTGCAAGTATGCTTAACTTTTCAAATGCATCATATTTAAGGTGCTGATGCTACGAAAAATTGTAATATCGCCTAACAGGCGGCATGTCCCGTCCTACATGTTAAATGTTGCTGTTGACCAGGGATCCCTTGTAAAGCGCTTTGAGCACATTTAGTGGATATTACTCTATATAATGCTCAAATATTTTAAAGCTCAATTTACGTGCACATATTTATATTTGTACACGTCGTGCTGAGGCAATCTGATGTTTCCTTGCGTTGTTGAAATCAGATCTTCACCCATGTGGCTATGTCGTCTTTTGGTATGACACTCGCTTTTGGATCGGAAGGTCCTGGGTTCGAGCCTCGCTCGGCGCCTTAGTTGAGTCCCTGGAAAAGGCTCTTTAATCACATTGTCTCACCGTACTCAGGTGTAAAACGAGTAAATGAGTAAATGAGCAGCGTCGTATCTGTCGGGAAAAAAATGAAGTCTCGTCCTACATGTTAAGTGTTGCTGTTGGTCCGGGACCCCTTGTAAAGCGTTTTGAGCCCTTTTAGTGAATATCACGCTATATTAAAGTTCAAACTCTTTTAAAATACGAAATTAATTCTTATTACTCAAACAGATAAGCATCAACTATATTCTATACATAATATTATTCAGCATAATGAGCTATATACCACAGTGTTAATATTTTATAGCAATAAAAACAAAAATTCTTAAAATTTTGTGATATACAGAAGAAATCGGAATCAGAAAATTGTTGAATCCATCGTAATGAACGTGACGGTTTTCCTGTGTTTGGTAACGAGAGGGATAAAGAACTGCAAAAAGATGGAAATGGACCAGGTACAATTTATGCACCAGCTGAACAAACACCGTAGCAGATTTACATACTTATGAGTGTAAGGGGTCGTGAAAAAGCATAAGAATGGCAGGCTGATCATGGCTAAGTTGGATAGAAAAATATCCAGCGGCGACCGCATAACGGCGGGTAAAAAAAAAAAAACAACAGAAGGGAAGAAAGGTTCCAGGGAGACCCTGATAAGTTCACCTCTTAGGAAGCTTATATTTATAGTCTAAGCTCATAACAGAAGTGTGCCTACATGAAGATCGTAAATGCCAAAGAGAGAGAGAGAGAGAGAGAGAGAGAGAGAGAGAGAGAGAGAAAGAGAGAAAAAGAGATAAATAGATGTATATATATATATATAAGATAATAAGAAATAAGATAGATAGATAGATAGATAGATAGATAGATAGATAGATAGATAGATAGATAGATAGATAGATAGATAGATTGATAGATAGATAGATAGATAGATAGATAGATAGACAGATAGATAGATAGCGAGAACGCACAGTAATTTCGTGAGCATTTACACTGTATGGTTATATTTAACAGACTAAATTGGCATAAATCAGTACCAAATGTTCAAATAGGTCGCGATAATGGTACGCATCTCTAATAATAATAATTAATAAAACACAACCAAACATTCGCTTCATGACAACAGAAAGCAGGTCAAATATTCTGATTGTAAATAGTAGATTGATATCACTCCGTCGTGATTCCTCACACCACTCACGACTTCCCATCCTATAATATAATATATATATATATATATATATATATATATATATATATATATATATATATTATATATATATATATATATTCATGAAACCATTTTGGCACGGTGGATCACAAATACTAACGAATCAATGATGGGGAATGATGAGTCTGTTTGAGGACATTGATCTATGGCCGCATGGGACATTGCTGCCGTATTCTGAAGAAGAAAAAAACTCGTATTAAAAAGTTTGGCCATAAAACTCATTCTTCAAATATCGATCTATTAAAATGACCCTCAATTTGTCAAATCTCGCAAACCTGGGACTTTAGTAAAGCCCCAGGTTTGAAAGTTTTTGATCAGATTAAGGTCTTTTTAATGGAAAAGATATTTAAAAGACGAGTTTTCTGGCCAACAATTTTAATACACGTTTTTTTTTTTTCAGGGTAACACAGATTGGGCACTCATTATGCCATCCTGCTCTACAGTGTTCTACTGTAGCTAACACGTGAAATATCCTAATTAGAGCAATCCTAATGGGACAGTTATCTCCCATGTGGCGTATATCGGTTAATGGGTAAAGTTTTGCCAGATTAACCGTCCAACAAATTATAATTCCATGAAGAAATCATTAACATAATAATTGTCTTTATTCATTGGTTAATGTACTTTTAATTGTATCTGTTATGTACCTACTTACATGTTTCTACAATATTTTCATGTACGAATATGTGAAAGAGATGGGAAAAAAAATGAAATCGTAAACTGTGGATCAATCCTCTAACCATTGGCCCTTCTACAGAAAGTCGACAACAAAACAATTTTTTAATTTATTTTTTTAAAATCAAGAC
>NC_088360.1:83072212-83079712 GCF_034508935.2 Berghia stephanieae | reverse complement strand
TTTTTCTGTTTCATTTTCAAACATATGTTTATTTATTTATTTATATATTTATTTACTGATTTATTTATATAATTCTTTCCTTTTTTTTTTACTTTTTAATTTATGGGTTTTTTGGGGGTTTTTTTTTGTTTTGTTTTTTTGTTTGTTTTTTTCTTGGGGGGGGGGGGGGGGGGGTTTGACTTTTTAATTTATGGTGTTTTTTGGGGGTTTAAAAAAAATTTTTTTTTTTTAAGGTCAACATCCCTATACCTGTTTATTGTCGTATTTAAAAGACGGAGATAACTCTAAATCGGCAAAGCAACGACAAACATAGGGTGTCTTCCATGACTGAGGTAAAAAAAAAAAAAAAAAAAAAAAAAAAATATATATATATATATATATATATATATATATATATATATCTTATCTGATCTTATTTATATCGGAATGCAGGACTTATCCTTTAAATGCACATAATTACGTAATCTCAAATAGTCTGGCATGTAGTAACATTTATGTAACATTTTTGTCTCATTCTATTTGTCCAAAAAAAAAAAAAAAAAAAAAAAAAAAAAAAACAACAACAAGAAACTGAGAGAAACCGTCATGAAAAGAATTCGTTTACAGACAATTTTTACATATCGTTGAATGTAATGAAGGAAATATATCCACATGACAATGTTTAGTCAAAACTAACACTAATTAATTACAGATTACTTAAAGCATTGACAACTGTTCACGGTATAATTCTAAGTATACCAAGGCTCATAGTATATTGAGGAAGAGATACTATGAAACAGGAAAAGAAAGTTTTTGGAGTATTATTGGCTTAAACCATATGTTTTGTTACCGTCAGCAATATTAATAACATATTAAATTTGCATATTTCTGCAGATGTTTCATCGTGATCAATGAACTTCACAAAACCTTCTCTGCCTCCCCCCCCCCCCCCCCCCAAGCCCCCGTAGGTCATTCATTTGATTGAATTTCTCCTAGTACACTATTTTGATTTTAGTTACTGCCAGTTAATCGGCGTGTCGACACTCTTGTGTCGAAGTAAGTAACGTGTGTAAAGTGTCCTACCCAACGACACAATGCCTTGGCCAGAAATTCGCGGTTAAAGTATTGTTAACCGTCCGACCGCTGTTACAAGACGTTGCTGCAAGACAAGGACACTCACTGGGCGAACGCATTCACTTTGAAGCGTTTCACTTTTCCTTAACGACCTGTTGTACTTTGGAAAGACATGTATTTTTAAAACTTGTAGGAAAATCGTCACATTCGTCAGGGTACAAACAATATTTTTGTTATAAAGCTTTATTTTACAAACCACGAAATTTGAAGAAAAATCTTTGTTAAATATACAGGAACTGAATGCTGAATATCGATCGATTTAAATGACCCTCGTCCTGGCAAAGCTCTCAAGCCTGGGACCTCGCAAGGTCAACTGGTTAATATCGACATATGTCTAAATGGATACGTTGGTTGTAACAAGAAGACTTTGTAGAAGATGTAGAATAAGTCAGATCAATAAATATGAGACAAACGCTATTTTGAATGGTGGTAATGACTAGTGACGACGACAAATGATAGAAGAATAATTGAGAGCCCGATTCATCGATCGAAGGAGAGTGTGAAACTTGGAATGGTAGTGTCAGTCAGTTAGCTCAACAAGAGAGAGAGAGAGAGAGAGAGAGAGAGAGAGAGAGAGAGAGAGAGACAGAGAGAGAGAGAGAGAGGGGGGGAGAGAAAGGGAGAGAGAGAGAGAGAAAGGGAGAGAGAGAGAGAGAGAGGGAGAGAGAGAGAACGAGATAGATAGATATATATATATATATATATATTATATATATATATAGATAGATAGATAGATAGATAGATAGATAGATAGATAGATAGAGTGCTAGAGAGAAAGAGATAGATGGATAGATAGATATATAGATAGATAGATAGATAGATAGATAGATAGATAGATAGATAGATAGATAGATAGATAGATAGATAGATAGATAGATAGATAGATAGATAGATAGATAGATAGATAGGTAGGTAGGTAGAGGGAGTGAGTGAGTGGGAAAGAGAGAGAGAGAGAGAGAGAGAGAGAGAGAGAGAGACATAGAGAGACACACAGAGAGAGAGAGAGAGAGGGTCTCCAAACATCGAAATTGAAAAGATAACATAATAGAAGATAAGACAACGAGTGAACGATAATGAACCGAGACAGACAAGTCTTCCGAAGAAGAATGTAGAGACGCCGACATTCATCGCTTTTTGATTTATTTTTTTATCATTCATTTTTTGGCTTTGTGGCTTTCCAGACGAAGTTAACCTCATTCACATCATCCTTTCGAAATAAGATGTAAATTAAGAAAGACAGCCTTGTCAGATATAATATTATGTTGGACCATTTTTATTCTCGTGCCCTAGATTCTAGTGCCCTTTCGGCTACTAATTATAGTCTATTTGTGACAACAAGATATGAAGTGAGTAGAAAAGTGCCAGAAGACAATAGAGAATAAAAAAAATTTTCGCGGCGGTGGTGGGGTTCGAACCTGCGACCTTATTGGTACGACAACTCCGCCTGGCAGGTGAGAGCGTGGCTCTACCGTGTGAGCTATCCACGAACACAAAAATATTCGTTTCAAACCCAAAGTCATTTCTAGATCCCTCTCTCACCCACTTCTTGAGATCGCCGATTCGTTCACCACCATCGCGAAGTAATTTTGACCAGCAGTTAAGCTTAATAGCCAATATTCTCATCACAAACATATAACATAGAAACGATTGAGACATCGAGTATGCTCCGGTGTATGGGGTGAATTTTTAATTCAGAAAAGTGAGCGGAGCAGGCACTTATGTTGGTAACAACAAGATATGAAGTGAGTAGAAAAGTGCCAGAAGACAATAGAGAATAAAAATTTTTTTTCGCGGCGGTGGTGGGGTTCGAACCTGCGACCTTATTGGTACGACAACTCCGCCTGGCAGGTGAGAGCGTGGCTCTACCGTGTGAGCTATCCACGAACACAAAAATATTCGTTTCAAACCCAAAGTCATTTCTAGATCCCTCTCTCACCCACTTCTTGAGATCGCCGATTCGTTCACCACCATCGCGAAGTAATTTTGACCAGCAGTTAAGCTTAATAGCCAATATTCTCATCACAAACATATAACATAGAAACGATTGAGACATTGAGTATGCTCCGGTGTATGGGGTGAATTTTTAATTCAGAAAAGTGAGTGGAGCAGGCACTTATGTTGGTAACAACAAGATATGAAGTGAGTAGAAAAGTGCCAGAAGACAATAGAGAATAAAATTTTTTTCTATTTGTGCCACTCCGACTCAAAACAGTATTATGTCGGAGTGATCAAGGTGCTGGAAATTGAATTTATAGCCACAGATATTAAATTTGGGTTCAATTTCTAATCGTTATGGTGGAGAATAAATACAATTTGTTACATTGCAAAAACCTGGGACTTCCCAGGTTTGAGAGTTTTTGACAAGATGATGGTCATTTAAATCGATTGATATTTTGAAGGATTAGTTTTCTGGCCAACTTGTAAAATACGAGAGTTTGGCAGTTAACTGGTAAATCAAATGACAAAATAAGAAATTTTCACGAGGTCCATGGCCCAGTCATATCGAAGACAGGTCATATCATGTTTTGTCTTGTGATAAATGTCTAGTGACATTGAAGCGGTAAGAAACCGGGCTCGTGAAATTGATAATCAGTTTACTCTAACTTTGACATAATCATTTCGGGCTGAGCACGCCACATATGTATTTTACTATCCGATCCAAGTCTGAATATATGTATCGAGATATATATATATATATATATATATATATATATATATATATATATATATATATATATATATATATATATATAGATAGATAGATAGATAGATAGATAGATATATAGATAGATGGATAGATAGATAGTGAGAGAGAGAGAGAGAGAGAGAGAGAGAGAGAGAGAGAGAGTACAATCATCAGTAATGATGATAACTGTAAGATTGCTAGTCCTAAACGGGCGTCCAAAATCGATATATTCTGCACAGAATGGAAATTTCATTCCCTTTTGTCCTTGAAGGCAAAAAATGAAACGTTATCAATCGCATTGATCAAGATAAAACCGTGGATAATCGTTATATGTACATATTTTTTATTTTGCTTGGTAAGAGTACTGTGCGTGAGATGGGGTCGTTGACAGCTCAGCTCACATTGCACTAGACTTATTCTTGCATGTTCTTATTCTTGTTCTTGCACGTGCCAATTCGTGATGACATGATTTATGTCTAATTTATTTCAATTCTTCCCTTGGCACTCACTTTTCCAACTTCTGTGTAACTAGCTAATTAGTGCCTCTATTCATCTCTGAAGGCCAGCAAACGTAATGTTTGAAGGATAGCAGTTATTCATTTGATAGTCATTGCTGATTCATACTAACAGCAACAAAAATAAAATTTTAAAAATAAAATTTAAGTAAAAACAAAGAAACAAACAAAAAAAAAAAAAAAAAGAAAAGAAAAGAAAATCAACAAAAAACGAGCAAACACATAATTCAATAATTAGAAACAAAAAACCAAACAAACGAGAAATATCCAACACCCCCCTCCAAAAAAAATAAATAAAAATAATAAACACACACACACACACACACACACACACAAATCAAACAAAAAAAAACAAAAAAACAACAACAATCAAACACCAAACAAACCAGGTTTTGGACGAGATGAAATATAAGAAGGGTAACACGAGTTAACGTTGGTTACGATAACTCATTTATTGGATTCGTATCACGTGATTCATGGATGGCTTTTTGTGCCGTTCAGGGGTGTGAAATTATGCAGATTACATATAACAACCAGTACGGGAAAAAATAACATTATTCGTTATCTTATGACTTTTATGCATTTGCATGTTATTTACACTCCTACCTTAATTAACCGATCGTGTCCTTTGATAACAAAGAGAACAATTTTGTCTGTTGAACCACGTCAAGAACAATGACCAATAATGAATAAGTCAGGCATCATACAGTCATGAATCAACGTCTTTGTTAATTTGCTATTCACCGAATGTTGTGGAATAATAGCGATGACTTAACCCTCCCCTTACCAACTACGGAAAAATCGTCACATTTGTTACGATTCAAAGAGAATTTTCATTTATCAGAAAAGTTTTGTACATTACAAAAAAAAAAATAGAAAAAATCTTTGTTTTGTGAAGTTTGTTATGCTGCAAAAAAAAAAAAATTATGTATAAGTACGTAGACTTATTTCATCAAGTTTTCCTGAAAATGGTCGGTAAGGAAAGAGTTAATGGTATAGCCACGATCACATTGATTAAATGGTGTGTCTCATTGCACTACAGGAAGACAGACCAAACTATTCCGTGATCTTGTTATGGTATGTTGCTGTTATAAACAAGACAATGGATTTCTTATCAGCAAAGAGCTTTGCATCTCTACCATCTTGTGTCCTAATTAAATATTGATGTGAATTTTACATGTCACTCATGGAAAAAATAATATATAGAATCCAGTTTCTTTATTCTGATTGGTTATCAAACCCCAACCGTGTCTCAAAGATTTTTAAAAAAGACTCCTTCGTATTTCATAAATAAAGCAAGAAGTCTTAAATAATTTTCACTCTAAGCCAGGACTTGATTTCTGGTTTTCTAAAAAAGAATATTCAACCATTAACAATCGCTTACAGTTAAAAATAAAACAAACAAAAAAAAAAAGTAATAAATATTTAAAAAAACAAAAACAATTCCCCTTCAAAAACCTCCCTCCCCCAACTACCAACCCCTCCCCCCCCCCCCCCCCCCTCCAAAAAAAAAAAAACAAAGAGTTTCTTTACAACCGCACACTTCTTTTTCTTCTGTTTTTTTTTCTTCTTCTTTATAGAAGCCGTCGGGCTCAGACATACTGAGTTTTACTATCGATTTTGCATAGTATCGAAAAAGGTAAAACTATTTTGGTACCTTCCTGAAGCCTATGGTGGATCTATGATGGACTCAATAGTGCACAAAACCTTGATACCAGCAGGTAGGCTATTCCATAAGCGGAATGTTTAAGGGAAAATCCCAAGATGAATGTTAACATTGAGTGGAGCAATAATTTAAAAACCCTTCCTCAAATAAAATACCCCCAAGTACATACACACCGTGTCCTTTTATTTTCAAAGCAATTGCACTTATTTATATTGGATTCTTTATTTTAAAACAGCTCTAAAATCAGATCCAAAACTTGGTATTTAAAATTAAACAGAAAGGCAAAATAGATTTTGAATAAAAGGAACACACTAGACCTCTTCCTCCAATTTTTCTGTTGTTTACTTTTTATTAAGTTGATGGAATTCAACTCAGTTGTGAATGAGTACCCAGTTATAGTTAGAGACGGAGATAATTTACCTGCTGGTACACTTTATAGAATGTGTGATTTGTACTATATAAAATAAAAATGTAGTTTATTTCGGCCTAATGAGGAAATGTGGAGCGCATAAAAAAAAATATGGAAAATTCCGGACAATACGAGTATTGTTATGCTGCCTTTATTTTATTTATGAACTCAGAACATTTCAGGGTCACATCTCTCATATTCCATGGCATAATGGAGCCATAATATTAATTAAATATTTCGATTGACAGTGCTAATGGCCCGATGGATAGTTCATAAAACATTAAAGGTCAATGCCAAGGTTAATGCTTTCGAGTTATCGGCCCTGCTGAACTCGTCTAATTGCTTTGTGTCATAAGGGTTACCATGATTGTAAGCAGATAAAATTAAACTTGAGCTTTTATATAGAGCAATAATAATAATAATAATAATAATAATAATAATAATAATAATAATAATAATAATAAATAATAATAATAATAATAAACAAAATAATAATAATAATAATAATAATAATAATAATAATAATAATAATAATAATAATAATAATAATAACAACAACAACAACAACAACAATAATAATAATAATAATAATAATAATAATAATAATAATAATAATAATAATAATAATAATAATAATAATAATAATAATAATATATCCGCCTATTCCATATACAAACAGCTCAAGTGCCTACCAACAAAACATGCTTAAAGCGCTTTACAATGGGGCCCTGGCCAACAGCAACACTTAACATGTATGACAAAGACCTGATGCGATGTTACTTTTATTTTCTGGACATAGGTACGCAACACAATTAACACCCATGTACTCATTTACACCTGAGTACAATGAGAGAATGTGAGTAAAGAGCCTTTTCTATGGAATCAACTATGGGCCGCTCTGAGCAGGACTCGATCCGTGGACCTCCCAGTCCGAAGCCGAGTGTCATACCACATGACCACATACCCGGACAGGATAGAAATAAGTCAGGCCATTTAACTATTTCTGGCAACCTCTGGCTAATCACATTACTCTTTTATTGTGGAAAAAAAAAACACTTTTACTTCAAATATTAATGGACTAAAATAACTTTCAATGACAATAGATTCAAAC
>NC_088360.1:83064712-83067212 GCF_034508935.2 Berghia stephanieae | reverse complement strand
AGAACACAAACCCTTGATTAGAAATGCACTTCAATACATAATGATGTTTACCGGGTGCTTTCATCTCATTACGGATATTCCTTGATTTCAGCACTGGCAAATAATTTGTTTGCGGAATTCAAATTATTTGGTATACGTGAAAAAACACCAAACAAAACAACAACAAAAAAAACAACAACAAAAAAACCCCCCAAAAAATAACTCAGCTCTACTTAAAATTCTATAGCACATTAAAAAAAAGATTTTTTAGTAGTAGTAGTAGTAGTAGTAGTAGTAGTAGTAGTAGTAGTAGTAGTAGTAGTAGTAGTAGTAGTAGTAGTAGTAGTAGTAGTCATATTAGTAGTAGATTTGTAAAGTAGTACGTCCCATCGTAATCGTCCAGATATATTACCGTTTAGAGGTGATTGGTCACATTTAACTACTATAACTAAAAACGAAGCGTCCATTACTGCATATTCGTAGTTACTAATTTGTTGATTGATTGTTTGTTAAATGGCTTCGTTACGTAAGTAATTATCTCTGCAGATGCTTGGGATGTGTAATTGGTTCGGTCGGAGTGCAAGCAATTTGCCCTATCCCATAGATTATGCCATCTGACTGTACTAAGCAAGTTGCATTTATGTGTGTGTGTGTGTGTGTGTGTGTGTGTGTGTGTGTGTGTGTGTTTGTGTTATATAACGTCAGGTAGTTAACTAGTGCTCTGGCAAGAAACGTATTTAAAAGTTTGGCCAAAAAACTGGTTCTTCCCATATGGATCGATTTAAATGACCCTCGTCTTGGCAAAAACTCTCAAACCTGGGACTTCGCGAAGTCCCAGGTTTGAGAGTTTTTGCCTAGGCGAGGGTCATTTAATTCGATCGAAACTTGAAGGACGAGTTTTCTGACCAAATTTTTAAATACGAGTTTTTCCAAAGTACGATAGTTAACTGGTTAATTGGAAGTTGGGTGTTGGGAGCATTTCGCTAACTTGGTGGAATTAGCTCTAATTATAGAGTATATAGGCAAGGATATTTCGGTAACAATTTTGTGATCAGCCATTTTAGAACGTCGCGATAAATCAAGTTTTTTAACATAATGTATAAAGTTCGAATTAAATCAAGCATATTCATTAACGAGAGTGAGCTTTGTTGTTTAAATTTCAGGAAATTGAAATTTCCCAGTTGTTATTATTTTGAGATTTGCAGTGATATGCTACTTTTATATAAGATCGCAGGGTATCCAAAGGTCAATAAACTACTCAACCCTTATTTATGATATGATATAATATGTAAATGGTGCTGTTCGAAGCTCGAAGAAATAAATAACAATGTGAAATTGAATGTAAGCCTCAATTAAATATACGAAAACAGATAAAAATGGACGTTTCGGATTTCCCATTTATCAACAAAACAGGATGAATGAAACACTACAGACGAATAAGATGTTTTTGTTTATTCATCTTAACAACGTCACTACCACATTATCTCATTCGCCTGTAGTGTTTCATTCATCCTGTTTTTTTATAAAGGGGAAACCCGAAACGTCCATTTTATCTGTTTTCGTATTGAAGCTTACATTCAATTTCACATTATTATTTATATGATATAATATGACATGTTGTGATACCGTGGAGGAAGGGCGGAATGTTTTTATTTTTTTTAAAATATTATGTCATTAAATCCACTTTTCTCCATCTAGATAAAGTCAGTTACAATGCCAGATTTACGTCGTGATCACTATTTAAAAATACTATCTTTTCCTTCATCAAAACAAAAGAAGAAAAAAAGAAGAAAAAGTAAAAGAAAGAAAGCACAAACCCTCCAATCCCCAGTTAAACATGATAGTGATACTATTTACTGTGTTGGACAAATCTAAGGGACAGAATCGGCGACAAACGCATTCCCCTTATAAACATCATCTAGAGACCAACTAGAAACCATTACTAGATCGCCGAGTACTTCTTCTTCTAGGTTCCATGCCTGGTCCAGGCTTCGGATACTGCATGAATTATCTCTCTCCATTCCTCCCTGTCTCTTGCTTTTTCAAACAGCTCTTGGATTGTTAGGTTGGTGAAGCCCTTCAGTTGGTCTATGAGTGTTTTTCTTTGTCTCCCCCGGGCGCGTTTACCAGGTATTTTTCCACAACTTGCCAGGTATTCATTCTTATCTTTCCTTACTATGTGTCCGAAAAAGGATAGTTGTCGATCCGCTATTAAGGGCATTAGTTTCCTTTGTTGGTATGTTTGTTTTAGCACTTCTTCGTTCGTTTTATGTGCAGTATACGATATTCTCTGCATCCTTCTCAAGCACCACATTTCAAAAGCTTCAATGTTCTTTTGTTTTTCTGCATTTGTAGTCCAGCTTTCGCATCCGTATAACAAGATTGGCCACACGTAGCACTTCAAGACTCGGAATCTAATCCCGAACGACATCTGTTTGTTTTTCAAAATGTTTCCCAGGTCCATGAAGGCCTGTTTGGCTTGAGTGCTATCTAGGTATTATTGTGGTCATTCAACCTGAGA
>NC_088360.1:83042212-83062212 GCF_034508935.2 Berghia stephanieae | reverse complement strand
TCGCTCATTCCTTAACCGTATAGCTAACAGTATTTAATTGAGATAAGGATGGATTGACCACTCATTCGTGCCCATCAGTTAGTGTCCTGAATGTCATAAAATTGTGTGACTCCTTTATTATCTATTTATTTATTTATTTATTTATTTATTGAAAGCTTCTTGGTTTGTGTCTCACAATTCTACCTGGCCACCATTTTTATATGCTACAGATATATCGACAGTTACAAATACCAAGTTATTTTGTCCACAAACACACACACACACACACACAAATTAATTTTTTAAAAATCAAATACAGGTGTCGCTTAATTTTATGACATTCAGTTCACTAATAGACAAGAGTATGTGAGCGAATCCATAGCTTTTAAATTTATTTTTTTCTCCAATTCAACCGCAAATAATGTTGGTGTTTTTTTCCATGAAATGTACTTAATTATCAGCATATTAAATATGACTATACCTATATGTTGGCATAAGATTCACTCATCTGGTATTTTTCTTTTATGAAGAAAATTACAATTATATTAATGGGACAATCCGGAACATTTATTTCGCCCCACCCCCCACCTCCACCCAATAAAACATGACAAAACAAAAACAAAACAAAACAAAAATAAAACAAAACAAAACAAAAACAAAACCAAACAAAACAAAACAAAAACAAGTAATTGTCTAGGCGCACAAATAAGCGCACTTCAGTGTAGTCTATAATATCATTATTATCAGAGAAAGCCCCAGAGATTCGATAAATGAGAGGAAAGAGTGAGCTCGAAATCACGGTGAGTGAACTAGTAACTTATATTTATTGAGATGTTGTTTTGTTTAAAACATCTAAACGTCCAAAATTGAATTCACGAAATAAAACTAGACGTCTACGTTACCAAGACATTTCGGATGTATTGATGATACAATACGTTTAGATAGAAAACTCACAACACCGGTCAGTCGGATATAACGTACCAAACACACAAAACTATGAAGTAAACTTGAACGTTTATAGTTTGATTGATACTAATTAGTGAGAACTACAAAAAAAAAAAAATTAAAAATACTGGCTAAAAACGATAACAAAGATCTCAGTAACATCAATTTCGTTCTATGCATTGTTGAAACTTTGGCACATGCAGGTATTTTCAAAAAATATTTAAACCCGAGACCTCTTTAAAGTCGTAAAATAAGTTTTGACAGTGAGCGACAAGCAGAGCTATTTGAGAAAAAGCCTTCAAAATTAACGAGTCGAGTCGTTGGGGAAAATACAAATGTCGTTCTTCGAAATTAGAAAGCGCAACCTTTAGATTCATAGAAGCTTGACTTGCTAACCTGTTATCGTCTAGCATCCCCCCCCCCTCCCCCCACCTCCCCCCGACCCCGAACCCCAACCCCAACACGGAATCAATAGTCTTGTCTGCAGTCAAATTAGTCATTCGTTCCTATTATTATTGCCAAGAACCATCAATTTGTACCAGAATTGTCCACGATTATTCTTCATTGTCACACACAATGTAATCTACCGTATTCTGACAAAACAGTCTTTAAAAAAATATTTTGACCAGAAATCTTTACTTAAAGTATCGATCGATTGAGAGAAATCGCATTTTTGTCAAAAATCTCAAGTACGATACTTGTAAGAAGTCTGATTTGAGACTATATTATGTTGGGAGTCGGTCGATATTCGAACAAAATGGAAAAAAAAGTGTTTTGTTTGTGAATAAGAATTTTACTTTCAAAGCAATTATCTACCTGCAAGAGTCAATGACAATGGTGGCCATTGAATTCCATTTAATAAATTACGTCATCGACGGAAGAATTTGGCAGGGGTTAAAGGAAGAATGAAAGCTAAACGACCTTCGGGCTTTTTAAAATGCATTTTTATAATGAGGATTTTGAAAATGGGTGTGCTCCATGCATAACGCGCTGCGTAATGGAAACTGTTTCCGACCAATCAAAATATTTAATCTAATTTCCATTTCATATTATTCAGGTTGCTTATCAGAGATTTAATAAGTTGCATTAAGACAGTTACTCATCAACATCTTGGTTGAGTGATGTAATGTGTATAACGTGTCTCGTCCAAGAACTCAGCATTACGACTATATCAAGTGACAAATAATAACACAGGCACTGGTGTAAGATAATGATTTGAAAAGTGTGTATGAAACAGTGCAGACAAAGCAGAGGGGAAAATACGAAAACTGGCACTTTTTCATAACCACTTATTTCGATCTTTAACAGATAATAATAGTATGATGATAAATGGACACTTGTTGAGCGCTTTCTATGAAACCAAACATCTAACAGCGCTTTACAGATAATGAATTACGTTACGAAATTATGTATAGTCAAAATTAAATATTGAAACAAAATACAAATTGCTTAAATAATAGTATACAAACATTACAATCAGCAATGTGTAAAATGAATTTCGAAAAATTGGGCTTTTAAAGCAGATTTCTCTTAGGGTACTCCAGAGTTTGGGACCAACAAGATATGAAGTGAATAGAAAAGTGCCAGAAGACAATAGAGAATATAAAATTTTTCGCGGCGGTGGTGGGGTTTGAACCTGCGACCTTATTGGTACGACAACTCCGCCTGGCAGGTGAGAGCGTGGCTCTACCGTGTGAGCTATCCACGAACACAAAAATATTCGTTTCAAACCCAAAGTCATTACTAGATCCCCTCTCTCACCCACTTCTTGAGACCGCCGATTCGTTCGTACACCACCATCGCGAATAATTTTGACCAGCAGTTAAGCTTAATAGCCAATATTCTCAACACAAACATATAACATAGAAACGATTGAGACATTGAGTATGCTCCGGTGTATGGGGTGAATTTTTAATTCAGAAAAGTGAGTGGAGCAGGCACTTATGTTGGTAACAACAAGATATGAAGTGAATAGAAAAGTGCCAGAAGACAATAGAGAATATAAAATTTTTTCGCGGCGGTGGTGGGGTTTGAACCTGCGACCTTATTGGTACGACAACTCCGCCTGGCAGGTGAGAGCGTGGCTCTACCGTGTGAGCTATCCACGAACACAAAAATATTCGTTTCAAACCCAAAGTCATTACTAGATCCCTCTCTCACCCACTTCTTGAGACCGCCGATTCGTTCGTACACCACCATCGCGAATAATTTTGACCAGCAGTTAAGCTTAATAGCCAATATTCTCAACACAAACATATAACATAGAAACGATTGAGACATTGAGTATGCTCCGGTGTATGGGGTGAATTTTTAATTCAGAAAAGTGAGTGGAGCAGGCACTTATGTTGGTAACGATCTAGTAATGACTTTGGGTTTGAAACGAATATTTTTGTGTTCGTGGATAGCTCACACGGTAGAGCCACGCTCTCACCTGCCAGGCGGAGTTGTCGTACCAATAAGGTCGCAGGTTCAAACCCCACCACCGCCGCGAAAAATTTTATATTCTCTATTGTCTTCTGGCACTTTTCTATTCACTTCATATCTTGTTTGTTACCAACATAAGTGCCTGCTCCACTCACTTTTCTGAATTAAAAATTCACCCCATACACCGGAGCATACTCAATGTCTCAATCGTTTCTATGTTATATGTTTGTGTTGAGAATATTGGCTATTAAGCTTAACTGCTGATCAAAATTATTCGCGATGGTGGTGTACGAACGAATCGGCGGTCTCAAGAAGTGGGTGAGAGAGGGATCTAGTAATGACTTTGGGTTTGAAACGAATATTTTTGTGTTCGTGGATAGCTCACACGGTAGAGCCACGCTCTCACCTGCCAGGCGGAGTTGTCGTACCAATAAGGTCGCAGGTTCAAACCCCACCACCGCCGCGAAAAATTTTATATTCTCTATTGTCTTCTGGCACTTTTCTATTCACTTCATATCTTGTTGTTACCAACATAAGTGCCTGCTCCACTCACTTTTCTGAATTAAAAATTCACCCCATACACCGAGCATACTCAATGTCTCAATCGTTTCTATGTTATATGTTTGTGTTGAGAATATTGGCTATTAAGCTTAACTGCTGGTCAAAATTATTCGCGATGGTGGTGTACGAACGAATCGGCGGTCTCAAGAAGTGGGTGAGAGAGGGATCTAGTAATGACTTTGGGTTTGAAACGAATATTTTTGTGTTCGTGGATAGCTCACACGGTAGAGCCACGCTCTCACCTGCCAGGCGGAGTTGTCGTACCAATAAGGTCGCAGGTTCAAACCCCACCACCGCCGCGAAAAATTTTATATTCTCTATTGTCTTCTGGCACTTTTCTATTCACTTCATATCTTGTTGTTACCAACATAAGTGCCTGCTCCACTCACTTTTCTGAATTAAAAATTCACCCCATACACCGGAGCATACTCAATGTCTCAATCGTTTCTATGTTATATGTTTGTGTTGAGAATATTGGCTATTAAGCTTAACTGCTGGTCAAAATTATTCGCGATGGTGTGTACGAACGAATCGGCGGTCTCAAGAAGTGGGTGAGAGAGGGATCTAGTAATGACTTTGGGTTTGAAACGAATATTTTTGTGTTCGTGGATAGCTCACACGGTAGAGCCACGCTCTCACCTGCCAGGCGGAGTTGTCGTACCAATAAGGTCGCAGGTTCAAACCCCACCACCGCCGCGAAAAATTTTATATTCTCTATTGTCTTCTGGCACTTTTCTATTCACTTCATATCTTGTTGTTACCAACATAAGTGCCTGCTCCACTCACTTTTCTGAATTAAAAATTCACCCCATACACCGGAGCATACTCAATGTCTCAATCGTTTCTATGTTATATGTTTGTGTTGAGAATATTGGCTATTAAGCTTAACTGCTGGTCAAAATTATTCGCGATGGTGGTGTACGAACGAATCGGCGGTCTCAAGAAGTGGGTGAGAGAGGGATCTAGTAATGACTTTGGGTTTGAAACGAATATTTTTGTGTTCGTGGATAGCTCACACGGTAGAGCTACGCTCTCACCTGCCAGGCGGAGTTGTCGTACCAATAAGGTCGCAGGTTCAAACCCCACCACCGCCGCGAAAAATTTTATATTCTCTATTGTCTTCTGGCACTTTTCTATTCACTTCATATCTTGTTGTTACCAACATAAGTGCCTGCTCCACTCACTTTTCTGAATTAAAAATTCACCCCATACACCGGAGCATACTCAATGTCTCAATCGTTTCTATGTTATATGTTTGTGTTGAGAATATTGGCTATTAAGCTTAACTGCTGGTCAAAATTATTCGCGATGGTGGTGTACGAACGAATCGGCGGTCTCAAGAAGTGGGTGAGAGAGGGATCTAGTAATGACTTTGGGTTTGAAACGAATATTTTTGTGTTCGTGGATAGCTCACACGGTAGAGCCACGCTCTCACCTGCCAGGCGGAGTTGTCGTACCAATAAGGTCGCAGGTTCAAACCCCACCACCGCCGCGAAAAATTTTATATTCTCTATTGTCTTCTGGCACTTTTCTATTCACTTCATATCTTGTTGTTACCAACATAAGTGCCTGCTCCACTCACTTTTCAGAGTTTGGGACCATGACATTGAAAAGTGCGATCACCAAAAGATTTGAACTTACTTTTTGGTACAGATAATAAAGTGATTTGAGTGATGATCGAAGGCTTCTGGTTCAACGCTTAAGGTTTTTAAGTTCAGAAAGATAAAGAGGGGCTACATTGTTGAGGCATTTGGAAACTAATGAACCGATGCTCATCTATCTGGTATTTGTCCATTCTTATCGTCACGTTAACCAGTCAATTGTCGTACTTTGGAAAAACACGTTTTTAAAAATTTGGCCTGAAAAGTCGTCCTTCAAATATCGATCGATTTAAATGACTTTCATCTTGGCAAAAACTATCAAACCTGGGACTTCGCGAAAGGTACGGTAGTTAACAGGTTAAGCATGATAATGCTTTTTTAAAAAAATATTACAATGACTTTGTGGCAATACAAAACGCATTTGACAGGCTAAAGCAACTAGTATTCTGCTCTTTTAGTCTTGAGAAATAATATTTAAAATATTGCATATTCCTTTTTTTTTTTTTGTTTGTTTTGTTTGTTTTGTTTTGTTTTGTTATATTTTTCGGGGTTTTTTCTTGTTTTCATTTCTTGATTTTCTCTCCTTCTTTTTGACCTTGTTGGTTCTTCTCTCATGGGCTCGTATTAATGCTTTATCCGCTTCGAGTCCGACAAACTTCCATTTTCTTTCATTCCCTTGGGGTTAGGACGGACACCTGTTAGCATTTACCCCCCCCCCCCCCCCCCCCCCCTCATGTCAAATCTATTCGTTTCTGATCTCGTCTTCCTATCTGATTTTACGGGTTGGGTCTAAGTTGATGAGAACCTTCATTACTTGGCAGATTTCCGAACCACTTTGTTATTCTTTTCGTTTCTTTCAATGTCGTTTGTATTTTTAAACAAAGGATCGGATCTTGGGCTTTATTGATTTTCTCCCTGTTTACGTTCAAACTAAGATAAAGGTCTAATGTTATCTGAGACGAGATTGGATTATCCTGTATCAACACGACCTAATGTTATCATTGCCGTGCTCAAGGCATTCACTTCTACAATATGTCATCAACCTTTGAGGTATATATCATTGAGGAAGATCGAACCCCCCTACAAGTAGGATATGTGTAGGGTGAAAAAGAGGGGGGGGGGGTGAGAATAGTGGAGGGGGGTAAGGATAGGGGAGGGGTGAGGATAGGATGGGAGGTGAAGATTTGGAAGGGGGATGAGAATAGGGGAAGGGCGTGAGGATAGGAGAGGGGGTGAGGATCGGGGATCGGGGGGGGGGGAGGATAGGGGCAGGGGTGAGGATTGGATAGGGTGAGGATATTTGTGAGGGGGTGAGGATAGGGAAGGGAGTGAGGATAAAGAAAGGGGGTGAGGATAGAGAAGTTGATGAGGATAGGGGAAGGGGTGAGGATAGGGGAAGGGAATGAGGACAGGGGACGGGGTGAGGATGAGAGATGGGGGTGAGGAAAGGAGAGGGGGGGGGGGTGAAGATTCGTGAGGGGGGCGAGGGTACAATTATATATAGAGGGAACCAGACTCTTGTAAGTACAAGAGATGTGATTTTGAGGTGACATTAAAAAAAATAAAATATTAATAATGATAATAGTAATGATAATAATGATGATAACAATAATAATAATAATAATAATAATAATAATAATAATAATAATAATAGTAATAATATAATAATAATAATAATAATAATAATAATAATAATAATATAATAATAATAATAATAATAATAATAATAATAATAATAATAATAATAATAATAGTAATAATAATAGTAATAATAATAATAATAATAATAATAATAATAATAATAATAATAATAATAATAATAATAATAATAATAATAATAATAATAATAATAATAATGATAATAATGGGAGTATTTATCACAATATTTTGAACCTGACATACAGTTGAAGGAATTGCATGTCGATACGTCAAAACCTCTCAAACCTAGGACTTTAAGTTTTAAATATCGGTCGATTGAAATGAGCCTCATCTTGTCAAAAATTCTCAAACCTTGGACTTCTTTGAAGTGAAGGAAGTCCCAGGTTTGAGAGTGTTTGATAAGATAAGGCTCATAAGTCATAAGAACTAAGTTTGAAACATTTTGACTAAATCAGGGTCATTCTAATCGATCGATATTTGAAGGACGAGTTTTCTGGTCACAATTTTTATACTATAATTGTTCAGAGTCCATACGATAGGTTAGACCCTACTTTGCAGGTCGTAATCTAATACACCATATTTTAGATTTTGACTAGAAAACTTTTCCATAGAATATCGATCTATTGAGATTACCACCAACTTTTTAAAAAATTTAGCTTTTTTATAGAGTGTAATATCCACTACATTCTGATCCGAAAGCGAGCGACAAAGCACAAGACCACATAGCCGCAAAGTAACAAGAAAGTCACAAACCTGACACTTCTCATCTGAGACAAGTTTTTTTTGTTTTGTTTTGTTTTGTTTTTTGTTGTTGTTGTTTTTTTTTTTTGTTTTTTTTTTTTGTTTTTTTTTTTTTGGGGGGGGGGGGGGGGGGGCGGCAAACAAAAATCAGTCTTATGCGGGGGCGAGCAAAGTTCGTCTGAGGATGGATCAGGTGCTCTGCCGATTGATCTTGTCGGCCAATAAATTTTACAAAAATAATCGGATGAATGACGAAGGTTATTATTACTCTCTTGCTCTGACACCTCTCAACCAAACCCTCTATAGTATATTATTATATTATTATTACACATCACATCCTTGGGGAAAATCGGCCATTCTATGTGACCAGAGGGAATGGGCCTGTCAATAACTAATAACGCTACGAAACGAGTTGTCAGATTGAGTTGTTTTCTTTGTCTTCATTCTATGTCGCAATGTATTCTTTTAATTCCATCTTTCTCTCTTTGTTCAAAGGTAATTTGATTACTGGGGGGGAGGGGGGGGGGGGTGAACTGACAGCTTACTTCCACAAAGATAAACGGAAATTTAAAGTAAGGATATTTAGTCAGCGCCGAATTCTCAACTCAACGCGCCAGTTGAAACCTTCAAATTAAAATGCATTTGATTTGTAAAAAATGTCATCTTTCTTCAAAGTCATCACAGTGAAAGAGTAAGATTTGCCTTAAATTCGTTGAAATTACCCCCTCTCAATGACCAAATTGGAAACTAATTAATTTGACCCCATCCCCCAAAATAAACGGTAGATACATTTGAAAAATGAAAACAAACAAACAAAAGACGGAACAGACACACAAGCAGAAACCAAAAAAAAAAAAAAACCCAAAAAACAACAACAAAAAACACAAAACAACAACAATAAAAATGATAAATAAAGAAAACAACAAAACAAAAGTGCACGAAGTGGGACTCAAGCTTGGGTCTCCAGTCTGTAATGTATGCCTGTCGAGCATTACTGTCGTACTCTCTCTCTCTCTCTCTCTCTCTCTCTCTCTCTCTCTCTCTCTCTCTCTCTCTCTCGCGTTTGAGAGTTTTCGCCAAGATGAAAGTCATTTAAATCGATCGATATTTGAAGGACGAGTTTTCTGGCCAAATTTTTATATTATGTGTTTTTCCAGAGTATGGCATATTACTTTTCCATTCGGCTCCATCTGGCCTCAAAATGAATCATAAAATATATTATTCTTGCACTCTTTCGATTTAGAAATCCAGGCTAGTTTACAATTGCTGAGCAACCTTGGAGGGCGGGGGGGGGGGGGGGGGGGGAGGGAGAGAGTGATAGAGAGAGAGAGAGAGAGTGATAGAGAGAGAGAGAGGGAGAGAGAATGAGTGATAGAGAGAGAGAAAGGGAGAGAGAGAGAGAGAGAGAGAGAGAGAGAGAGAGAGAGTGAGTGATAGATAGAGAGCGAGTGAGTGATATATATAGAGAGAGCGAGTGAATGATAGAGAGAGAAGGAGAGAGAGTGAGTGATAGAGAGAGAGAGATGGAGAGGGAGAGAGAGTGTGTGTGTGTGTGTGTGAGAGAGAGAGAGAGAGAGAGAGAGAGAGAGCAATGATTGTTTGGTGTAGGGTGCCCTAATTGTGTAACCTATATACATTAGGTGACCCAGGATAAAACTTAGAACCCATTATAATATTCAATACGACGGGATTTTTGATGTCCACAATGCACCAACCCTCATATTATATCACAAGCCAGCACTAATGCAGCACGATCGTACATCAAATTGGACCCCTGACTCCAGACAGACACTTTACAGCCGGGTGAATGGCCCACACATCACGAATTACTATTGTCTTTGTGCATCAATCCCATCCTTGGATATTAATTTGTCCACTGGAAATAATCCATAATTTATCAAGGGGCTCTTCAGCTTTCATACCAGGGTAGACTAATACGATTGTATTGAAGCATTCGGTGCGTAATACCCTGATGTTCACATCGATCGTGTGTACAATTATGACAATTGGAATTGTATTCTGTCGTACAATGATTAAAACACATTTTTTTTTTTTTGCACTTTCGCCAGAAATGGTTTACATTGAGTATTGATCGATTAGGATAATTCTCCTGCCCCATCCCCTCTCCACCTCTCCCCTCCTCCCGCCACGCTGTCAATAATAATAATAATAATAATAATAATAATAATAATAATAATAATAATAATAATAATAAATAATAATAATAATAATAATAATAATAATAAATAAAATAATAATAATAATATAATAATAATAATAATAATAATAATAATAATAATAATAATAATAATAATAATAATAATAATAATAATAATAATAATAATAATAATAATAATAATAATAATAATATTTTTACTTTTCAAATGGTCTACAACATGGCATTTGGATTTTAGTGTTTCGAAATGTAAAGTATTACATATAGGAAAAAATAATCCATATCATAATTATTTTACCGATCGATACTTCCATGTCAAATCTACTTTCCACTAAGCCTTATGAAAAGGATGATTGAGTTACTTTTGATTCACTTTTGAATTTTGATGTAAATATTGATAATTGTGTAAGCCGTGCAAACAGAATGATGGGAATAATATATAGATAGAACCTTTATAAGTCTTGATAAAACCATATTTTTATATTTGTATAAATCGCTCGTTCGACCCATTCTAGAATACGGAATAGCATCTGTAGCCCATTATATAAAAGACAATCTATTAGTATTGAAAGTGTACAGAGGAGAGCTACCAAAAAGATTTATGCAATACGGTATTTATCTTATAAGGAAAGGTTAGAATTTCTTGACTTACCAAGTTTGAAATATAGAAGAATTCATGGGGATTTAATTCAGGTTAATAGATTGGTACATGGTCTGGATAGGATTGACTTTTCTAATGTTTTTTTCATATTCTAACATTACTTTTACTAGAGAGGACAAGCTTAAGATTTTTGTCTCTAGATGCAAAACAAACATAAGGCAAAACTGGTTCGATAATCGTATTGTCCAGAAATGGAACAATTTGATATTTGAAACAAAGAATGCAAAATCTATGGATTATTTCAAGGTGTTAGTAGACAGGGAATTACATGATGGGAGATTTATATATGACGAATAATACTTTTTTGCACTGCTGTTGACATGGCTTTCAATCGTGTATGTATATATTATGCATTGTTATATTATTATGGTTATCTTCTATATGCGTGTGTGAGTGTGTGTGTGTATGTGTGTGTGTGTGTGTGTGTGTGTGTGTGCTTTGGATGTCACGGTTAAAGATTTATGTTTGTACACCACACATTTAAGTTGAAATACTATCTTTACCACGTGTATATCATTATTGTAATCTTTAATCAATAGATTTATGGCATTTAATAGGCATTCAATTTTATCTATTTAGCCCTATACATATGTTTTATCTATTTCTATAAATTATATTATGTAATAATAATAATAATAATATAATAATAATAATAATAATAATAATAATAATAATAATAATAATAATAATAATATAATAATAATAATAATAATAATAATAATAATAATAATAATAATAATAATATAATAATAATAATAATAATAATAATAATAATAATAATATATAATAATATAAATAATAATAATTGATATGATGATGATATAATAATAATAATAATAATAATAATAATAATAATAATAATAATAATAATAATAATAATAATAATAATAATAATAATAATAATAATAATAATAAATAATAATAATAATAATAATAATAATAATAATAATAATAATAATAATAATAATAATAATAATAATAATAATAATAATTCTCTTTCTGGTCTCTTTCTGACATTTTTGTGATATGCTTTATGCATTTCTATTTGAGGTTCATTTCCCTTTTATCCTTCTGTCCGTTTTATCTGAATGCCATTCATCCTATTATTTCCTTTGTTATGTCATCATGGAATCCGATCATATTTATATTATTAATTCGTTGATAACATCTGTTTACTTCACGTGCATGTGTCGGCGGGCGTGGGTTATGTTTATGAGTGGGAATGTGTTTCGCGAGTTATCTAACAATATAGTATCCCCCCCCCCCCTTCCCTCGTCCTTCTTTTTCTTTTTTCTTATTTTGTTAAATATTTTTATGATCGTTCATTTTGGTTTGTATTGATTAAAAATATTAAACTGCAAGAAGCTGTTGAGGACTTAAAAAATTATATAGTCAAAAATGTGATGCATGGCCTCATGAAAGTATTAATTTGAGTTAGATAAGCTGCTAAAATTGAATTTATAGTCCAAAATATGAAATGTTTTGCTTTATTGAGGAGAAATAAATAACAGTATTCAAGTGAAATGAAAGTTTCAATTCAAGTAACGGAGAAAGTCAATTACATTGAAGCTTTCATTCCATTTGACTACTGGTATTTATTTCTTCATGCATAAAGCAGCAATTTTTGCATTATTGAGAAGGAATATAAGTGACAAAAACCATTTTAAAAATCACAATTTCTATTCATTTCAACGTTTGAACCGCTTTTTTAATCGTTTGATTTACTCTAATATACTACCAATGGACCACAGATGAATATTACAGCTTTAAAAAAAAGAAAAGAACAGTACCTACGTATTTCTTTCTTTCTGGAAGCTGTTGTTTACAGGTGTTTGTCGAATTGGAAAATTCAATTATTACTCGTAAGACGGAATGGCTTCTATCAGCCCACTCATATTTACATACATGGGATCTCCTTGTAGATTTGCCCTGACATTTTTGTTTGCCCAATACGTCGTTGTCGGATAGCAGCATCAGTCATAGAGAGACTGGGATGGACGAATGCTTGGTTGTATACAGGTGGTCATGTTCTCAAGTATTAGCTGGGGGTGAGTGAAAGGGTGGAGGGAAAGGGGGAGGGGGGGGGGTGGTAGCATGCTCGGAAACTAATCAGCTTGATAATGCTGAGGGCCTTATTTGGAGAGCTTTGGCGTTTTGTTTTATTAGTGAGTTTTTATAGAGAGCAATATCATCAAAACGTGCTCAAAGCTCTTTATAAAGGGTCCCTGGCCAAGGAGAAGACATGACAAGAGGATTTTGTTCTACAATGGAAGTAACCAATATTATATACCATTATCATCATCATGATCATCATCATCATCATCATCATCATCATCATCATCATCATCATCATCATCATCCTCTTACTCACCATCACTATCATCATCATCATCATCATCATCATCATCATCATCATCATCCTCATCATCAAAAGCCATTAAATTCACTGTAACACATGTGTAAATCATCACTTATAAATACAAGTACCCATAAACTAAACAAAATAAACTTTAAATAAAACAACGGAACAACAAATCGCACAATTTAGCGTTTCCATAGCTGTTAAAAAGACTTTCAAATTTAACCCTCAACAGGTGGGGTTCGACTGACTCTAACTGGCAATATTTAGCAAGAGGGCAGAATCAGAGATGCGACTTGGGACTTCAATGATTGGGACTTTAACCAGTTAACTGCCGTGCGCTGGATAAACACGTATTTAAAAACATGGCCAGAAAACTCGTCCTTGAAATATCGATCGATTTAAATGACCCTCATATTGGCCCAAACTTTCAAACCTGGGACTTCTTTAGTCCACAGTTAGTGGTTAATGACACTAGAATAATCCAAGTCCAAATCGCAACGCTGTTAACAATGTCTTGATGTAAACAATGAGATATCGTGCCAAATTAGACTCATATCGAATACCGCCTGTTGAGAGTTAACTATGGCATTCCATTCAAATTGCATGTGTTATTGTTGGGTCAAATTTGATTCTGATTTTCAAGCTGTTTTTTCTTTAAAGTTGTAAGTTAACATTTCAAAAAGTTAATCCAGTGAAATCTAGAGAGCAGAATTCTCAGAATGGTTTATCCTTCTATGTTGCTGGCTTAAATTATATCAAGTGATAAAATAGAATGCAGGCACTGGCGTAAGATGAAGAGCTGAAAAAGCGTGCATGGATCAAATTGTTCGAGACAAAGCAAGAAAGAAAACTACAACTAGTCTTGGGGGCAGCGTGGATCAGTGGTACGGTCTTTGCTTCTTACCCGAGAGGTACCGAGTTCAATCACCCGTCGCTGCGTTGTGTGGCCTTGAGCAAGTCACCTCACCATAGCTCACTTTGCGGCGCTGCTCTGCGGCTGACGCCTGACGCCTGGGTTATTCCAGTCTTTCCTTGGAATAGACCCTAAAGACAAATTTCCCCTTGGGGACGAATAAAGGGAATTTTATTTACTTATTTTTATTTTATTTATTTATTTTTTTTAAACATCAAGAAAGACTGATTTTTTGGGATGTTTTTTTTTTTTTGGTATTTTTCTTTCTTGCTTTGTCTGGCACTGTTTCATACAAATATTTAAGATCTTTATTTTGCGGGCTTAAAGCCGATAAAAAAGTGTCTAACAAATATGAATATTTTATCAAATTGGTAGCGTTTCGGATTGAATCATTATGTTTCGCTATTGATCCGTTAAAACTAAATATACGGCCACTACAAGGGGTGATATTATCCCAAGATGATTATTTTCCAAAATAGCAAACGTTGTTGACGTTTTATAATTACACGATATTGCGACATAGCATCATTCTCTCTCTCTCTCTCTCTCTCTCTCTCTCTCTCTCTCTCTCTATATATATATATATATATATATATATATATATATATATATATATATATATATATATATATACATACATATCGTTTTTATTTCTTTTTTTTGTTTGTTTGTTTGTTTGTTTGTTTGTTTTGTTTGATTGTTTATTATGTTTCCAATTCCGTCTCTTTGTCATGCAACAGAAATAAATATTCTTGGTATTTAATTGTATCTTTCTCTTCCTCCTTTACCCCATCCTTTTCTACTACAATTCTTGATAACGATTATACGTTTTTATTTGTAAGTTAATTATATAAGATTTGAAACCGCGTTATGTAGCAAAATTATCATATTTACGATAAATGTTGTTTTTATTTGTTTTAAAAGTGAAATCGATATATTAAACTCACACAGAGCATGTAAATGTTTTAAAGCCTGTTAGCTCTTATACGATATGATACGATATAGAAAGAACGAAATTGGCGTCACTCAGCTCTTTGTTATTGTTTTTTTTTGGCAGCCATTTTAACGAGAAGTTTTCAGTAAATTAGACTATAAACGTTTAAGATTACACATAGTTTTGTTTGTTGGTATGTTATATAACCTTATACGGATGTTTTGCGTATTTTACATAAATGCATAGCATCAATACGAACATAACGAAGTTCATAAATTGGCTTCTACAGTCATGGCGTCACTTCCCTCGTAATGACGCATAGTAACTTAGTAACTGGCTCTAAACTATCGGAACAATGGTGGACGCCCTTATGAAATAATTCTACGAGCATAAAAGTGTATCTAGAGGAGAAAAACAATATAAATATGATCATGTTTTGACTTTTATACATTCTGATCACATGACATATGAAAAGTTCCAGCGAGCATGAAGAATAAAAAGGACCAATTTTCTTTGTTTAGAACCACGCTGCTCGCCGTTGCTGGGCGACGTGACATCAGACTATTGAATCCAATTACTCGTGTTTCATAGAAGTGTTACCAAGTTCACTTTAAACTCCTCTCCACTATCCCTCTCTATTCATTCAAGCACGTTCAAACATTTGCATCAGACAAAACACACACACCAAATCGTGTTTACACAGTGATCCCTTTTAGACGGGAGTGGATTTCCTTTTAAACTGATCACATTGAATCAATATTTTAACATTAAAAAATGATACATAAATAAAACAGTAACATTTTAAAGAAAAGAATAGCCCGGTAACTAGCACAATTACTAGTTTTCGGTTGTAAAATAATGATTAAGAGAAATATATATTTATCATGAATATAATTAGTGACCTAAATGAGGTGCTAATGGTTTTAAGTTGGCTGAAAATTCATAAAAGTGTGATTATAGGGAATAAAAAGGTTCGAAATTAGGGTGATACGAGAGAAGAAGAACGTTTGTTTGTTTGTTTTTGTTTGTTTGTGTATATATATAGTAAATAGTAAATAGTAATAGTAAATAATGAATTTATATAGCGCCTAAACATCCACGTCAATCGTGCTCTGCGGCGCTTTACATAATAAAAATAAAGATAAAAATGTTTAAAAACAACAAAATTAAAAATATATATATATATATATATATATATGTGTGTGTGTGTGTGTGTGTGTGTGTGTGTGTGTGAAGGTGTGAGTGAGAAAAACAGATAGATAGATAGATAGATAGATAGATAGATAGATAGATAGATAGATAGATAGATAGATAGATAGATAGATAGATAGATAGATAGATAGATATATAGATAGATAGATAGATAGATAGATAGATAGATAGATAGATAGACAATTTGGGAGGTATGAGATTTTTCTTTTCAATTAAAAAAAAAACAATTTTGAATGTGTTTAGTTTTGTTAAGCTTTTTGTTGGTTTACTTCTCTGTCATTGTACCTCCTTTTTATTATTTATTTGCTTAACTATTTTCAGAAATCCCTTAGTCTTTTTGCAATACCCAATGTAAATTTCCAGAAGTGGATAAATACAGTGTATCTTATCTTATAGGAAAATCGTCACATTCGTTACGATGCAACCGACAATTTTCTTATTCTGATTGATCTTGTATATCACAAAATGTAAAGAAATGCTTTGATTACAGCTATAAATACTAAACACTGTATTTGAGAGCTCATTTTGCTGAACATCATTCTTTATAGAATGCACTTATTACTTGTTTATTTGATTAGGAAAAGTCTATTTTTGTGTCGGGTGGGTGTGAATTTTCGGAGGAAATTCTAAAAATAGCTGGTAAGGAGAGAGTTAAAGGGTTAAACTAGTGGTGTGTATTTTTGTAATACAGCATATCATTGCTATAATTAATCATCAAACATTGCACTTTGGCAATAATACAGATTGAATCATTTATTCCACATTATCTTCCTCCCTCCCCCATCCTAATACAGACAATGATTTTGATTCTCGGATGCTCTGTGGATTGAAAATGTTTTTGATTTTCTCTATCTCGTAGTTCACTTTTGAAATCCGAAAAAAGTCCTTAGATGATATCCCAGTCCCAGTGTTGTGTGTGTATATATGTCAAAATTTTATGTAATGTATGTTCTTTATAATATTGTATTGTTATAAATGTATAATCAAATGACAAATTGCCACAATTATGTGGACAATAAAGACAGATTGTTATTATTAAATATTTCAAATTTCCATTTTTAAACATTCTCTCTCTTAAGGAAAATCGTCACTTTTGTTACGGTAACATGAACAATTTTCCTATCCGGGTTTGTTTTGTACATCACAAAATTTGAAGAAAAATCTTGATCATATTTATTAGAACTTAATGCCGTTATGCAAAGCTTGCCATTCTGTATAGTATGTAATTATTATTATAATTTTTTTAAGTTAAAATGTAAAAAATCAAGTTTTATGTTGGGCAAGTATCTATGACGTAAAGAATGTTGAAATAGTCGATAAGGAAAGAGTTAAACTTTAAATTCGCTTTTTCGACATCTTGGGCGTTTTTATAACGCGCAATGTCACTTAACAGCTCCAAGCACTTTACAAGTAGTCTCTGGCCAACAGCAACTCATAACACGTATGACGAGACATGATGCCTGTTAGGGGATATTACTTTTTTTTTCTGATGAGACAACGCTGTCAGCGGCCAAGTACTTATTTCACTCCTGAGTACGGTGATAGAATGTGAGTAAACAGCTTTTTCCAAGGACTCAACTATGCATCGCTTAGAGCGGGACTCGAACCCAGGCCCTTCCGATCCGAAGTCGAGTGTCATACCACTTGACCACATATCGTAAACTACGACTTGGTACCAAAAGGAATTGGTGAGTCATAAATCATTTGTACGTGCTTCTAACAAGCTTGATTAGATAATCCCAAAAGCTATAACCTTTGTGGTAGGATGGGCTATTTTGCTAACGTTGAGGTTTTCCTGGACAAAATCACGATCAGTCCAGAAAATCAGAATATCACGATGCAAGTCAGTACATATCTAATATCAATTCAAGAAAAACATTTTTGGCGAACATTCCATCTATTCTCCCCTCCTTTCTATCTCTCTCTCTCTCTCTCTCTCTCTCTCTCTCTCTCTCTCTCTCTCTCGCACACATACACACACAGACACACACACGGGACAAACATATATTTTCGCCCTCACTTTCTGTCTCAATCTTTTACTTGCTCTTTGATTTTCCATCTATCTATTTATCTATAATTCTATCTATCTCTCTATCTATCTATCTATCTATCTATCTATCTATCTATCTATCTATCTATCTATCTATCTATCTATCTATCTATCTATCTATCTATCTATCTATCTATCAGTCTATCAATCTATCGATCTATATATATATTTTTTTTCTATAATACTATCTATCTATCTATTTGTCTATCTGTCTGCCGGTCTATATGTCTATCTACTGGTATCAATCGATCTACCTATCTATAAATCGATGCATTTATTCATCCATTTATTCCACTAACACTCACGCCTCTCTTTATTGGTGTATGAGTGTATGTGTGTGCGTGCGTGAGTGAGTATGTGTGTGTGTGAGTGTATGTGTGTTCGTGAGTGAGTGAGTGTGTGTGTGTGTGTGTGCGTATGTGTGTGTCTATGTGTACACAGTAAACACGATTAGTGCTGGATTTAATGAAAGCTCCACTCCTCTGTATTCCTAGTGTAAACAGATTCAGTTGTCCTAGAGTCTTTAAGCAGATTTTTTACGTCAGCCAAATCATTGTCCCGTTCTTTGATGTGAAAGTCCTTTATTAAATCATTGCTAAAGTTGCTGCTTTAATCTCGTAAATAAAATGTTAAGTGAAATTGAAGCTTCATTAAAGCTACAATAAAGTTTACTAAGCCAGTTGATATGGACGTTTCGGGATTCGCCTTTGACAACAAATTATGATGAATGATTTCCTAAACGTCCAAATCATTTGTCTTATATATATATATATATATATATATATATATATATATATATATATATATATATATATATATATATATGAATAAAGGTTTAAATAGATAAGCAAGGAAATAAGTAAATATAAGTAATGTGTTCCATTATGAGACACTAATAAAATTAATGCAGTGAGTGAGAGACATAAAATCAATGCTATTCATTCCATCAAAACATTATCATTAACATTATGATTATCATTATGATGGTAATGATGCGTTCAATATAGTGTCTGGGTAAAGATCCGTGAATGGGTCGATGAAAACGTTCCCCAAGACAAATAGCAGGGAGAGAAGGGTTTATTGGGTGTAAAGGTTCTATTAACTCACTCAATCCTAGAGATTTTTGCTACTTTTCAAAATTAGAGAAAATGTATTCAAAATGAGCATGTACATAGATAGTATTATTCAACTATCAGTAAAAACTAAAAAAGTTGGCTTTGATACTATGCCTATAATTTGTCTCAGAAAAATGTAATGAACAGGCATGGGGTTAAAGTAACCCGGGTAAACTACGAATATAGTTGATGCTAGGGTTGAATGAGTTAATTCACACGATTTTGAAGGCAGAATCGTATGCGACCGACTATTTTTCGACTTGCTCGAGCCCAAAAATATTAATCAAGAAAACAAATTATTAATGGAATTTTTAATTTTTTAAAAAGCAGAAAGGAACATTGAAGAGTTTTAGAAGAATTTTTACTTCCTGATAGACAAAAAATAAATACAAAAAGACGACTTTTCTCATTTGCACAAGATTATTTCTCGAGGAAAGCTCGATTCTTCGGGGTTTTTTTTAAATTTAATTGATTAAATTATTTATTCATTCATTATTAAATATTACGGGAAGCGTGTACTGTATAATTGATTTCTCTCTCTCTCTCTCTCTCTCTCTCTCTCTCTCTCTCTCTCTCTCTCTCTCTCTCTCTCTCTCTCTCTCCTGTGGCATAACGATGCACGTTTGGCAATATGTGCGCCGTTACTATGTTCTGTATGGAAATTCAT
>NC_088360.1:82984712-83037212 GCF_034508935.2 Berghia stephanieae | reverse complement strand
CTCTCTACTTTTTCACTCATTCATCCATTTATACTCTATATCTATATCTATATATGTCGCTCTATATAAATCCGTCCCTTTTGTCTCTGAATCAGCCCCCTGCTACAACAACAACAACTCCTCCTCCTCCTCCTCCTACTACTACTACTACTACTACTACTACTACTACTACTACTACTACTACTACTACTACTACTACCACTACTACTACTACTACTACTACTACTACTACTACTATACTACTACTACTACTACTATATTATTATTATTATTATTATTATTATTATTACTACTACTACTACTACTACTCCTACTGCTACTACTAGTGGTAGTGTATATATATATATATATATATATATATATATATATATATATATATATATATATGTATATACTTGGAACACTGGGTACCAATTCACGTAAAACATACAAAACTAATTTAAAAGCTTTAAGGGTTTCTTTTTACCGACATTTGTGAAAGACATAAATCGATGAATAATCAATCAAATTCTAGATTTTAAGGCGCGGGCAATATAAAACAAAGAACCACTTGATTGGTTTGCCTCAGGTTTTTAAAATCAAGTTATGCCTCAACTTTTGCTAATCTCACAAAGATCTTTGTTTAATTGTGTAGACGCCGGTACGACTTCCACCCACTGTATTTGTTATATTTTCTTCTTATAATTTTGCTCTTCTATGGAATCATTTTTCATTACCAATACGAGTGTCTGCTTTCCTTGGTTTGACAAAGAATAATATTTTCATTGTTTGTCCCAATAATCAATATACAATTTATACCCTTTCTCACTTCCCCTCAAAAAAGTCTACATATCCAATCACTTATAGTACCAACCTAGTGACATACCTACATTTCAGAAGCATTAAAATACTTAACACTTTTTTTTTCTTCCCTTCTCCACAGCTCATGTTCTCAACAGAGTCGAAGAGTTGCGCGGCCCGTCTGTGGACTCTTACGACAAACTCATCGCGTGGCTCGCAGAAATGGCCGAAGATGACAATGTACAACTTGACACATCCGTATTCGTCTCACAGCTGAATCGTGTTTGTGGAAGCAACAAACGGAATAAGTATTTAGATGTTGGACCAAGTGCACCTCATGGAAGCGGTCACTCTTCGGGAAAACGAGCCCCTAACCTTCGTCAGCATTCAGCTTCGTGCGATAGTCACGTGAGTCATACCAGTTCTGATTTGACTCAACGGCATCGGAGTTCTGTAAGATCCGAAGATCTTCTCGACCCTCGCTCCGCATGGCGGTCTGCAGTAAGTAGTCGGCAAAATACATTCAGCGATGACCTTGGTGAAGAGGACTCTGATGTAAGAAATGCTTCGATGGAGAGTCTGTATAGTAGCTCTGATAGAGACAGCGAGTTGGGAAGTCTTATTCCAAGCGAAATGGGATCAAAGAAATTCGGAAAGGGAGATAGATTTTCCAGACACTCCCCTATCATGCAGCGTCTGTTGTTAAATAAACTCAGTGGTAAAAAGGTCAACGCATACGGAAAACATTTCAGTTCGAGCACAGGAAACTTGGATCAATATGAACATTTTGAAGAAAGCCGGCGAACTAAAGAAAACAGTGTGTTTTATAATCAACGGAGAAGTGTCAGTTTGCTAGACCTGTCGCCTCGATCTCCAGCACTACACTGTAACAACATACCAAAATTAGTCCTCACCAAAAGCGACAATATCGACGCAGGGGCTGTATGTTGTAGTAGTGGCGATGAAGGAAAACAAAAAGTATCACCCGGACCAAGAACGTCAACGCCAATAATTAAAAGACAGCCGGCAAAATTTGAACGGATGCTTTCATTACATTCAGAGCCAAGTACAAAATCCTCAAAAATTCCAAATTTAGGTAACCTGCCACCTGTGTTTTCACTCACGACCCCAGAGACAATGGGTACCCCACAACCCAGCGGGAACCCGTCGTCTTTCCTGAACGACGCTCTTTTGGACGGAAATATCGCAGACATTTTATTTTCAGTAGAAGCACTTTGGCCAAAGAAATGATGACAACGATCAATTCCACTTTTTCTTAATCTTCCAAAAGTTCCTTCATGCAACACTTGGAGATTTTCAATATGAGACAGTATTCCTGTGTAATAACTTTGATCAATACTGTCATTTTCTTGCGTTGAGCGATTCCTGACAGAAACTGCATTCTGTGAAAGCTGATTATAATCCGACAGACCCGATATTCATAAATACCAGTTTTATTGTCCTTGATAACGCAACCAAAAGACACTCATCTCATGCAAATGTACCCTTCACGTCTTTGCGAGACTGATGTTCTTTTCCACAAACAATTGTTTGATAACTGATTGTCACGTTTTTTGTTCGTACATTTTGGAATATCATAATATGAATAATTCATAATGACGCTTTAAGATTACGTGTTACTATTTCCCAATCGTTTTGCTTCGATTTCTGTTTCGTTGATTCATTTCATTTTACAGAATATGGGCTGGTGTGTTGAATATGGCTGTTACTAAAACCACCTTCTTCATAATCACCTCATCATCATCATCATCATCATCATCATCATCATCATCATCATCATCATCATCATCATCATCATTATCATTATCATCATCACTATTGTCATCAAATCATCCATTTTCATCAAAATGCACTTAGTGTACCTCACTTGATACATAATAACTACTGTCAAAAGTGCATATCTAATTGATTCATAGCGTACTGTTGTGTTTGTTGGACATTTCACCACGCAATGTATTTCATTTACGAACATTTTCCCTTCATGATAACTACCCAATTCTTTCTCCATGCCTTATAGAACAATTCGGTTTTAACGTTCCCTAATGTTTAATTGTGATACGCTTTGTTTTACATTAAAATACGTATTATGTATTTCTTTCAAGATGGCTAGGTTTAGTAGTCACCCAAGAATGAATAGAGATGTATATAATTTGCTTCATGTCAAGTTGATATTCCGTATAATGATAAATATCAATTATAAGTTATCACCCTTGGAATATGCCATATGGGTAGACGAAATCCCAGGTTTGAGAGCTTTTGTCAAGATGAGGGTAATTTAAATCGACTATGTGATCTTGTGGTATTTGAGTCCTTGGAGAAGGCTCTTTACTCTCATTCTCTCACCATACTCAGGTGTAAAATGAGTACCTGGCCGTTAACAGCATTTTCTCTGTCCCACAAAAAATTGTGATAATATCGCCTAACAGGCGTTATGTCTCGTACTACATGTTAAGTGTTGCTGTTGGTCAGGGAACTCTTGTAAAGTGCTTTGAGCACGTTGAGTGGATATTGCGATATATAAAAGCTCAAGTTTTTTTGTTTTGTTTTGTTTTTTTAATCGATCGCTATTTAATGGACGAGTTTTCTGACTAAAGTTTTAAATACAATCTTTTCAGAGTACGACAGTTAATTGGTTAAAGAGAGTTCAACAATCGGTCCTATTCATTTTCATGTTTACTAGAAACCAACGCAAAACAAATTCAATTGATAAATAGAAATATAAAACAAATATATGAATAAATAAATAAATGAATAAAAACGATTAATTAATCAGTAAAGAGGCCCAGGCTTGAGAGTTTTTGCCAAGATGAGGATCATTTAATCGTTCGATATTTGAAGGACGAGTTTGCTGGCCAAATTTTTAGCTAGTATCTTTTCAGACACTGGTTAATTTCAGCACTTTTAGTGTATTTTACAACAATTTTTCCATACATGTATTTATCATCAAATCTGTAATTTGACCATTATCCTATTATTCCGCAGTTTTGTCGATGCGGATGGTCAATACTATTCACATTTTCGAACAATCTCGCTTTCTCGATCACTTCCCCTGGGAAGTAGTGTCTGGAAAAGATAGCATCAGTACAATACCCTTCTTCGTCGTAATTTTGTTATTACAAGACCACAATCTGTCACAATCGTCCATGCTCCATCACAAAGACGCGGGTTATTGGAAGGAGGCCCCTCTCTTTGGATGCAATACACTACAAACACGTTTATTAATCATGGGTTTCCTTTTATATGGTTAATATTGATCTTCGTCGTCATGGAAACGCTGGGAAACCAGATGAAAGACTTTTATAACGGTGTTTGTTTTAACAACACAAAATAACTGATAATAGTTATGAAATTCATTATACAAATTATACGTCTTACTTCCTAATTTTTCTAGGATACTTGTCTTGTATTACTCGATAGTTATAGATTTTATTGTTTTCAATGTTCATTCCTTTAATTAGAAACAATAGTGGCTGAAATAATCACCAAACATGAATGATTCAGTTAAAAAAATAAAAGAGAATAACTTCAGGGCCATTGTACCCATGGAAACAGGGTATATCCCGGTTTCTATAGCGTGAAACGGATAATAGCAATTGCTTGTTATTCTTTGGATAGGACACTAGTCTACCGCACAGTACTTTCCGCCAAATCTTATACTGTTGGGTGGAATTGAAGGGGGGGGGGGGGTCAGAAAGTAATTTTGACTGCACCCGGGATCGACCTCGGTCCCTTTGGTGTGAAGTGAATGCTCTACCAAGCGAGCTATTGAAACCCCCAATTATTCAAAAAGACAATAATTAATTTGTCTTACTAAATTGGTTTGTTTAACTTGGACCTGGACCTTGGCATCCGTCTGTCTATGGAAGACTTAATTTTTGCTCCTTGTAGAGTCAGTCTCTGGTTGATTGGCAGCGTCTGCTGTGGTTAAACACTGTCGCTGGAGTGACCTCTCCAGGGCGCAAGCCTAGGCAAAGGGTATGGAGATCTTGGTTTGCCCAGTCGTCAACACCCCTTTGGCCTCACTGATGTAGTCCAAAAGAACTCAGGAGTTGCTGGAGTCAGCTAAAACTGCATGCTGGTCCGCCTTCGGCGCTCCACTTCCGATTTGAAAGGTTTATTCTCCTACACTTGACCGTTGGATCTGAAAATATAGTGATCTCCTGGAGACCCAAGCCATTGACTTGCAGTTCCTCCGTATAGTTGGTGGCGCAGTGTAGACACAGCCCATTCAAGTGGTTTAGCCCGTCAGCTGAATCGGTATATCGGGGTGTGGCGCTTGGAGTCAACATGTGAGAGATTATGAGATGGATGAGGACCAAAGACGTCCATCCACCCAGTGCAGCATGCCGAACACCAAAGGTACTACCTCTATCCAAAGCCCCCTACACCCCAACTTGGACCGAAGAGAGATGGAAAAGGGGGTCCCAATAGTTCTCTGATAGAGCACTCGTCTGACAAGCAAATGGACCAGTTTCGATCCCGGGAGCAGTCTTATTATTTATTTATTTATTTTTGTCTGGCCCACTGTTCACCTGTCAGTGATTGAGTAACCGGATCTGATATACCTCTTTGGCAGTACTTTGCGATAGACTTATGTTTTATCAAAAAGGTGACAAGCAATTGCTGTTAATGTTTTAGAAACAGGAATCAACTTCATACCCGTGGGTTTTATGGCTCTGAAGGACTACAGATTGTGATTAATAGAACCATAATATTGTTCGATATGTGTCTGAAAATATTATCGTTGAATTTACTCTAACTCTATTGTTGCCAATTTTTCATTTAAGATCTAAAGGTGTGATTCATTCACATCTTGAACTACAATAGAATGGAGTATGATTATTGATTAGATATTATATCTAGATATAGCTATACATCCCATGTGTATTACAACTTTGGAGTTAAGGCTATAATCTTCAATGAAGTGTCTCTTTGAAATATAAGATTTAAGGCTATTTTTACAAGTTAGGACGTTTATTGATATTGTTCAGAGAAAACGAGATCAATGTGTTTTGTCCGTACCAGGAAGTATAGCTTTTTTTCAATACTAAATCCCAATCCCATCTTATGAAAAATATTAAAGGAAACATAATTTGATATATTTTGTCCAGAATAATTTTAATGTGTTCGTCTTCCTTGTCGCTAACATAACATATCATAATAAGAAATGCTCAGGTCAAAAGCCTTCCCTTCAAATACCAGTGAAAAATAAAGAAAGTTTCAGGTCAAAATTTCCCAAAGATGATCATAATTATGATCATTATTTACATCATAAGCCATCAAAAAGATATCAATTAAAAGTTATTCATCAAATTCGTATATTAAAATAAAGGAGCTCTATGTCGATTGCCTTTTTAAAATGATTTATACTTTTGGTTATAAATTTCAAACTGTTCTATGTATGAAATAGCCTTATAATAATAATAATAATAATAATTAATAATAATAATAATAATAATAATAATAATAATAATAATAATAATAATAATAATAATAATAATAATAATAATAATAATAATAATAATAATAATAATAATAATGATAATAATAATAATAATAATAATAATAATAATAATATAATAAATAATAATAATATAATAAATAAAATAATAATAATAATAATAATAATAATAATAAATAATAATAATAATAATAATAATAATAATATAATAATAATAATAATAATAATAATAATAAAAGTAATTGTAGAAGAATATGTTATAAAAATGTTATAATTGCTTCCACGTTAGATAAGTTATTTTTCACAAGTGTTAACAGGTTAACTGCCGTTTCTGGAAACACACTTATTAAAAAATTTGGTCAGAAAACTCGTCCTTCAAATATCGATCTATTTAAATGACACTCATTTTGAGAGTTTTTGCCAAGACGAGTGTCATTCAAATGGCGTGATATTTGAAGGACAAGTTTTCTGGCCAAAAGTTTTAATACATGCTTTTCTTTTTTTTAGAATATGGCATTTAATTGATGAATGAATCGTTGGGACGTCGATAAATGTCTATGCGTGGAGGGAATTTGGAACATAAAAGGTCGGAGTTGATTCCGACATTTGAATTAAAACTTTAGTGTAATGCCGAATCAATAAATAATGAGCTGTAAGTTCGGCGTTTGAAACTATTACGTCTCAGGTCCCTGCGAAGGAAAGAAGTAATTGTTCAATTTTGTTTATTTTTGGTAAAAAAAATCTCTTTGTGGTCTGACAATTGGATCTAGCTCCAGCATTGTGAGATGGCAAGGGACTTCACAGATTAGGCTGCCTTCTCACCTTTTAGGTGGAGTCAAAATTCTACATTAGATAAAACAAATTAATAGTTTATCAATATTCAAAGTGTTTGAAATAATACTGCTAAAATTTAATCGATTAGTCTTCTGTGCATTCCTATAATATTGTTTTTATAATATAGTGGTCACACATCCCTTCCCATCAGTTCTGCAGTACTCTTAAAAACTACATTTTAAAACTTTGGCCAGAAAATCTATCCTCCAAATATCGATTGATTAAAATGACTCTCGTCTTGTAAAAATAACTCTCAAACCTTTGACAACTTCCTTGGGTCCCAGGTTTGAGTTTTTTAACAAGATGAGCGTCATTTTAATCGATTGAAATTGAAGGATACGTTTTCAATCTAATATTTTTTAATGCGTTTTATCAGAGTCGAGCAGAGTTGTCTTATCACATAAACATTAATATGACGTACACTGACAAAACGCTATTTTTATTTAGGCCTGAATATTGTTGTTTTGTTGTTGTTGTTTTTACGCCAAATAGTGATGAGTTGAAAGATCGTAAAACTGAGACTCAATAGAAATTTTAAGTTGTAGAATTTCTAACAAGTTGAGTCACATTAAATTAATTGTCGATGATTGAAGGCAAACGTTACTGACCAAAATAAAAAAGGCGTTTTGTCATTATAGGACAGGGCGATCCACAATCATTTTTTCCTGCAAGGAATCCATGTCTTAAAAGGCTTCTCTCTGTCTAGTTCTGTCTTTAATCAGCATTCCAAACGATGGCATGAAATGTCCACATTTCAGAAACAATTTGAGCAATTGTAAATATTGTTTGTTTGATTGTTTTGTCGTATTTTTATGAGACCTTTTGTATTTGCGACTCATTTAGGTTATATCTAGAAGCTAGTTAATTGTGAATAAACCTTTAGAGCTAGCAGCCTACAAAACAATGAATGTGGAATGAAAATGTAGTTGCTTTTTTGTAATAAAACTTTTCAGTTCTCACTCTGTCGTAGCACACAGTAGAGAACATTTATACGACATGTTTATAATGAACTGATGAAAAAAATGAACGTACGACTATGACCAATATTCCTTATTATTATTTCAATGAATGGTGCCCCCAATAGCTCAGTCGGTTGACCACTTGCTTCACACGCAAAGGAACCAAGATCAATCCCGGGTTCAGTCAATTTTTGAAAATCCCCTTTCTACCCAGCTGTGAATGGGTAACTCGATCTGTTAGATCTGGCTTAAACTACTTTGCGATAGGCTAGCTTCATATCCAAAGGATAGCAAGCAATTACTATTGTCCGTTTCACGCTATAGAAACCAGGTTAAACTCCAGCTCCATGGGCCTAAATGCCCTGAAGGACTACTTTTTTAAAACAAAAATCTCAATGAAAGATAGAACCACGCATACAATGAATTATTTTCTTCTACTTTGGGTTTGTTCTTTATATATCTATGCTATACTGTACTTAGACCATCACTCATCGTTGACAACAGTAACTGCCCAATAAATAGAGTCACAATATCACGGTTGTATATTATGTACTTAATTATTGTATTGCACATGAAAAGGGAAAGATGTTGAATAAAACACTGCACTGTTGCACATAACAACAAATGAGTCAATACAGGTTTTATATGTTTGTTTTGTTGTATGTTTTATTTAAACTTTCTTCCTTACCAACGGTAGAAAATATCGCTCACAACAAGTCTCGAACCAGAGATTTTCTGGTCCGAATAGGAATGTCATACGACAAGATCAAAATGCCAAATAAAATTCATGTCGGGCAATGTTTTACTGGTTCCATAATGTTGCTAATGCAAACGAAAATTATCGTAAATACAAGTGAGCATCAATATAGATTTCCCAATGGGCATGAAACAGAACTGGGGGAGTCAATAGTTAATTCAAATATTTTAAATTTGTATATTTACCGCTCCTTTAAGATTAAAGTCGAGCACTATTACTTTGTGGTTTTTGTTTTATGCACCTCTCTCTCTCTCACCCCCCCTCTCTCTCTCTCTCTCTCTCTCTCTCTCTCCCTCTCTCTCTCTCTCTCTCTCTCTCTCTCTCTCTCTATATATATATATATATATATATATATATATATATATATCCTTTCTTTAAAAAATATAGCATTGTGGAGAACATTGTGCTTATTTGCGTCAATAAAAAAATTGATACGGCGCACAACTCTACTGAAAGATTTGAAAATTAGAAATGTATTTTTTACAGATAGATAAACAGATAACTTGATTTCCTTTTATAATTTAAAGTCAGTTTGAAAGTTCGTTGAGTCAAACAGATATTATCATAAAATATGTACCGACGACACTAAACTCTCAAAATTAACTATTTTTGACACTGTAAAAAGTTGTCAATTTGCGTCATCTATTTATGACATCAAGTACTATTATTACTTCCGTTGTGTTGTTGATTTAGCGGTGATCAGTGTTGTTATGTAGTAGTATGTTCTAATTGCGTGTATGTTTGTGTGTGTGTGTGCGTGTGTGTGTGTTTGTGTGTGTGTTGTGTGTGGTGTATACATGTGTGTGTGGGTGTTGGCATTTTTCAGCAAATCGTGGCATTCATAGTGATATTATTCACTTGATCACATGAAGGTATTTCAGTCGCCATTTTGATTCTTTTTTTACTATTAGGGTTAGCTCGAGATCGAAGGATTTTTTTTTTTTCTATTAGGGTTAGTCATAAGTAAAGGTGCTAGGATGTGTGTTTTTCCATAAGTTAAGTAAAGGGGAGACATTCCGAAAGCTCCTACATCCCCAGTATTCTTTAAATTTGTATTTTCACCATTGATATTTTGTCAGGCATTTATTTATTCAATTTGTCATTATATAGAAGTATTTTAAAAACTCTAGAACAAACCTTGATAGATTTGTGAAAGTTTAAAACTTCCTAATTTGACCATTGTTTTGATTTTTGACCGCCATTTTGATTTGTTAAGTATTGAAAGGTAGTGCAAAGCAGTCCGAAAGTTGTTTTTTTCTATTAGGGTTAGCTCGAGAGGTTAGTCATAAGTCTTATTAAAGGTGCTAGGGTGTTTGTTTTTCCATAAGTTAAGTAAAGGGGAGACATTCCAAAAGCTCCTACATCCCCAGTATTCTTTAAATTTGTATTTTCACCTTTGATCTTTTGTCGGGCGTTATTCAATTTGTCATTTTTTTCTATTAGGGTTAGCTCGAGATCGGATGATTTTTTTTTTACCTATTCGGGTTAGTCATAAGTCTTATTAAAGTGCTAGGGTGTTTGTTTTTCCTATTAGGGTTAATTAAAGGTACTAGGTTTAATTATTTGGGGGGAGGGGGTAGTTGAGGGAATATATTATTAATTATATTATTGGGCCACACAGAAAAATCAACCGAAGATATACCAAATTACATAGACAACGTTGTTTACCAATCTGCCCTCATTAAATGATGGTGAGTACAGTATCGAATGAAAATAGTTCTTTCCCCGCGAAATTGCGGGCTTTTTACTAGTATATATATATATATATATATATATATATATATATATATATATATATTATATGTTTGTGTGTGTGTGTGTGTGTGTGTGTGTGTGTGTGTGTGTGGATTCAGCCTTAGGTTTATCGTCTTTTTTATGTCGTTGTTAGTTTGGAGTTCTTATATCTTTTGTCATTTACCCCCTTGTTTTTATTATTCCTTTGTTTCCGGAGCTGTCGAGAACGAAGGGTCCATTTCCCTAAAAGCAAAATGAGTGATGCGGGTAAATATTATCACACCACTCCTTAATGTCGATCGAGTCAGCAAACATGACACCATTATGCCTCTGTTTAGAGGCGCAGATAAAAGCGGTCCATGCCTAGTATAAGTACCTTTTGGAGTTGTTCAACGTTGCAATTTTGGTGGAATGTATGAATTTCATCGAGGTTAATGATGATGATCTTTTTATCGAAAATCCCCAATCAGTGAATTTCTTTATTCAAGATGGGATGATGGGGAAGGAGGAATCAACTACTCCAGCGAGTCGAACAACTAAGATGGCTCTTTTAATTCACTAAAAGGGGCAACAAATGAATGTTTCATCGGTTATCTATAAAAGGTAATAGCTCAAATGTATCCGGGCGGCGTACACATATTGTCCGGTCTGATAGTCGAACGCAGTTATGGGCTTGATTTACTATTGTTATAATGGACACCATTTTCTGTTGGTTTGAGAGTATTTCCATTACAACACTGAGCCCATAACTAATGGGGTTATCTGACCTGAAAGTAAGAACATGTCGTATCCGGGGTATTGCATTTGTTGTCCGTTTAAAGTTTCAGACAGTCATTATACAAAGTACACGTCTAGTAATTTTTGGTTGTCGCTTTTTGTCGTTTTTATAACAAATTATTTTTAAACACAGCCTATCCAGTAGTCCAACAATTATACCAAAGAGGTGCTATGGTGTTAGAGAAAAGTAAATAGAATTAAAATGAGCATATTTTAAGGAAATGCTTGATGTTATTGTTAGTTTTTATGGGTTTGTACAGTGATTGCGCCATTTTAAGATAATTTCAGTGCCAAGAAAAAGGATAATGATGGGAATTGCCAAAAAAGCTCTTTAAGTAGACACAATCCCCAGAAAATGTAAGACAAAAGGTACTACTCGTAGCTCAGACATAGAAGAAAAGTAGATTGTAATGACTGCTTTATAGGTTGAGACAAACACACACACGCACACACACATAGACACACAAACACACACACTCACACACACACACACATACATACATACATACATACATCCTTACAGCCAGAGAACAAAGTTTTTACGGTTCAAAATTGTGCATCTTTTTCACATCTTTTTTACATTTGTTTTCTCGGAGCAAACTGGAAAGGCGCACTAAGACAACTGTTAGTTACAAGTTAACCAAAGGTCAACTCGACAGCCAATTAGACTAGATGGAAGACCGGGAGTAAAGGGATTTGACTAATGAGAGGGGGTCACCAACCAACACAGAGTTTCGAAGTAATAATATAGGACAATGGAGTCAATTAAGAATGAAGGGTTTGGACATGACATTGGCATTGATGTGCAGAAACTTAACTACTCGTAGCTTGGTGACCTCAGCCATGAGTTTCCTTTCGAAAAAGAGAATAGATGGGTTTCGTAACACATCGGCAAAGAAAATTACCGGTGTTTTTCAAGGGTGTTATGGTCTTAGAGAGATTCATCTTAATTTCTCCTCTGTCAGAGTTAGCTTAACTGTACTCGCGTGGATGAGGCTTGGTTGATGTTAGGGATTATAGGCTACCTTTCACTCTAAATTTTTATATAGAGTTTCAAACCTGCCTACGTATATATATATATATATATTATATATATATATATATATATATATATATATATATATATATATATATATATAATATATATATATATATATCTGCCAGACAGTGGGTTTCATGACAATTGGATTCCTGGCACCGTGAGATTTTTATTGTTTTCATTTGGCAATTCTCTATACCCTATGTCTATTTCTCGTCATTATAACCACAACACATTGGAAAAGGTCACAAGTGTCCAGGAAAAAGATAAAGGGAATAATTCAAGAAGAGAACATAGTATTATATCAGCAACAATCTACTCGTGTGTCCAACCTGAGACTTTCCAAAGTCTGACACAGACGTCAAAACATGATTCACAACGAAAGAGGGAGAATCAGATAAATTATTTGTTTTATGTTTTTTTTTGTTTTTAAGGGTTTTACGGCGCTTGCAACACATTAAGGTCATATCAGCGCCAGTGAAAAGGAAGAAAATGGGATAGTAAAAAGTTCTAGAACTACAATTAAAGCACAAAAGAAAAGGTAAGACAAAGGGGAATTGGTTCAAATAGGCAACAGATGTAGATTCCAAGAGCACACCGCCAAAGTACTTAGTTTGAGATCACCTAAAAGTCTCATCCAGACACAAGCACAGGTCCCAACTAAAAGGAATACACTCAAATGTTTACTCAAATATAATATAATATGTAAACTAAACATAATACAATGCATAACAGAGAGATGATTTACAAGGAAAAAAAATATCATCTCCCAAAACTATAACTATACATTCGACTGTTTCCCTCCCAGCCAAGGAACCCCGGCAAGGATCAGGACAAAACTAAGTAAGCTCATTCCAAGATAATGACAGGAAACAATTGGAAAACGGGTATGGGGGATAGAAGACACAGCATGTACCTCCCTGCCCACTATGGGAGGTCAGGATCCCCACCCAGAGATAAATTATTTCTCAAAGAAAAATACATGTTCATATATTTATGAAAATGTATGAACACATGTTGAACACGGGTTCATATGTGACAGTCCCCAATACAACAACTAACTCAAGCTAGGGTTCGGTTAAAAGTGGGACCCACTAAGAGGAACACACTCAAATGTTTACAAATGTTAAATAACATCTCCCAAAACTACAATTATATATTCGACTGTTTTCCTCCCAGCCAAGGTCTCTGGTCAGAGTCAGGACAAAACTAAGTAAGCTCATTCCAAGATAAAGACAGAAAGCAATTGGAAAACAGGTATAGGGGTATAGAAGACACAGCGAGTACCTCCCTGCCCACTATGGTAGGTAGGGAATCCCACCCAGTTTGGCGCTTGCGACTTATTTATGTCATATCAGCGACAGTAAAAAAAAAAAGAAAATCGGATAGCAAAAAAATGTAGAATTACAATTGAAACACCCAAGAAATAGTAAAACAAAGGAGAATTTTGTTAAACTAGGGAACAAATGTAGATTCCGACAGCACACTATCAGTGTACTTAATTTAAGACCACCTAAAAGTCTTATCCAGTCACCAGTATAGGATCCCACCAAGAGCAAAACACTCAAATGTGTAAAAAATGACATGTTCAAAACAAAAACTAACTAGCATTACTTAACAAAGATGTGATTTACAGGGGCAAAAATATCATCTCCAAAAACTAACACCATACATTTGACTGTTTCCCTCTTAACCAGGGACTCCGGAATCTGATACGGACCAGGACAAAACCAGGTAATCCCATTCCAAGACAAATATGGATAGCAACTCAGACATGAGATATAGGGGGATAGAAGACATAGCAAGTGACCTCCTGCCCACAATGGGCGGTTAAACGACCCCACCCAGCTACTTGTGTGTCCAACCCGAGGCGATACAAATCCTGACACAGACGTCAACACAGGATCCACAATGAAACAGGAATAATCAGATAATTTCTATTATTTCTTTAAATAGAATGTTTACAGCAAACTAAAAAAAAACTCTCTCAAACAAAAATACATATTGATATGATCATATTTGACTGTCCCTCTCACAACGAACTAGAGCCTGGGTTTGGGTAAAAGTCAAATGGTCTAATCAAAGGAGTAGAAAAGAAGCCAAATTGTTTGATTGTTGTTTTTAAGGGTTTTACGGCGCTCGCAACACATAAGGTCATATCAGCGCCAGTAAAAAGGAAGAAAACGGGATAGTAATAAGTTCTAGAATTACAATTAAAGCACCCAAGAAAATGGAAGACAAAGGGGAAATGGTTCAAATAGGAAACAGATGTACATTCCAAGAGCACACTATCAAAGTACTTAGTTTGAGATCACCTAAAAGTCTCATCCAGACACAAGCACAGATCCCCACTAAGAGGAACACACTCAAATGTTTACAAATCATATGTTAAAAATGAAAAGAGTAACAGTACATAACAGAGAGATGATTTACAAGGGAAAAAATATCATCTCCCAAAACAATAAGTATACATTCGAATGTTTCCCTCTCAGCCAAGGACTCCGACCAATGTCAGGACAAAACGAAGCAATCTCACTCCAAGACAAAGACAGAAATCAATTGGAAAACAGATAAGAGGGGATAGAAGACACAGCAAGTACCTCCCTGCCCACTATGGGAGGTAGGAACCCCACCCAGGAAGCCAAATTGAAAGACACGGTATAAAGAAGTCTTCGCAAAATCGTCTGACCCAGAAAAAAAAGAAAAAGAAAAAGACTTCGTAGAAACAGGAAGGAATTTCAAAATGTAAGAATTTTATTTTTATTTTTAAATATTCTCATGCAAATTCTAAAATTTGTTTGTGTAGAATATAAAATTGTTCTCGATAGTATCATGAACTATAAAAGGTAGTTGAATTTATAAATGACTAAATTAAATTTCACATTGGTAATGTTAACAATGTAAGAATTACAATGTACATTTAAATAATATGTACATACTTAAGCGTTTATTCAGATAAAATATTTGTACAAATAATAAATAATCTTTTTTTACATCTTTCCCTCTCCATCACTCATGGTCTCTTTTTATACATTTTAAACATTATATAAAACACCAACAGACAGACAGACACACAGGAAGACAAATTCCTGCAAAGACAAACACGGTGCATGTACATACATAGAGACACAAATACGTATTTGTTTATAATTTAACAAGTTTCCTCATTACATCCCTTGTAGTTCTTATTTTCTTGTTGTTTTTAGAGGTTTTACGGCGTCAACGACTCTTGTAGATCATTTCAACGCCAGTAAAAAGAACGATGATCGGAGAAAAGCTGTAAAACTGAAGTTAAAAGCACCGAAGAAAAAATAAAACAAAGGACACTAATTCAAATATGGATTCCACGCAATTAGATCAATGTGCCTATTTTGATATTGCCTGAAAGCACCACCCAGGCACATGCAAAGGATCCCAGTGAAGAATCCCCTCAACTGTTTACAAAATACATTATATTCAAAACTAAAGACTATAATATCACATAACCGAGAGATAGTTTACAAGGAAAAGAATATCAGATCCCAAAAACTATAACTATATATTTAACTGTTTCCCCGAGGCCAAGGCCATGACAAAACCAAGTAATCTCATTCCAGGACAAAGACAGAAAGCAAGTTGGAAACAGATATTATAGTGGGATAGAGGATACAGTTAGCGCCTCCCTGCCCAGTATAGGAGGATAAAAGATCCCACCCAGCAATATTGTTTCTTAATCTATTCCAGTAAAAGAAAAATCGCGCTTGGTTGTCTTTTTCTCTTGGTTAAAAAAACCAAGAGATCTTATTTTTCCAGGTCAACAGCACAAGGACACAACAAATTTAGAAGAACCAAAAAACGCAACAAATTTGAACAATATGAAACAATACACGCTATATCTGAAGATAAAACAGGGTAAGAATGGACAAATTCAGGAGATATCTCACCGTTATAAACCATTCTTTTCAGTTTGCGGGTTGTACAAAGATAAGTTATCAATAACATTCATTTCAAATGTTAATTTCCGCCGCAAAGGGCAGAACGATGTGTTTGCTTGTTTAATGCTGATGCAAAAAAAAAAAATAAAAAAATAAACGAAAACACACACACACACACACACACAAAGGAGAAAAAAAACAAAACAAATAAAAACAACAACAAAAAAAAAACGGCAAGGCCTCAGTCTTTTAGTTGGTATATAAAAAGTAACATATGGAGTAACATATAGTTATTTATTTATAAAAAGTCTTTAAAAGGTATCTGCATTTTGTCAAGTATACAAACTTTCCGATGTCCAGTAATATTGACATTTTCATTCAAGTGATAAGATAGAAATTTACACTCATGAGATTAAAATTACATAGAAAGAAATCATTTCCACAAGATTTCCTGTTTAAATTGACTGTCAATCAAGCACTGGTTATATTTTTTTTTAAACAGCAACAAAAAACCTACAAACCTTCATGATCGCCAGTTTATAAATTTAGGAAACGAGTAATTGATCACAATCTTTCTCATACATAATAGGTACAATAATGCAAAAGAACGTCATTATAAAATTAACATTATGAACTTAACAATAAGTGGCAGCACCTGAGTTGGACGGACAATATTGCGGAGTTATCTATCTTATGCACACTTATTTTACTCTTAATGGCATCTCAAACAGCGATGAGATAGTGAGGAAGACAATTTAAAAAATCGGAAAACACACACACACACACACACACACACACACACACAAAACAACAAACGAATGCATACTTGTGTGGCCGTAAACTGGATGACAAGCAGAGCTTTCTGTCATGTATTTTTATCAAAGCTGGCCGCTCAGTGCCCTTCAGATAATTGCCCATTCTACTCTTGTGTGATTAATATTAATAGATACATAGCACATGGAAATTTGTTCTCCATAACAATGGAGGTGTGTGTGTGTGTGTGTGTGTGTGTGTGTGTGTGTGTGTGTGTGTGTGTAAGAGAGAGAAAGATCTTGAGGAAAGGGGGGAAACAAATAAAGGTACTAGTGTGAATCAAGTCAAGAATGGAGAAAAAAAAACAAGATACCCTTCTAACACTATGAACTTTTCGTCGTATTCATAAATGCAAATGCAACTCCTTTTCACATTTGTTAACTCATAAATTTTGAACGGAATTGGACAATGGAATCGGATTCCTAAACCAATCTATTTCGACCCATTGTTTTTATTATCCTTGTAAAAAATGGACAGCGGCGAATGCGCAAACCTAGAGAAAAAGGATTGTTTCTTTGCAGAAATAGAGGCACCCGGATCGGAAGATTCTGATTTTGGTTGAATAACAGATACTTGAAGAAGATCTGGGCCAGAAATGCCCGATGCAGACATACCGTTCTGGTCAGAGATTGGTTGGTTAACCTGACAAATTGTATTAGAGTATCGAGTGCTAGAAGAAGAACACTTGATAACATTGTGGTGGTTTGGTATGTTTGCCATGGTCCCATTGAGACAAAGTGAATCCCGTCTTATCTGAGCATGGGCTGTTGTTTGAACTTGAACCTTTTGATTTGGAGAGGCAAATTGTTTTGGAACATATCTAACCTGCAATGTTCCAGGATTATTATTTTTATGATATGAAGAACCCTCTTTAATATGTTTTACTTGGCTATTTGGTTCAGTTGAACATGGAGAATCGCCATGAGTGTGTAACTTTAATATGTGAATTTCATTAGAACTTTGAATGCTGCACGTTGAGAGGCGAACTGATTCTTTAGATTTCATTCTTTGTTTCAAAGCTCTCCTGGCGACGGCATCGTCCTGGGATTTCAAAGAATTGGGATCTGCTTGACTTGTCATATAACTCTCGTAAGGTTTTTGACAGGCAAGGCTTCCATTTTTCATTGGAATTTGTGTATCCACACGGTAGCCTTCAATGGGCAAAACAGAAAAAATTGGCTGGGACATGGATGGAGAAAAAGTTTCAAATGTGCTGCTTCTACAGTTATATCTATTCATTGCCAGAGGCTGATGCAGTGTGCAGTTAACATTATTAAATTGACCCAACGTTGACGACGGGAAATATGAATCTTTCATTTGACTTCCTGTTAAAGCATGACTAATGGAAAATGCTCGATTCTGGTTGGCAACAGCAAATGAAGAGGAATCTGATTTTTGTGTGGTGCAACATTGATCGGGTTTATTTGGCTGATTTGGAGACAAAACTTTTTCCTTCGATTGCATTGTGGTTGACACAGAGTCTCTGTTCTGAAGTGACAAAGAATTGTTAATGCTTGACAACCATTTATTTAACTCACTACAAGATTTTGTTTCAATTTGTAAAGCCTGGTCTAGGTTGGTTGAACAGTTCTCTTGTAAGTTGCAATTTGGTTTCATTGTGGCATCAACTAAATTTTGGCTATTGATTGTTTCCCCCGGTTTTATACGAACGCCAACGGATTTACTTTCAAGATTTTCATGTCCAAGACCGTTTTCTTCCACTGAACAATTGGTGCAAGAGCTTAGATCTCCATCAAGTTTGCTGCAGTCCACATAACACAGTCGGTACGTATAGTCAAAATAGTCCCTTTCTTCCTTTGGGAAATATTCACCTCTTTCCTCTTTGTATACTTCATTTGCAAGAGGCTGCTTCTGCTTTACATCATTAAAAACCTCCTGGTCCTCAGATTTTGCTAATTTAGAAGAATCGCCTGCCAAGCACCCTTTACCATTGGTTTGTTTAGTAATTACTTTCTTTGGTTCTGATTTACCTTTTATATCTTTGAGAAGAGCTCGATTTTTCTCGTATTCGATTAATTCCTCTTTAGACATTCTCAATATGTTATTTGAACAAGACGCACCTTCATAGCTGTGTCTTTTATTTTGGAAATTTGAGGATAGTTGTTGCGTATTGATGGTAGACGAGGCTGCTGGAACATTAAAACTACAATGAGATTTTGACACACTATGAGAATTGCAGGACATTACTGTGCAGGTTGGGTGACTTAAATCGTTGGTAGGTATATTGTTCCCAATAGTAAAAGAATCAGTTTGTGGCTGAGAGCTTTCACCTTCATAAAAGACACCAGATGATAACGATAAAATATTTTCTCGAAAACACTTTTCTTTTGATTTATAATTTTTGACTTCTACCCTAGCCTGATTTGAATGAAGTAATGGTCCTGATTCTTTTGATGTGGTTTTCTTTTTTAGCTTTTTCTCTTGTGATGCCATTGGGTATGAGCTTGTCATTTTTGGATCTCGTGAAGTTTCATAGAATGCTATGGCCTCTTCACAAGGTTTCAAGAAATGCATTGAATTTTGACTTGAAATTATTTCAGATTTAATCATATTTTGTTGTTGAAAATGTTGATCCTTATTTTGTAATATATCTGTCTCCTGCTTTTCAAGATTCGTGATTTCTCTAGTCTTGTTTTTGTACGCTTTATAAGCTTGTATGTGAAACGATTTTCCAGGTGTTTGATCAACATGCTTCCAACTTTCAGGTAATTTGTGTTGACATTTTAGACACTCAACTTTGGGCTTAGCCTGTTTGGCATTATTTCTATCTTGATTCCGTTTGATGACATCATCCTTGTCTTTCATGTCAGCCTCTTGAGATTCATAGTTTAAAATGTGTTTTTTCATATGAGCATAAGCCTTCATCTTTGCTTTAATCTGTTTTTTCTCGGCTTCTTCATATTTACTTATGCTTTTACAAAGATTGTCTTTTCCTTTTTTACACTTGTCTTCTTGCAAACGTTTTTCTTTTGATACCACAATTTGTGGTTCGGGACTGGCACATGTAATGTTTAGATTGTTATTTGTCGTGACAGTCGGAGTAGCAGAACTTGAAGCAGTGGTCATCGGCAGACATCCTTTCTCATTAGTTTTGGATAATTTAGCAGACATGAGAAACTTTGGATGAATAAGTGGTTTTTGCTCTAGGTCTGGATTGCCTTGGATATTCAACCTCTCTTTTAAAAGTTTTTCTTGGTATGTACAAGGAGATTGTGGAAGATTTTCTGGATTTAGGGAAAGCCTATGGAAGGACTTTGCCAGGTTTACAGAAGGTTGAATGTAACTGATGGGTCTCCAGACTTTGAAAGGACTAGACGTACTGCTTCCCTTGTCCTTTTTACATCTAATTTCAAAAGCATCTGGGAGGCGTTGAACCATCTGCTGTTGTTGCTCTTTCTCTATCGCCTCTTTAGATCTAGTTGAATTCGCCAATTCTCTGTTGCAGAAGACAACAGAGCTATCAAATTTCTGATTGTCTACACAAGGCAAATCCACAACAGGTGAGCAATTTATGGCATTCGTAGATGGTGGGTTTGTCGAGGCTGAAACAACAGCCGAGGCCATTTCAAGAATTACTTCCCTTTCTACATCTGCTAGGATAACCTTGCCTCTGAAAAAAAGAGGGAAAAGAATTTTTTTACATGTTGACATATCACTTCTGCTGATCCTCATTTATATCCATACTCTTGTTCGTTAAAAATAATGATCTTTCTTGCAGAACAGTAAATAATTACTTTTCAGGTCTACTATATAGAAATCAATTATAATTACTTTTTAAACTATGAACAAATCTTTAATTAGTCTATTAAACACACATGTTGGAAACACCATGCAGCTTGTATTGTATGGAAATTATCCCAATTAGGATATTAAACAGATGTCATGCAGTGCTGTGTTCGATCTTTGATTAGATTTTGGATTTGGCATTACTCTCTAATTGTTTCATAAAGTTGACAATAAAAAAGTGCAACAAATCCAGTTACGTTGAGCCGAGACAAAGCAAATGATGCAAAAAAAATAAACAAACAAACAAATAAAACAAAAAGGATCTACTATTGTAACAGTATTGAACAGAACGTAAAAACAATATTTCAATTAATAATATAACGTAATAAATAGAGATGTGACTCTAGTTTCCATTTTAAAGTCTTAGGCCGTTTCCTCACGGTTTGCAACATGCATACTTACAAAGAACATTCTCTAAGTTTGCAATGCGCTACATTCAATGGCATCCCTGAGCCAATTAATTAATTGAACCAAAAGTTTCAATTCTTCATAAATAAAATCTTTTAGCATGCGCAATTATAATTTTATTTTGTTTCTTGTTAACTCAAACTGAAACTCCTCTTTTCACTTTTATTGTTGGTACTTTAAAGTTTAAAACTTCATGCGCTCAAGCTGGTATTCACTCTAGAACAAACCCTGGACACTCTAAAAATCAATTCATTCTATCCAATCACGAAGAAGAAAACAAATTATAAAAAAGATCAGCATAAAATAAATAACTTGCCTCGTTTTCTTTACTTTTAAAGGAGACTAAGAATGACTGTTTCTAACAGGAAATGAGCTTTGACACAGACCATCATTTCCATTCTGTCATTTGGTATAAACGTGTGATTTAAATAAAAAGGAATGAAAAAGATGGTCAAAGACGTTTTTGGAGCCACAAAGGGCAGTTATTCCTCCTCAAGATTGCAGAGGCCCGGATAGGTTTGTCACTGAGGGACTACTTTTATAAAAATTGCAAAGGGTTGTCGCAAAAGAGTTTGACAAAGTAATAAGTTATGTCTTATGAGCTGTCTGTTTCATTCTCACATGCATGATATATCACTGTGTCAAAAGCATCAACCAATAGTAACAATAATGTGTACAGTCTTGTATATCTCACATCTAAAGAATGTTTTCCCCTACAATAAAGGCTAGTAATCAATTAAGAAATAAAGATTTCACGTAATTTGATATTTCAGTTTGATATTCATAAACTAAATCAAAATGAAATAAAGGTTTGTAAAGCAAACATAAAAATATAACGTTATTCATATCAAATCAAATGGTGAATATAAGCCAAGGACAAACTACCACTTTACTGGGTGATTTATTTACCTAGATGTGTAGCAGATTGTTGATCATACATCCGATTCGTTTAGTCTGGGAAATGGGACAGAATTCATTCATATATTAAAATGCATGCAGGTATATTTTTTGCGACCAGTACAATAGATATAAACCCAAGCAAATGAGCGTATTATTATTATTAGCACTGATTTATTCTCAGTTACCTCTGGACAACTACAATAATTACAAATTTTATCAATAGAATCCCGTTTGTAAGAACGTCATGGACTTCAAAGATTGTGTGTGGAATTTCCATTAAGAAACTTGAAAACTATTCTCTTTAATTTGTGATTTTTCAAGTAGAATTTTGTGCGACGATTCAGCATTTAAAAAATATGAAGAGTTAATCTTTTGAACGCAGTTTAACCACAACACATTTCCAATTAATTAAACCTGAAATATTCTTTAAAGTTGTGCATAAAATTTAACAGCAGTTTGACTTTATTTTTTTTCAATACCCTTCTTTAATTTGTGGTTCGAGAAGAGTATCTGAGATCTGTTGTCTAAAAGGGGCATTATGTCGGAGTGAACCAGATGATAAATACATGATAATAACATGAAAATAACAAATGGGAGATTTTATCTTTTGTTGATTTAATACATTTTACCATTGGGAGCGATCTATATTCAGGTTTTCGTCCAACAGTCATCATTCACATGATTTGTTGTTGTCCAGAAATTGGATATTTCTTAAAACACACCCACGGGTCAAGCTGAACAAAATGACCTATTTTGATGTTGGACATTTCGAAAACTGTGAACATTTTATATTATGTAGACGTCTAGGTCATTTTAAGCGCATTTACCAATGTGACCAAAGATTGAACACATGGAAAAATAATAAAGATCATCCCCATTGTCATCAAAGGATATATATTATATGTGTTAATATAACAATTGTTTTTAATATTTAAATCATCCCGACCAATACTGTTTTGAGGCGTAGGAATTTATAAATGATAAATTTCGTTTCTCGTCAACGCCAAGTCATATTATTTTATTGTCCAAGCCAGCTGACTAATCCATAGATCGACAGTTTGGGCATAAACAATTTGCTAAAGATAACAAATGGTTTAGAACTCATTAGCACTGGTCGCAAGTAAATTTAATCATGTGTTAAAGAAACATGCATGGGGGAAAAGATGTAATAATGATAATGCGATGACGGGATGATAACGGTGGTGGTGATGATGATGATAATGATGATGATGATGATGATGATGATGATGATGATGATGATGATGATGATGATGATGATGATGATGATGATGGTCATGATGATGATGATGATGATGATGATGATGATGATGATGATGATGATGATGATGATGATGATCATCATCATCATGATGATGATCATGATATTCATGATGATGACGAGAAGGGTTGGTAGCGGTGGTGGTGGTATTGACAGTGGAAGTGACGGTGGTAGTATTAGAGGGCAAAAGAATATAAAGACAGGGGAATGAATGAAAGAAAGAAAGAAGAGAGCGGTTTAAATGACATTGGATATTGAAGGGATACTTAAAACTTAACTAAGACTAAAACTAAACTGACAGTTTGAAATGTAAGTTATGAATTAATTTCTATGTTACAATTTCCAAGAGTGTTAAATGCATTTGGATATAGAGAAAATAATGCTCTGACTAATATAAATTAGGAAAATATATAAATAATGAGACACATAGTATAATGTTGCATATGTAAATCTATCATACACTACAGTCTACAACAACAATCTTATCTCATGATAAATCTCCGTGTGACAAGGGGATTCAGTTTTTTCTTATTTCTGTGATTATTCATTTTCTTTATTTAAACATGACTGACGGGGCACATCTGTCTGGATTTTAAGTGATGCATTAATGTTTTTACTTTTTTATTTGTTATTGCCTGAAAAAGGGTTTTGAGTCCAAAACGCTCCGTATTTGGTATTTTGTTCTTTATCGAAACTGTAACATTCATTTTAGTTCACTGCTTTTTATATTCCACAACTACTAGCAGCTTAGTATCATCAGAATATATCTAAAAAATTAATTAAAGTGAAATCTTTTTAGCATCCTCAGGGGAAATATTTTTTCTCGAAAATAGAGAGAAATAACCAGGGCAGCAGCATTGCTGTCGGTGTAAGCTGATCGTGATCAAAATATGCAGCCTGGCCATATTGTTGTACTCTGGGTGGGGGGAATGGAATTCGTATTTAAAATGTTGGCCAGAAAATTCGTCGTCCAAATATCAACCGATCAAAATGATAGTCATCTTTCAAAAAACTCTCAAACCTGGGACTTGCGAAGTTTCAGGTTTGAAAGGTTACTTTTACCAAGATGAGGGTCATTTTGATTGATCAATATTTAAATAACGAGTTTATTGGCCAAAGTTTTAAATGCGTCTTTTTATCAGAGTACAGCAATATAAGCGTTATAATGGGAGTGAAATAACTAGCCAGCTATAAGTAAAATATATTAAATCTAAATTTTACATGATGATATGTTAGTTTTCAAAATAAAATTAGAAAAAAAGTATAAGAGAGAAACAATGTATCATGTAAAGTATATTGTATTCAATAATCAACTAGGCTGCTTTTCAATTAAGCTCCCGTCTAGAGAATGTGGATTGCAATTCTAACGGTTATTCTCCCATCGCATTATTTCATTATTTCATAATGCATCAAATTTGAGTAAATCTGACATCAGTATTTATATGCTTTTATGGTTTGTAGTCGAATTAAAAATCTTCAAAGCTATTTAATTTCATTTCAAAAAGCACAGCTGTCAAGCTTGGTAAAAGTTGTAGTTTTAATGCAATCGTTTCAATACGATGTCTATCAGGTAAAATTATATAAGTTTTGAGTTGAGAAAGAAATCAACATCTAAATACATTGTAAGGGAGATTGAGATAACTCAAAATGGAAGAAGTAAAAAATAGTTATATTTTGTATTGATGATCTTGAGTCAGGGTTAGATATCATTACTGATCGATTTATGGTAAACTTATGCAAATTACATGCAAAAAGAAAATTCTACCAGCTATTAACAGAAATGAATGATCGTCCATTCTCCCTACCCCTCCCAACTCCTCACTGTTTCAAACTACAATTGATAAAAATGTCACTTAACATGAATGGGATTTATCAGAGAGGTGGGGGGGGGGGAAGGGGGGAGGGGTAGTAGAGATGAATGACACAGTTGATCAAAAAGTTGAAACAGCTGACCTTGGTAAAAGTATCATATATATATATATAGATATATATTTTTTATGTATATATTTTTTTCTCTAAATGTTAGAACTCAAAGGAAATTATTGCCAAAGGACTGACTCAAGCCTAAAACCTTTTCCCACCTAAATCGAAAATTTTTTTTTGAAAAGTTCATTCAATTTTGATAGTTTTTAAAATTATTACAATGAAAAAAAAACGTTGACAAAAGTTACTTGGAATTTACCTTCTATTGTTAGCAGTAAGTAAAATGATAAGTAAAATCAGGCTGTAACAGGTTTGAATAATATGAAGATTTCATGCAATAATACGATGTGAGTAATCACACAAAAGTATATGATAATACCATGAAAGGATTTGTCTGGGTTTGATGTTATAACTGTGATAATTAATAACCCAGATTGTTGCCAAGTTTACTTACTCATGCTTAATCTTGAGTTGAGAAATAAAAAGGCATTAAATCAATAAGAGGAAAATTAAGAGACAAATGGAATATACAGAATAATATACTAATAACTGAAGGGGGAAAAGTTAGGTATCCGTCTGTAATTTTAAACAAAAAAGCACCACATTGTCTAAAATTCAAGGGCTGGCAAAATAAAATGTTTGAGAAAATCTTACATTACGGATTCTAGAATCCTGCATGTTGAAAAGTGAATAGCATTAAAAGTTTTAAAAAGATATGAAGAAAAATCCATGTGAAGCAATGACACTGCAATTCATTTCAAAATGCTCATGATGCAACATTTAGAATTAGATTCAATCACTGTAGGCATTACCTAGCAGGCCAAATTCAAGGCAAGCTTAAAAAATATGTACCGTATAACTAATTAAATTACGGACGAAATCTCACTAAATTTTTAATATAACGGATTTGCAAATTACGTAAAACGCATAAACAAACCGTATGTTTTGACAATCAGTGATGACATGGGACAATTCCCAGAGGCATTTTATTGTGTAAAGTTATACCAAAACAAAATGCCGATTTTTGTCAAGTATGGCATAAAAAAAAATAAAGGAAGATCTCAACTCCCAGCAAATAACACTATTATTGACTGGTGTGACAAGTTTCTAACAACAGGCTGCGTGTAGAATTCATTTTAAAAATCAACTCATCGCTGTAGCCACAAACTCCCAATTCATCAAATCAGGCGAATATTGAGGCACGATTTAATTTAATAGAAACCTTACAACGCATCTGTCCGTCAAGAGATTTCTACCACCAAGAGATTTCTACCACAAACAAATCCGTCAGGTTATCCGTGTGGTTTTTGCAAATGATCAAAGACAATCCAGAATTTCTAGATAAGATATGGTTCGGTGATGAAGCCTAGTCCTATGTAAGTGGTTAAATAGACTCTAGAAAACCCAAATATTGTCATTGAACGAAATCTTTATGTGAGTAAAGGTCCTGCTTGGGTTGTCACGAGCTCTAAGAATTAATTTTATTGGACCATACTGGTTTATTGATGAAAATGGAAACATAGACCATAAATTCTGAGCGTACATTGTAGATTTTAAACATTTTTGGCGAGCACTGAGATGGTTATGTGGTAACATTGAGAGAGTGAATCAGTGTTCCATGCATGACAGAGCAGCACCCCACACGTCAAAGAAAATCATAAGTGGTTAAGGAACATTTTGGCACTAGGCTCGTCGGCAACAACAGAGAGCCCATACACATGGGTACCCCATAGTCCTGTTTTAATCCTCTGGATGTGTTTCTATGGGGATATCTAAAAGACCAACTGATGTGCAAGATTGAGGGCTTTGCAGACGATGAGAATAGCGACGGAACGAGTCTTCAGACAAATAAGCACACTGTCTGCAAAGTATGGTGTCTGGTTTTCAAAGGCAGCGCAAAGATGCATTCAAATCAAAAGTGTACATGTGAACATCATAAGTTGTACTATGTCATCAACAATAAAGGTTCCATTATGACATTTCACATGTATAAATTCGCCATTGTTATCTTTTCTCATCCCAAAGTTAATTGACCGGTCATTTATAGTTTTTCAAAAAAATATTTTTTTCGGTTACCTCGAAAATGACATATACCCGGTATATATTGCAATATTTCGCAAAGTGTAATCTCTAATGAGGATCATGGATAATTATATTTTACATTCTTCTTTCAGAGTAATATATTTAATTAAATTTATGTCACAATTATACCCAAAAAAAAAACATTATGTTTCACGAGATATCTATCGCCAAAATATTAAATTCGGATCATGAACGTAGAAAACTTTTACTAACCTCTTTTTGGAGAATAAATTCTTGATGGAAGATTTCAGGTGCATTTTCTTTCTGGCGTTGACTGGATCATCACTGGCACGAGGCAGAGAATCCACCCCTCCATTTTTCAGTTTCTTCCTTCTATCATACGCCGATTCTTTGGTGTCTTCTGTATTCAAAGCCTCTGACAAATCAAGTGAGCGAGTCATAAGATTTTTAGAATCATCATTAATATCACGTCTTTTGTTTGAAGATCTCTCGGTGGCTACTTCGGAAGGCAACGCTGCTGATGATGATGGAGATGGTGTGCGTGTATATTTTCTGGACGTCGCACCTGAGGTTACAGAATTGTCAAGATCATTTCTATAATATCCATTGGAGGATTGTGTCGGGGATGAGATTCTGGTCGGCTCTTGGTCACGTGGTTGAGGAACATTTGATGCATTGGATATCAATGATGGGGCACTTCTCCTTGAAACTTTAGGTTGAGATTTATGTGAAATTTTATCAACTGGATAATGTATTTCTTGATTTTTGTCCTCAGATGTTGGTGGGACAGGAGATTTTGATTGAGGACTTCGAGTGGAATTCCTATGAGAGTCTTGTAGGCGAAGACTTGTCTCTGAGCTCTTTTTGCTTCTTGGACTGTGTGTCAGAGAGAGAAGAAAATTCTGATTTTTCATTCGTTTGCCTTCTTCATCATAATAATTGTCGTATTGATCTTTCGTTGTTAACATCTCCTTTTTATGGTCCCCATTCTGTTTGTGAGCTCTTGATTCCTGGTCTTTTTGTTCTCCGAGTACAACTTGATGTGTTGAAATATGTAAATTATCATTACTACTTTTATTTTCACTGACTTCATTTGGCAAGATCTCGAATCCATTGCTTTCGTTCGAATTGGACAATTTCGTGACTACCTGACCTTTCTTTTGAGATTTGTAAAATGAAAGTTGCTGATTAGAGGCAGATACTTTCTTTCCAGTTTCTTGATCATCAACATTTTTCTTACTCCCAGACACTCTCTGATGTCTAAAATTTCTATTTTCGACTGCTTGAAGCAATTTCTTATTATTTAGTACGTCATCAATCTCCACTTTATCGGATCCATTGCGATCATCATCATCATCAGACAGTAGCTCTTGTGCCAGTCTCACAGCCACGTCGTGCTCTGAAAAGTGTTTGCTTCCATTGGGACGAAAAGGGGAAGGGTCAGAGGCCAGAGGTTGGAAATCGAGATCTATGTCATGGCCATTATTTGACCCTCGACCACTGCTATGTTGGTGTGAACTGGATGTCAGACATGAAAACGAGTCACTAGCCCTTGTGTCATCCTCTTCATCATCCTCCTGAGAATTGTACGGGAGCAAGGGAGACGGACGGGACGGCATGAGCTCCAGTGGAGAAAATGGAATTTTCTGTTGAGAGTGTTTCAAATGTTGAGAGTCGACATCTGCCCAATACCCGCTGTTGGATCTGTAAAATGAAAATGGGAGAATACAATTCTCTGTTCCATATGATATGTCAATGATAGCATTAAGTGAACGAATGGTGATGATTTTGGTTAAAATATGAATAGGATTTTAACGTACCTGTGTTATTGCCCATTGGAAAAATATCTCTTTCGTTCCTCTCTCTCTCTCTCTCTCTCTCTCTCTCTCTCTCTCTCTCTCTCTCTCTCTCTCTCTCTCTCTCTCTCTCTCTCTCTCTCTTTCAACAAGTCTTTAAAATTCCTTGCATCGCAATAACGTCATTGTATACATTTATAAAAACCCACAATATCGACATATGATGGACCTTTATATCATTTATTGTAGATATCTAATCTGCAAAAAAATTGCAATAAATCGTTAAACTGCGGAGCTTGCAAAATTCATTATCAAAGTCATATAAATATGTAGAATGTGTCATAAAAATATGCCCCCCCCCCCCCTTTCCCCCAACGGAAATGAAATATTATGCAAGAATGAACTGGATGAATATAAATATTAATATGATAAGAGTTAGGAATTTTTTATCTTGTTCAAAGTTTAAAACACAAAACTTACTCTCATCAATGAGGACATTGATTTAAACTCAACTTGTATAGATAGAACGAAGTTGACGTCACTCAGGTCTTTGTTAATGTTTTTTGCCATCTAGGTTTATGAGTAGTTCTCACTAAACTGTATTAACCAAACTATAAATGTTCAAGATTACACAAAGTTTTGTGTCATGGTCCGTTATACCTCTGGGTGGCAATGTTGTGAACTTCTTAGCCAAGTGCACACTATCTGTAAGTCAGGTTTAACTCTCTCATTGCTGACCATTTTCCGGATTTTCCCGAACGTCATATCCATCCAAAGTAAAAACAGATTTTTCAAACTTTAACTCAAAAAAGATACATAACATGCATGCTATACATAATATATTCAGCAAAACAAGCTCTACAGCAAAGCATTGAGTTTTAACTATAATTTTTTTTAATTCGTCAAATTGTTTGATATACAAAAGAAATCTGAATGAGAAAAATGTTGGTTGTATCGTAACAAATGTGACGATTTTCCTACAGTTGGTAAGAAGAGGGTTAAGATTAATGTTTAAGCATCAGGTTCACCCCGTTATGAGACGTTTGGTCACAAGTATCTTTTTTCAAACATGCACAACTCACAATGGTGGTTGAGATCTCCTCATGTGTTTCCTGCTAATGATAATAGGTCTGTGATGAGAATCCAGAGGTCCCATGGCTGATCGGGGCCGTGGATAGCTGGAACCAGGATAGTGGTGGACAGGGTAGCTGTTGTGGTTGTAACCATTTGTAAAATCAATAGCAGAGGAAGGACGGGAAGTGGATAAATGGTGATTGGGATCTTGGTCGGGGAAAGCTGATTGTTGAACTTGCATTCTTTTCATCTGGTGCTGAAATGCAAATAATATTATCAAAGTTTGGTTTAGAGGGTAACCAGTTAACTGCCGTACTCTAGTAAAACTGGTATTTGAAAATTTGGCCAAAAAACTTGTCCTTCAAATATCGATCGATTTTAATTGACTCTCATCTTGACAAAAACTTTCAAAATGGAACTTTGTGAATTTTCTAATACATGTTTTTCGTGAAATGCCACGTTTGAGAGTTTTTTAACATGAGGGTCATTTAAATCTATCGATATTGCAAGGACGAGTTTTCTGGCCAAATTTTGGAATACGAGTTTTTCCAGAGTACAGCAAATAACTGGTTAAGGAAATGTGTACCGAATGTTGGCGATGGGTGGAGTATCCAATCTATGACGATTTCAAAAATTAAACTTCACGAACCTTAGTTTTCTTTTTGAAATTATGATTATTCATTTATATATAAACGATAATGCTTTTGGTTTAACTTGTAAAATATATTGTACAGTATTTAGATTCTGATCTGAGTGCGGTCTGAGCTAGACATTAATTTTGACGCATAAGGTTTAAAATAAACACACACACACACACACACACACACACACACACACATACAGTGAGAGAGAGATAGAGAGAGAGAGGGATGTTTGTTTGTTTTTAAAGGTTTTACGGTGCTTGAAACACATTAAAGTCATAACAGCGCCAGTAAAAAGGAAGAGTATGGGATAGTAAAAAGTTCTTGAATTAACAATTAAAGCACCCAAGAAAAGTTTGTTTGTTGTTGTTTTTAAGGGTTTACGGCGCTTGCAACACATTTAGGTTATATCAGCGCCAGTAAAAAGGAAGAAAATGGGATAGTAAAAAGTTCTAGAATTACAATTAAAGCACCCAAGAAAAAGTAAGAAAAAGGGGAACTGGGAACAAATAGGGATCAGATGTAGATTCCAAGAGCATACCACCAATGTACTTAGTTTAAAATCACCTACAAGTCTCATCCAGACACAAGCACAAAATCCAACAAAGAGGAACACACTCAGATGCTTACATTATAAATTCAAAATAAAAATAATAATACATAACCAGAGAGATGATTTACAAGGAAAAAAATATCATCTCCCAAAACAATAACTATGCATTTGACTGTTTCCCTCCCAGCTAGGACTCCGACCAGGGCCAGGAAAAAACCAAGTAATCTCAGAAAGCATGTTGGAAAACAGATATAAGGGTATAGAAGACACAGTATGTACCTCCCTGCCCACTGTGGGAGGTCAGGATCCCCACCCAGGCACCCAAGAAAAGGTAAGACAAAGGGGAATTAATTTAAATAGGAAACAGATTAGATTCCAAGAGCACACCATCAGTGTACTTAGTTTGAGATCACCTAAAAGTCGCATCCATACCCAAGCACAGGTCCCCACTAAGAGGAACACACTCATATGTTTACAAATCATATATAATATGCAAACAAAACATAATGCAGTGCATAACAGAGAGATGATTTACAAGACAAAAAATATCATCTCCCAAAACTATACTATACATTCGACTGTTTCCCTCCCAGACAAGGTCCCCGTCCAGGGCCAGGACAAAACTAAGTAATCTCATTCCAAGACAAAGACAGAAAACAATTGAAAAACAGATACAGGGTGGTAGAAGACACAGCAAGTACCTTCCTGTCCACTATGGGAGGTCGGGAACCCCACCTAAAGAGAGAGGGAGAGAGAGAGTGAGAGAGAGATATGATTTTGATTATTGAAGTGAAAATTATCTGGATGAATTTCATCAACTCGGTTTCATCATGGGAATTTGGAAGAGACAATTATTTATGTTTAAAATGTGGCATTTTCGGCTAACCATAGGACTAATCCCAGCCAGTTCTTTTTCGTCTGAATACCGTACATGAGAAGAGGAATAACTCATACAATAACGTCTTACTTTATTTTTAGCCGATGATCTCCCTTCAAGTCCGTTCCTCCATCCGTGATTCAGTCCAGTAGGTGGAAGAGAAAACGGAACACTGCCAGGAACTGGAGATCCGTTGATACGAGAGAGATCTGGATGACTTAGAGTGCTCAGGTTGGTGCTCTTGGGTCGGGGCATAGCCCTTGAAGGTCGCCCATAGTATGAGCTTGGGGTGACTTGATTATTGTGTACACTGAGATGATATGAATCCTCTGGCAATTCCTCAGACAGTAAGCTAGGGAAAAGAGAAAAATGTTGGTACATTTTAAATAAAAATAAACACACTAAGGATTCTTAACTCTTTTTTCTTGGTGTAAGATAACTTACTAGCAACAAAGTCTGTTGACTATTAATCGTGCACCAATATAAGTTTTAAAGCAAATTGAAAGAGGGGAAAAAATTAAATTCAAACAAAGCAATTGTTTGTTGGAGGTTTATTTTTGTGCGTAGCACCAAGTCAAGCTCTTTAAAGTAAATACATTTCATTGTTTGTTTTAAAAATTATTCTCAAAAATTCTTTTTCTCACTCTAAGAATGTTAACAAATATCAAAATTTTCTAAAGGTTACTTTTTCTGTTGTAGAATATATCGAACATTACTTTTAAAGTTTTAAATCTTGATAGGAGTGTGATTTTAGCAAGTAACGAACATTTTCATAAAATATAAATTAAGTACCATTGCTCAGATTTGAAAAGAGTTCTTGCTGATAACAATTCATCTTCATTTGAGATGTTTCCACTGTCTCTTGCACTCAATAGTTGACTGCTGTCATTACTGGAACTAAACAATGCAATAAAGTTACTTATACATTAGGCAAAGAAAATGAATTATTCGTTTATGTTCGTGGGGTTTTACTGCGCTTGCGACACTCAAGGTTATTTCAGTGCTAGTCATTTAAAAAAAAAAAAATTAGTACCCAAGAGAATGCTGTAAAATAAAAGAGCATGGTATTTTATCGGGGGGAAAAACAACTCAGTAAACTCTATACATATAGAAAATATTCAAAAGTAAAACATTTGGCAATTACAATAAGAATTAATAAACAACACCACGTCTTTGAAATATTATAAAGTAACCAAGGGAAGAATTCATGATAAATTTCATATCAAAATATTAATCTCAGTTTACCCAGGCCGAAAGTCTTGAGAAGATGTTTGTATGGCGCTGTTAATTCCGATGTTTATCTGCTCCACAAACAACCTCAATCGACTTAAAGACGTTCTCAGTAGCAAATAGTCAGGATGGGTGGACGGGGTGTATTTACAAATTTGCTGGAGAAAAAGAATTATATAATTAAAAATAATCTCAGGAAAGCTACAAACGACGTTAATGAAGTCTGTCGTAGGGTACTTTATTCTGGTGTGGAGGAATACGTCCACGCATCCAACCATCCGTCAAAAAAAATCTTTTTCTTTTAATCTATTTATAAAGAGAAATTTACATCTGATATTCTAACTTTTTTTCCAAGCATTCCAAATATATTTATTTTCCTTTATGTTGACTGTTCTGTGGCATATAAAACTTTTCTATCTAATCCTTCAAATCTGACACCAACGAAAAAGAGATGTAATATTCGAATCATTATCTTGAAGTAACCACCAATCCTATTCAAAAGTTCTACAGATTTTACAGTAACCAGTTAACTGCCATACTCTAGAAAGACATGAATTTAAAAAATTGGGCCAGAAAACTCGTCCTTCAAATTATAGTAAATCAATTTAAATGACCCTCATCTTGACAAAAGCTCTCAAACCTGGGACTTCACATGTCTTACCAGAGTTCGGCAGTTAACTGGTTAAAAGGAAACCACAACACGGAATAGAAATGAAGAATCTATAATTGGATGGAAGGTGACAGACGGGAAAGACATACTTTCATATTCTTTTAAAAGGCCGCAATGACATACCTGAAGTTGGAGTAGGTATTTTGGTAAATGCTGTGCTGGGGCTTTGATCAACGTCATCAAGTCGTCATTTTGATAGCTGCTTTGTTGTATCGTCTGAAAAAGAAGATTCAATATCCAATTAATTTAGAACAGAGAATGATTTTTGATTTAGGGGAGAGAGAGAGAGAGAGAGAGAGAGAGAGAGAGAGAGAGAGAGAGAGAGAGAGAGAGAGAGAGAGAGAGAGAGAGAGAGAGAGAGAGAGAGAGAGAGAGAGAGAGAGAGAGAGAGAGGGGGGGGGGGAAGAGGGTTCTTTTCCAGTCATTCATTTCAACAATCGTGTGTTGCGAGAATATGAAAGTTTTTCTTTGGTGGGTTGGGGGGGGGGGGGGGGGGGGGTTAATAGATGAATTTGCCATTAACAAGATGTATATTTTGTAGTTTTTTTTATTTTAAAACCTGCATAAGTAATTTAAATTCTTTTATTTGTATACGATTAGCTCAATAACCACACATTACAGATACATTGTTCTAATCTTAAGAATTAAATTGGTTTCACCAGTTAGATAATAGTTATACTTGTACCTTTACGGGTGTTTTCATTTACTTGTCTATTTCTTTACATTTATATAATTGCGTTTTATGGTTGTTTCTTCATTTTTAGCTTAAACTATTTCGAGTCCCTACCAAGGCGAAGAAGTGTCCCTTTATCAACCAATCACTGAATCATGTGCGCTTACCTTAAGAAGTGCTTTGAGCTCTGTGGAATGTGCCAAAGCATTCCGTAGACACAACACAGCATCAGGCAAGTTCTCAGAATAGTCTCGATAGAGAGACAGCAATGAATACTATGGGATGGATAACAAGTTTAAACATAATAAAGTATGTTATATTCACTATAAGTAGATAAACGTTTATCAATGATAATTTGGAAAGCATATAATTTAAGATTTACAATCAGAAAGGGGGATTATCAGCAATGCGGGAACCAAGTATTTTTGTCAGTAAATGTAGCAGGCTGCTTTTTAGCCTCGATAAAAGACGCGTTTGCGAGGTCCGAGAGAAAGATTTCAAGTAAATACCTTGTTGCATTTGATGGTTAGCTTGAGATTGTAAGAAAGGATAGAGAGAGGAGGGGGAGAGGGGGAGTGAGAGTGTGTAAGTATGTGTGTGTGTTTGTGTGTGTGTGTGTGTGTGAGAGAGAGAGAGAGAGAGAGAGAGAGAGAGAGAGAGAGAGAGAGAGAGAGAGAGAGAGAGAGAGGTGAAAAAGGAGAGATGGAGAGAGCTTTACTTATTATTTTGTCAAGGATTCATTTTTCAATACTTCCCCTCTATTTGATTATATCAAAATTATACTCTTTTTCAGTCTGAGTTATTATCTACTTTTTTCTTGAAATAACTTTGATGTGTTGTTATTTAATGTTTCAATGTACACATAGGTGAAAACAATGAATCAAGAATTGTAACTCTTACAGGATTGTGCGTGTCCGTGATACAGGAGAGTAAATCAGACACAACACTGAGGTATGACCAGTGGACCAACTTGTCCTGCAAATTGCTGTATATAACACAGTGCTGCTCGTATAATTTCTCTAAGTAGGACGGAAACAAAATCTCCAATTGATCATGTGACAGGAAGCCGGCATTTTGAAGAGATGCGCAATAAGTTTCTATGAGTGTCCATAGTTGAGAACAGTAGTCACATTCTGAGTCTGTCAATTCCTTTACTGCCTTGCGTCGTTGGCCTGTTATTTTTAAATAAATAAATAAAAGATGGATATTAATCCAAATAGTGAGAGTTAAATTTGATTTATCATCTTAAACAAAGGAACATTTACATCCCCATCAATCTCCTCAAAAATGACGCATCTGTAAAATTCTTGCCTACAGAAAATGACATTATGCTAAATAATTTCTAATCAATTTTCTGGATTCTGGTAGAATTAAGATATGATGCAGTCGTTTCTTTTTTTTTTATCCCCCCCCCCCCCCCGCCCAAACAAAAACAAAAGCAAACAAACAAACAAAAACCAACATTTCTTGACCAATACTTGTTGTCAATAAACAAAATACACCATAAGCAACAACGGAAAACATTGTATCAGCTGAGAATGAACATCGAGCTGAGTTTAATGAGCTTTTCAACTGTTTCAACTGAAATTTAAATTTCATCAATCATAGTACACTTAGTTTGCAACCAGCTTCAAAAGTCATATATATATATATATATATATGTGTGTGTGTGTGTGTGTGTGTGTGTGTGTGTGTGTGTGTGTATTATACACTATTACAATGTTGGCCGATCTTTCCAGTATTTCCTTCTGTAACAATATTAAACTGACACTGAATGTATCTCATTGACAGTTATAGCAAAATTTTGACCATCGTGTCTTTTCTTTCGGCAAGTTATTTAACTCATATTATCCACACTCGAACCAGAGAGAAATAATAAGCTGGCTAAAGACAGTGACGCATATTGTAAACATACAGGTACAAAATGGTACCTTTATAGGCGATGTATATATTTTATGAATAGGAAATTCGGTTTTATTATGGCCTGAAGGGAGAATATATTATGAAGCAGTAAAAAGCACAATGATCATAATGAAACGGTGGAAAATCGCTTCCTAAACGTGCGTCTAGATCTATATCTAATCCTCCGCTGCCAAATGATGGCTATATGTCGGGGTGATTTAGATGCTGAAATTCGAAGTTAAAGAAGAAAAAAAACGAAACTGATGCGAAATGTAGTCTTCGTGCTTTCTTAAGGGGCACGAGTAAACATTCTTGAAGTGCAAAAAAGTAGTATTTTACTCTTCCTCATGAATACTTACGCGTTATGATATCAAGTTTACAAAAACAATTTGTGACGTCTAATTATCAAGCATTAAATTTCACTAAAATTAGGTTTTATTTCTATTTTGTTAAAAGCTGGTGCAGCGTCCGGAAAAAGCAAGCGTTTACCAATACCTATTACCAGGCTGAGGCGTTGGGGCACATATTATAATCATTAAGGTAGGAATATAATCGAAACCCACCAGCGTTAATAACATGATCGTTGCTATTTCCACAGGGAGTTGTGGATGCAGGTAGGCTGTGTCTTCTGTTTATTTCTTCCTTTTGATGTGATGTGGTAGCCGTCGTTGCAGTATTGGGAGCATAATGAGACAATCTTCTCATCTCCGGCTCGTCACCTTCGTCGCTGGACATTGATAGGTTGAGATGGAGGGCTTGTGTCAAACTCAGACTTTTGCAGGCAACAGCAGTGACCTCATCATTGTCTGAAGAAGAACAACACGATTCGGTATTAAAAGAGCTGTTACATCCAGGTGCTTGAAGAAAAAAATGTGAGCTTTAATATAGGGCAATATCCACTAAAAAAGTACTCAAAGCGCTTTACGAGGAGTCTGAAAAAGTGTTTATGATCTTTATTTTACACCAGTGCCTGCTCCTTAATTTGTCACTTTACAAAGTGTCCACACCAATACCAACACCTTGCATGAAGAACAATACATGACGCTTGTAAGGTAATACCATTATTTTTCTTCAGGGACAGCGCTTGCTAAAAGCAGATGCATACTTTAATCTAGAGAGGATTTTAATAACTAGGATTTTTCAAGGCTATAATTTTGCTCCATGCACAAAGGGATTCGAACTAGGGACCTACAGGTCAGAAACCGAGTGTCATACCACACGATCACAAAGCCGAAGATAACATAGACCGGCGAAGATAGTGTGATATTTATATATGTTGAAATTAAAATAACTAATTCATGTTGTCATATGAATTCAAATACAAGTATATTAATGTGCTATTTCTCCTTGAGGTCTCAGCAGTAAGAGTTCTTCACAAGTTCTACAAAGTGAGTGGAGCAGTCATTTATGTTGCTCTATAATCGACGCCATCCACTACCAAGTCGGCACCTTCTCATAGGCCGTAACAGTCAGGTCGTGTGTTCGAATCCCCATCGCGGCAAATTTTTTATTCTCTTTTGCTCTCTGGTACATCTCTACTCACTTCATTTCTTGTTGTATTCTTGACAAGTTGTGTATCCTCTTAATTCATAGGTATTTGAAGTCAAAAGAATTTGGTCAAAATGAAAAAAAGGCGTTTAGTCATTGTAAGTTATTATTTACCTTTATTCGGATCATCTCTGTATGTGACCTCTTCCTCTCCATTTCTTTCCTCAAAGGGATTTTCAGAAAGTTTCTCATTCCAATCGAAGGAATGATCAGACATATGAGTCATGCCATCTCTGTATCAGTGTGAAAGAGAGTATGTAAGAGACATAAACATTACGGATTTCCCTATTAACTTATGTTTTCCAAATATATAAATGAACAAACGTGGTGTTGATTGTTAAGTCAGTAATAGACCTAATGCAACTTCATTTTGTTTTATGTCGTTTGTTTTTGTTTTGTTTTTGTTTTTGTTTTTTTTTTAGAGGGGGGGGGGGGGGGGTTCAACCAATCCAAGAGACAGTCGAGGGTGGTCAATTGCTAGATAGGTTGGTATAAATGACTGCAACTTTGGCTCTTGAATTGTGTGCGAGTGTACGACGGTCATTATCTCACTGGAGTCAAGAGTCAGGTTAAACCGACGTAGGCAAATATGTGACCTGTACTTGATCAAATGAAAATTGAGTTGGATATCCCTTGGTAGGGGAATGTGTGTTCGTGAAGAATTGTGAAGCCGATTAAAAGTGGTAAAATTGATATAAGTTAAAGCTCGGGGATCTCGTTGCAAGCATCTCATATACTTATATCAAAATCAAAACAATACAAGAAATATAGCGCATGTCCAAAGATTACCCATGATAAATGCGCTTCACATTGCTTTATTTTTCCTGCATTCCAATATCTAGACCCAAATATTTCCTGATTAGCCTTAATTTTTGTACCAGTCCCAGCATTTTGATAATGTCCTCGTTCTACAGCCAGGAAATAATCAACATTTGAATCGGGCAGTGAGTATGAAAATCCTTATCCACAGACAAAGTCATGGCCAAGGGGTTTTTCTTTCTTTTTCTTTCTGTCTTTTTCTTCGATCATTGGCAAAATGTGATCGATAAATCTTTCTTTTTTTTTTTTACCATCCACCTTGTGAGCCGTCAAATTAATTGGGACTTAATGAGGTATTAAATCCACATAATTTGAAAAGCTTTGAGGAAAGACATGTCAAGCAGTTTAATCAAATTAGCATATAGAAATAGAGGAGGCACTCAAAACTATTCGTAATTAAGTTCAACATCGCTTTCTTTTGTTACAAGAGTGGTCATCCTAGTGCTAAGCAATCAAAGGCATAGTGTGAGAATGAGAGAAAAAAATGAAATATAAAAGGAATCAACAAGTGTTTCAGAGCTGCAGATTCCATGAAGATTATTTAGTTGCAATTTCAATTATTTGTACAGTGCAGTTTATTATTCACGAGATAAAAAGCAGATCAAAAAATCTATATTTTTTTCTGAGAGCAGCTTAAAAGTGTTAAATACAGATATCTACGTATTAAACAATTTGGCCAGAAAACTCATCCTTCAAATACCGATCAATTTAAATGACCCTCGTCTTGGCAAAAACTCTCAAACCTGTGACCTCGCAAGGTATTCATTAAACTCACAGCTTTGAGAGTTTTTGCCAAGATGGGGTCAATTCAATCGATGGATATTTGCAGGACGAGTTTTCTGGCCAATTTTTTAAATACATTTCTCCCCAGAGTACGGCAGTTAATTAACTTATATTTATATCGAAGGATCGAACGACTAGTATTAACATGTCATCATATCAAGACACTGGATTCCTGATTTAAATAGCCTACATCGTCTTTGGTTTTTTTAATAACCCAATGATTGATAAACAGACGACATAACGCTTCATAAACAAAACAAGGATGGAAATTAACGTTTTGGGTTTCCTAAAAATACAAACAATTTACACTCTAAATTGGACAAAGAACAACATGAATATGTTTGTGTGCTCTGAATGGGAAATCCAAAACTTCAACAATTTTGATCCGCGTTTGAGTTATTGAAGCTTTATATATCCTTATTTTCAATTTCTCCTGAATACAAGCCTTAGACATTGCATTTTCGTCATAAAAAGACACCTATCCTTCTTTTGTTCCAGGATGCAAAACTTTTATATTCAAATTTTGAATGAGTCGCTAGTTTACTATAAATCAAATTATTGATGCTAAGCGTAAAGATAAAATACTCACAACATCCGCCAACACACAAAACTGTATGTAGCCTTAAACGTTTATAGTCTTATTGATATATTTTAGTGAGAACCAATCATTTACCGGCTGTCTAAACACAATATACAAAGAGCTGAGTGACGTCAAATTCGTTCCTTCTATAGTTTACGTGCTACACTATACACTGATCAGCATACTGGGCAATAAGTGAATAAAATACTACAACATAGATGAAGTTCACACCACATTACAAACCAAAATAAAATTGTAAGAGGCTTACATTTTACCCGTCTATACGCGTCTTGACAAAATGTGATCGATAAGAAATCATTTTTTTACCATCCACCTTGTGAGCCGTCGGATTAATTGGGACTTAGTGAGCTATTAAATCGACATAATTTGAAAAAGCTTTGAGACATGTCAAGAAGCTTAATCAAATTAGCATATAAAAATGGAGGAGGCACTCAAAACTATTCGTAATTAAGCTTGTTTTACCCTTGCATTTTCCAACCCCTCTCCCTCCCTCTCCCCTCCCGTTGTTGGGTTCGTTGTTTTTGTTTTGTTTTTGTTTTTTTTGTTGTTTTTTTTTTGTTTTTTTTTTTTTGGGGGGGGGGTCTCAATATATTGTTCTCACCGTTAAGTTCCGCACTTTGTTTCATATAGTCTAGCTTTTGACCTATTCTTTTGTTTATGATATTGCGACTAAAATATATACTCGCACACATTTTAATTGTGACTCGTTAAAAGCCAATAATATATTGAGCTCAGCATTGACGTTCAGTATATTTGATAAAATGATGGTTATTGTTTAATCGATTTAAAATTGAAGACAATAAATTCTTGCAAATATGAAAAAGGCAGATACCAGTCTATTACCCGTTATTGTCCTTTACAAATTTAGTAAGGGCAGCGTAATCTTCTCGCAACTTGATGTTTTCTCTCTGGATCGTCTCCAAGCATTTGGTGACGGAATTCATTTGGCCCTGGCATTTAAGGAGATCGGGGGGGGGGGGGGGGGGGGAGGGGGGAAGAAAAGAATTAAAGGTCCATCATAAGGTTCATATTTATTGAGACCTGATCAAGAGACTAGAAAATTAATCGAAAATATGACAGGTGTTAAAAATAATTTACTCTTTCGTCGATATATGACGACGACACCGACGAAATAATGATGAATATGATGAATATGATGAATATGATGATGATGATGATGATGATGATGATGATGATGATGATGATGATGATGATTATGATGATGATAATGATGATGATGAAAACAAAGACAAAGAGAAAACGATTTTGATAATTATTTGCATGAAAATATTAAACATGGTAAAAAAATAAACGCATCAAATATTGAACTCCAAGATTTGTGTAACAAAATTGAAATAAATGATTTTTTTAAAATATTATCTATGTCAATTTTTTTTTTTAATCTTTTTTTTTCTTTTTGTTTGTTTCTTTTTAAAAATATAATTCAAATTGTGTTTGTTTATCTTTGCTGAGTATATTATAATTTGTAAAATAAGAACGGAACCATCTACTTTCTAGATGACTAATATAGGTAACGTTAATTTTACTCAGCCATACATTGTAGGTCATATAAAAAGTATAGGCCGACGTGCACTTATTTTAATTATATTCAATATCTGTACACTTTGACATATATAACTTATTCAAAATATTGGAAATTCTATAAATCTTCGGTGGGTTTTTATCATATGTATTTAACCCCCTCCGTACCAACGACAGAAAAATCGTCACATTCGTTACGATACAACAAACATTTTTCTTATTCAAATTTCTTTTGTACATCATAAAATTTGAAGAAAACAAACAGTGTGTTGTAGAGCATGTTTTGCTAAAGAAATTATGTATCGCAAGAACTTAATGCTATTGTGTTTGAGTGATAAAAAATATATTTTTGTGTTAGTTGGGTGTGAAGTTTTGGGGGAAAATCCTGAAAATGGCTGGTAAGGAGAGAGTTAAGATCAGACCAATGCGGGAATTTTTGGACAACGCCTTCCCAAATAAAACTTTTTCTATTCATCGAAGGAAACGTGCGCTTAGCTTGGTTTGCATTTGAAAGGTTCAAATCAAACAGCCCCCGGAATATTTCTTTCATGTTAAGTTCTTTTCGTGAACTAAATAGCACCTAAAAATTGTTTACTTTGACAACTAGACCCTGACTGAAATACCGCAATTCAATGCTTTATACAATGTTGTAAACGGTTCACGGTTATTTATGGATTAAATTAATATTCATTCTCCAAAATAATAATTAACCAAGGATAATCCAAGTATCTGCCTATAATTTGAAAGCAATAATTGACAAATAGAAAGAATAGATTCTAAAGACGAGTCAGTAAATTCCAGTCTACAGGAAGAGTACATGAAATCCACCACAATGAAATACAATACTATCCATCGGTGTCTTAAATAATGAACCCAAAGTGAGGGTAAAAACATATGGTAATATTATTTTTTTTTCATTGCAGGGCCTCACATTTGGAAGAGCCTGCCCGAGGACATCAGGTTTTTAGACTCAATATATTCTTTTAAAAAACATTTTAAAATGTATATTTTTAATTAATATTACAAGATTTGATCATCAGAAATCAAGTACTAATGTTGTGACATAATTTTATTTAAAACATTCACACCTAATATTTCAACTTATACAAATATCTAATTTTAATGTATCTATTTATGTCCCCGTTACGTGAGACACATTGTCCATTGTATTTTATATATATACTTGCATATATGTTGAGACTTGTTGCTAATATTTGTATGTCATGTTTCTTATTATTCTCGAGATTTTATTGTAAAGTGCATAGAGCCTCCAACGGGAATTACAATTCTCAGACATTATGGACTGTTTATATACACACAGTTCCATTCATAACATTATTAAGACGAAATAATTCATCAGGTGTATTAAGGCGAAAATATTCTACCTAACATCTAATGGCAGTGAATTTCACAGATTTGGGGCGGCATGAGAAAATATAGTAATATAATAATAATAATAATAATAATAATAATAATAATAATAATAATAATAATAATAATAATAATAATAATAATAATAATAATAATAATAAACAAACCTTTAAATCGTTGACATTCTCTGTGAGACTATCCAACTGTCTTTGTTGTTGCTGCTGTATCTGCTTGTCTCTCTCTCCATCCTCTCGGACCTGAAGCTTGGCTAGTTCTTCCACTGCGGCCTGGAGACCTTGTCGCATTTCTTGGACCATGTCCTCCAACTAGATTAAGAGAGGAAAGAAAATGTCGATGGTCAAAAGTTGATTTATCTGCATTAGTTATCATTTTTTGTGGTTTAATATCACCATTTGCTTTTATGATATAGGGGTAATAGTTATAATGGAAACCGTAGTAGTAGTAGTAGTAGTAGTAGTAGTAGTAGTAGTAGTAGTAGTAGTAGTAGTAGTAGCAGTAGTATTAGTAATAGTAGTAGTAGTAGTAGTAGTAGTAGTAGTAGTAGTAGTAGTAGTAGTAGTAGTAGTAGTAGTAGTAGTAGTAGTAGTAGTAGTAGTAATAGTAGTAGTAGAAGAGGTTGTTATTGTTTTTGTTGCTGCTTATGCTGTTATTGTTATTATTTCCGGGGTTTTTTTAATAGAAGCAGTGTTGGTGGGCGCGGTTACTAGCAGTACTGGTATACTATTCAATCAAAATCTTTTTATTACATCGCTGCCTTGGCATAACAGAAACTCAACTTTATAGCAGACATCTGGTATTAGGTAGACTGTGTTATTCGTTTGCAGTTTGTATACTTTTCTCGAACTTCAAGCCATGCAATCTGGTCAAACGCCATGCTAATGGACATCAAATATGTTATTCGAATAAATTTGGCAAGCAAATTCTTTGAACGATAACAAATCAGTTAAAAGATACCAGGAAAGTGCATGAAGTACGTGAGAGAAAAAGGACTTGAAAAAGTCAGAAATTTTATTTGAAATATTATTCAAATAAATGTATGTTTTCTAGAAAATAGAGTAATGGGAAAATGTTAAAACCCAGCAATATTATTAAAAGAAAAAAAATAAATAAAACGGCGTCGGCTCTCAAGTCAGTGTTTGGCGTTGAATGGAGGCAAGACTTTTATCTAGAGCCAAATCATTGCTTAATAATTTACCACATCTTGATTACTTGTTTGTATGTGCAATTGCACGACTACGAAACCAAACGAAAATTCGGCCATCGTTCGCGACTGTTTGCTCCAAGTTCCAGGTCTAGTCAGAGGTCTGGTATATTAGGAACCAAGACGCCTTGAAGAATCTCATCTAGCTAGTGAATCCGATTAGACTGGAATGCTCCCGTGCTCTTGACAAAATGCCGATCTTCAACTTTGGCCAGAACTGTTCTTACTTCAAATATAAATGAATTATAAGATTCCGCTCAACCTCCCAAAATTCTTAAGCCTGATAAATCTTATTAAGTTTCGTTTTAAGAAGTTTTGGCAAGTTGAAGGCCATCTAAATTAATCAAAATTCGACTAAATAATGTTGGCCAAAATATTAAAATATGTTTCGTCAGAGTACAGGAGAGTGTGTCTGCTTGCTGTAGAGTGGCTGGTAAAGTCCTAATTGAAATATTCTTGGAGGGAGCGTGTCATAATAACGATAACAACAACAGTGGATTACGTCTTTAGATGTTACAGGGACGTCTTTGTCAAAGGATCGAACAGGGTGTGACACTAGATTACCTACGAATTTATAACAATACCTATCCTATAATATTATATATATATATATATATATATATATATATATATATATATATATATATATATATAATTGAGCTTTTATATAGTGCAATATCTCAAAGCGATTTACCATCAGCAATACGTAAAATGTAGAACAAGACCTGACGCCTGTTAGGCGATATTACATCTTCATCTCCAAATCGATCCATATTAAATCAAAATTAATTTTACACTCTCGAAGCGCTGGGATAACTTCATTAAATTGAGAAAAGAGAGATAATCTTTTTTTTATGTTAGATGTTCCATAAGCCTTTTTGTAACATTTATGTCAACACCTCTCCGACAAAGAACCAAAACAAACAAAAAATAATAATAAATAAAATAATCACGAACATCGAATTCGATGTGGGGGAAAGTTTAGTAAACTTGCTCATGTAAACAAATCAATATAACGAAATAATACAAGGGTGAATGGTCGGGTCACGGTAGACTGCGTATAACAACACACTCAACCACCTATTGTTAGTAGGTCTTGATACGGTTTTCATAATATAGGCTTCACTTTTCAATTGGGTTATGTAAACTAATCATATTGTAATTTACATTACTAAAGTACTCTGAAACATATCAAACACGTGTTTAAAATGTTGGCCAGAAAACTCGTCCTTTAATTATCGGTCGACTGAAATGATGCTCATGTCGTCAAAAAAATTCCAAACTTGGGACATCACGGAAGTCCCAGGTTTTAGAGTTTTTGCCATGATGAGAGTCATTCTAATCGATCCGTATTTGAAGCACGATTTTTCTAGCCAAAGTTTTAAAATATGTTTTTGCTATTATTTTTTTCAGAGTACGGCAGCTAAGGCATTCAGCCGTTTTGGCTGAATTTGAAGGCAATATTATAATATGTAACGAATAATAATAATAATAATAATACACATTTATATAGCGCTCATTCTCGTGTAAAAACACAGCTCTGGGCACTTTACAATATAAATATCAATTTTAAGTGAAAAAAAAAAACAACAACAACAACAATAATAATTCATAGCCAAATCAAGGATTCATATAGAGTCAAGAAAAACAAATACAGTAAAAATGTGTCTTGAGATTCTTTTTAAAAGTAGGTAAAGACTTGCACTCCCTCAGACCACGTGGCAGTTCATTCCAAATCTTGGGGCCGAAACAAGCAAACGATCTATCACCAAATTTTGTTCTTGATCTTTTTTCCGAAATTTTCGTTTGGTCATTACATGATCTTAAAGTGTAATTTTCAAATTTACACATGACCACGTGATCTGTGAGATATGCCGGTCCTATACCAACCAAACACTATAAACAAGACACGCTGCTTTGTAATATGTGCCCTTTTCAATGGGCAACCAATGGAGAGATGCCAACAAAGGGGTTGCATGATCAAATTTTTTTTTGCCAAAAACTAATCTTGCTGCACTGTTTTGCAGCAGTTGTAATTGTTTAATAGAAGCCTGAGGCAAGTTGACAAGCAGCGAGTTACAATAATCTAGTTTCGAAAAAATGAGGGAAACAACCAATGTTTTACATGTTCCAATTGCAATATACTGACGGATCGAACTGATTTTCTTCAATTGAAAGTATAAAGATTTACAGAGAGCAGAAATGTGAGCTGACATTTTCATTTCTGAATCAAAATAGACACCCAAATTTTTCACAGTCTTTGAAACTTTGATCTTTTCACCCCCAATCAACACCTCAAGACCATCATTCACCTTCAACTGCCCTATATTTCCCACAATCATCACTTCTGTTTTTGACTCATTCATTTTCAACTTGTTTGCATCCATCCACTCTTTCACATCCGTCACACATTCTTCCACACGTTTCACAATATTTTCGAGATTTTTAGTTTTATCAGTAGCATAAAGTTGCGTATCATCTGCATAGAGATGATAGCGCAGCCCATGACCAGTGATGACATTAGATAATGGAGAAGTATACAAAAAAAAAAAGAATTGGACCCAAAACAGAGCCTTGAGGAACACCAAAAGACAATGTATGTTGACGAGAAAGTTTATCTAAAATCATAATCTGTTGCTTTCTGCCATCTAAATAAGATTCAAACCACTGCAAGACAGTCCCAGACAAGCCAAAAGTTATATTAAGTCGTTTAATGAGAATACCGTGATCAATAGTATCAAACGCCGCCGAAAGGTCTAACAATGTCAGAAGAGAAACAGAACCTTTATCTAAAACATCAAGCAAATCACTCGCAACACAGCACAGAGCAGTTTCTGTGCTGTGGTAAGAACGATAAGCTGACTGAAATTTTTCCCATAGATTGTTTTCATGGAGATGTTGTGAAAGACGTCTGAGTACAACTTTTTCAAGGATTTTAGAAAGAAATGGCAGATTTGAGACGGGACGGTAGTTACTAAGGTCATTTACATCGAGATTTTGCTTTTTTATGAGAGGCTTTACAATTGCATGTTTATAGATATCTGGGACTTGTCCTGAGATAAGTGACTGATTTATAATATAAGTTATGCAAGGTATCAATTCAGGAAGACATAATTTCAAAATATTAGTTGGTAAAGGATCTAAATCACATGACTTCGAGGAAGATGAAAAAATTATTTTAGAAATCTCTTCTTCAGTTGTTTCTTTAAAACAAGAGAATCCCTGTGAACCCGAAAAAGGGTGGAAATTTATATCTTAATTTTGCACGAGGTCCAAATTGTTCCGAATTTTCGATATTTTTCCCGAAAAGAAATCTGAAAATGCATCCGGCTGCTTTTCTACCGGGATATTAGTGGGTAGACACATGCCCTTTTCTTCCCCTAAAAGTTCCTTTGAAACAGAGAAAAATTCCTTAGTGTCCCTCACTGATGACAGTTTCGTGTTGTAATAGTTTCTTTTTGCTTTTTTGCAGGTGGTTTTATACTTATGCTTTTTTGCTATATATATCAGCCGGTCAATCTCAAGGCCCGATTTTCTCCACGATGCCTCTGCATTCCTTTTTTCCCTTTTGGCAGTTTTTTCACTCTGGTTATACCACGGAGACGGTTTCCTGGAATTTATTGTTCTAGTTGTCTTTGGCGCATGCCTGTCGATAACGTTGCGCAGTACCTCGTCCGTTTTCTGTGCTGATGGTATATCCATTCTTCCTAGTTCCTCTGACAGATTGTTTTTGAAGGAACTAATGTCTATTCTTTTAGTATCCCTAGACACTATCTTGACGAACCAAAATATACGAGTCAATCTTTTTATTATATATAAACACACACACACACACAAAATATATATATATATATATATATATATATATATATATATATATATATATATATATATAGATATATATATATACATATATATATATATATATATACATACATATATATTTATATGTGTGTGTATGTATGTATATATATTTATTTATGTCTCACTCTGTTAGATTTTACCGCTTTATAGTGCAGGGTAAAGTCAATAGAAAAAGATTATCTATATTAAGGTCCTAGTCATTTTAGCGAACGGGTTGTTCCGCATTTAAATCCCTGAACATAATATGTTTTTCAATATCATTATACATACTTGACTACCTTCATTATAACCGGGGAGTGGGGGGGGGGGGTAGATGTTTATATTCAAATATTTTTTAATTTATTTATGTATGTGTGTATTTATATTGTCACTCTGTCAGTCTAGATTTGATTTTGAAATGAAGTGATCAAGGGTCGATAATCAGAGTTTTGATCTTTGTCATTGTCACACACGCAAATGTCAACAAAGAATACGTCAATGTAAACACTGGGATCTGCTTGTCATTGAAAATATCTTCATGATTTAAACTTAAGATATTTGGAGTTTTATCACGCATATCATTTTTAAAGCCCAAAGAGAAGGGGCCTACTTTAAAAAGATTGTGTTAAAGAAACAGAAGGCAGGAATTTTGTTTGGATTTAACCAATTAACTGGAAAGAAACGCATTTTAAAAAATGCCTGAAAACTCGTCCTTCACGCGAAGTCACAGGTTTGAGAGTTTTTACCAAGATATGGGTTATTTAAATCAATAGGTTTGATGGAAGAATTGTTTTGATCAAATTTTAAAATAAGTGTCTTTCCAGAGTGCGATAGTGAACTGGTTAAAAGAATGTTTATCGACAGATAAATGACTGTAATTCTGCTATGGAAAATAAAAACACTTGTCTGCCGTACTCTGGAAAAAACACGTTTTAAAAATTTTGGCAAGAAAACTCTTCCTTTAAATATTGATCGAATTATAATCAGTTAAATATATAACCAGAATATAACCAGTTAATGTGCCGTACTCCGGAAAAGCATGTACCTAAAATTTTGGCTAGTAAACTCGTCCTTCAAATATCGATCGATTTAAATGGCCCTGATCTTGGCAAAAACTCTCAAACCCGGGGAATTCACTAAGTCTTATATTTGAGTTTTTACCAAGATGAGAGTCATTTAAATCGATCGATATTTGAAGGACTAGTTTTCTACTCAAATTTTTTAATACATGGTTTTCCAGAGTACGATAATTAACTAGTTAAAATGGCCTTCTTCTCAAACGTCGATGTCCCAGGTCTGAGAGTTTATGACAAAATTTGTTATGGTCAAAAATGTTTAAACGTGTTTTTCAGACTTCAGTCAACAGTGGCAGTGTATAAATATTTCTTCGCTGATTCAATAACAGACCGGGTGTGTCAAAAAAATCATGTCTATATTGGGTGTGTAATGGGGTGGAAAATCTAAAGACTGCCACCAAAACAATCTCTGTTCAGGATCTTGGCAGTGTCATAAAACACTTAGAGGTTTATCGAGTCAATTGGCTCAGTGGGTAGAGATTCTGGCCCCAGTTGCTTCAATGAGTAGAGATTCTGGTCCCAGTTGGTTCAATGGGTAGAAATTCTGGTCCCAGTTGGCTCATCGGGTAGAGATTCTGGTCCCAGTTGGTTCAACGAGTAGAGATTCTGGTCTTACTCATATAAGACACGAGTGCGAATCCAAATTGCTTACTGTTTTAGATGTTGACTAATTCAGGCAAAACTTGATAAAATACAATTAAATACGAGTGTTAATTAAGGAGAGAGAGAGAGAGAGAGAGAGAGAGAGAGAGAGAGAGAGAGAGAGAGAGAGAGAGAGAGAGGGGGCACAAGTTGCATGGCAATCAAACGCAAAAACAAAAACAAAACAAGATGTGTTGTGTAGCACCCATTTTCATGTTATTTCCTCCTCTGTTTTGAGCTATCGCTATCATCCATGCAAAATCTTTTGCTGCCTATAACCGATGAACTCATCCATGTCTGAGTCGAAAAAGTAACATGTGTATGGTGCCTTCCCCACTGCTACAGTGTCAGAGTTGGTTTGTTTAGCTTTTACTTTTAGCTATCAGTGTCACTTTATTTACTTTGCTTTGTTACAAGATCGAACACGGTGAGCAAACGATTATGTTGGGTACGTTCACTAGGCCACTGAATTAAAGAAGGCGGTTTCAAATCCCATAGACGAAGACAGTGCATCTTATATAAATACTTCAAATTTTCAAAGACATTTTCCATGCTCTATATTTATGACCTGTCCAGTCAAACAAGATCTTCATTCATTTTCATTCATTACATTTCAGCTCTATTTCGTCTATATAATTGGCATGTCATACAATGCAATAACAAATAGAAATTCGACCGGCCTGTTTAACAATCCATAAATCATTGATTGATTCAATGCCAGGAATGACGTTAAACCCAACAGTAACTATTTCCATTCAAGTCCAGTACCAGAGGAGCGTCCCTATAGCATGTGCGTCACAAAGCAGGAAAAGCGTGAAGTGTGGATGTTACTCCCGAGTTGTTTGAGACAAATAGGATTGACGTCAACGGAAAAGTGAATCCTTACAATAAACCGACACCCAATCTTTTGGCGCGCTCTAAACCAGTTAACTGTCGAAATCTGGAAAAACGAGTATTCAAAATTTTGGCCATAAAACTCGTCCTTCATAAAATCGATCGATTTAAATGACCCTCATATTGACAAAAACTCACAAACCTGGTACTTCGCGAAGTCCGAGGTTTGAGAGTTTTTGTCAAGATGAGGTCATTTAAATCGATCGATATTTAAAGGACGAATTTTCTGCCCAAATTGTTAAATACACAGTTTTCCAGAGTTGGGCAGTTCACTGGTTAAATCGACTACAAAGAGTGTATCGTACCTCTTTGTGTTGTAGGTAGGTACTTAATATGCGGTCAAAGTAAAATTAGAAATCGGAAAAGTAAACGAGGATTGGCAACGTTTCATTTTTATTGTTTTTTTAAGTGTCCTGAACAGTTAATGTCCAAGCATGAGATTTTAAACTCAGTCTTGTGTTGTAACCGAACGATAAATGATGAATCCTTTATAATCATTTCAAAACTGAAAAAGTGGTAGCCAAGTGAATAAATTATTACAGGAACTTTTTGTTCGTTTATTTTCTATATTTTTTCTTATTTTTCTATACTGTGCAAGATCATTAATCCCCCAAATTACGAGATCCTATGCTCGTTGATTATTTATATTTTTTCCTTGCAAAGGAACTGATTTTTCTTCTTTAAAAAACAAATAAAAATCGTGAAACTTCAATTTATTGTAGAATGTCTTATCTTAATGCCCATTGTAATTTTATAACACCATCATCATCATCATCACCACCACCACCACCATCAACATCAACATCACAATCCCTATACTCGTCATCATCATCGGTGAAAAAGAGGGGAAGAAAGATAGATACCGATTAAAGTACAAAGCCCGACACTTTCGTTTACTCATTGTATATTGTTTCTGGGGGGAAAAAACAACATATTAACCAAATAAATAATATAAAAATTTACCTGCAATTCTCAACACAGTAACTAATTAACGATAAAAACAAATAATAACAATACAAATTAATGATGAAAATGATCAAAACAAGAAGAAAAAACAGAAGAAAAAACGCTGACATGCGAAGCAATACCAAAGACAGAAACTAAAGATAAAAGCCTCTTTTACCTTCTTCCAAATAATCTATAAGGTAGAGAGGGAAGCGAACGTGGAAGTAAACAGACAAAAAAAAATATAAACATCAGTGTGTTAGTCATAGCGTTTGCGATTCCAGGGTACCTGAATCTTTAGACACATCTTGAATCTAGCCTTTCACTTGTGTGTACGATGTGGGAATTG
>NC_088360.1:82977212-82982212 GCF_034508935.2 Berghia stephanieae | reverse complement strand
TTTTTTGTTTGTTTGTTTGTTTTTTTCTTTTTGTTATTCTTTTGTTTTTTGTCTGTTTATTTTTTCTGTTCTTTCTTTTATTTTTATTAGTATAGATTTATTCATTAATTAATTTTTAATTGTCTTTTTTTCCTTCACCAAGATCATGAGCTAATCGACAATGCTTTGGAGGACTATCTAACTTGTATCTTCCTTCAGGGAATGCCGAGACAAAGTCGTGACAACAACGCGGAAGGGCTGAATTGTTTAATAAAAACTGATGTTGCGGTTATTTCCTTTTATTATTGATAAAGTAAATAACATTATGTTGGTTTGCAATGCTTGAGGGTGAAGTTGAGCAACGAAATCGTAATAATAAATGATCTTTTCTATTGTTGTGGTTTATACAGATGCCTGATAAAGATAACATCGAAAACATTCATAACATTTATCTTTGGTTGCATTTAGTCTGAGCATGATTTACCTAAACTGAAGTTGGGTACTTTTCCCTAGACAAAACAATACATAAATCATGCAATTCCAATCGGTGCCTTTTGAGTGGTAAAGTAGGATATGTTGATTTGGTGGGAAAACGCATCTCTACCCCACTGCTCTATAATGACAAAACACTTCTTCGCATATTGATAGATTAAATGGCTTGAGTCATCATAAAATATATTGGTAAAATACATATCTTTTAAAGTTTTGTTGTCAAAATGAAAAAAAAAGTGTTTTGCCATTATCCGACCGAATACTGATAACGAAAACAAACGGTAACGATCATCTCAGGTGAGGGAGGAGGAAGTTGAATGAAATGGACGGATGGAGTCCGTCAAGATTAGTGGAATTATGGGGTCAGATGAACATGGATGAAAACAAGGAGACGACTGGTCTACGAGAGGTGAGAGAATGTGGGAATATGGGAATCGGATGGGGGGAAAAACATTTATATCATGGTAGGTAAAAAAAAAAATAATATACAGAGTGTTGAATATGGGAGGTATTAAGGGACTTTCTTTTTTCTTTTATTTACATGTTTCAACCCTTCCTGCGAGCTTGAGCACGCATGACAGGGAACATACGTAGTTCATCCAACTTACAAACGAGGGGAGCAATGCTGAAAGTCGCACCTGACAAAGAAGAGAGGATGAAAGAGAAAAGAAAAGACAAGAGAGAGAGAGAGAGAGAGAGAGAGAGAGAGAGAGAGAGAGAGAGAGAGAGGAGAGAGAAGGGGGGGGGGGGGGGGGGAAGAGAGTCTCCAAAATATAAATAAGCAGGATATTATGTAAAATTCAGCTCCTGTTCATAACGGTATTGGATTGGTCAAAACGTCAAGCTATTGAGATGTCACCAATCTGAATCTAAGAGTTACTCGGAAGTCGACTCTAATCTGAGTATGTATTTTCGGAGGAATGTGGCAGCCATTCTTGATGTTTAGGCCGAAGTATTTAGAAAATCTTCGTTTGAAGGTGTCTAAATTGGTTGTGTCCACAAATGTTTCGGGGAGAACGCTCCAGTATTTGATGGTAAATGCTTAGAACTTTCCTCTATAGCGGGAATAGATGGAGAGGGCATAAAATAATATTGCGACATTTCGTTGGTCGAGCAATGTCCATTTGATAGAGAACCGGATGGTGCTCATGGATAAGCTGACAAGAATATAAAATTTAATATTGACATCCTTTAAAACAAGATCTCTAGAGATATGATTTGTCGCTTATTTTTGATGATTTAAATTCAGCATGTAGGATTCGTGCACTATTAGAATTCCGGACATGTTTCAAACCACTCTGAGAGCTTGGGCACGCATGACAGGGAAAATACGTAGTTCGGATTTCAATAACCAAGACTGCAAGAATTCTTTTATTCTATCCCTCTAATCATTTTGATTTCATTTTCAGATCAATCACATCTATTCTTTTCTTATAAAAATTGGATTAGGGATCAAAATGTTCCGTGCAGCCCATGTTAAATTTTTGCCAACAAACACAGAAATACTGGCAAATCTAAAAATTATAAAACTATTTTGACAGATTGACATACATGTAACTTTAAACCGTTTCTATATTAATGGTTATTTTTTAATCTGTTGACTCAAATGATTATTTATAAAATCTGTTTTGGGCATAATGATCGGTCATTTGTTGTTGGGAATCGCCATCTTGCAGCCCTGTTGCCAGATTCATCTGCGCGCTCCTACAGACTTTATTCGATTTTGATCGTAGATGGCTCAAAAGATTCGTCTCGATCTATGTTAATTTCCATAATGATTGAAATAAACGAGTGTCTGATCGTAATAGCCTTTGCTTCCCGCAATCATTGCGGGGTCTACAGCAGTTTTTATTAAAAAAGATATTTTAAAGATGCTTACTAGTACTTTTCTCATTGTTTGTTTGCTTGGGTTTAGCTTTTTTTTTTTTTTTTTTTTTTTTGTATTTTTTTTTTGGTCGTTTTTTTTTTTTTTTTGTTTTTTTTTTTTTTTTTTTTTTTTTTTTTTTTGGGGGGGGGGGTATTTTATTGTAGTTGTTTTGTTTTGTTTTGTTAGTTTGTGTGTTTGCGTGTGTGTGAAAAAGAGTTTGTGTCAACTTGCTATCATTACGCTATACTATTTATGGAAAGAGGTAGAATATTTTCTTTTTTACAATTCAAAACATGATTGATGCAGAGATGCAGTTTGAACAGCTGGAATTTTTGACGTCCAGGTAATTAAACATCTTTTCTTTAAAGTTTGGTGCAATCCTGTGCTAAGAGGATTGGATTGTTGACAAACAAGCTGTGTGTGTATGTGTGTGTGAAAGGGGGGGGGGTGAATGAGTGAAGGCGTAGTTATGTGTGTGTGTGTGTGTGTGTGTGTGTGTGTGTGAGTGTTTGTGTGTGCCTGTTTCCGTCGTTTTCATTTGAAAAAAATTTTTCACGCTATTTGTCTCGTATTTTGGTTTGTTTTATTTTGTTCTCGTTTCTTTCTTTTCTTTTTTTCTTTTGGCTTTTTAAATATTTTGTTGTGCTTTTTTTTTTTTTTTTTTACTATTTCACCATAGTAGTATGTTATGGTGTAAAATCCCAGCTACAAGTTTTGGAAGAACCTCTTCTTTTATCTCCTGCCACTCTATGGAAGACTGGTAAAGCCATGAATACTTAATCCTCTCTAAGAATCCGTGATTGATTAATATTTAATAAGTGGCAGGACAAACAAATATAAATGATAAATTGTATACCAAAGTGCCTGTTGGAATGGGAGAAAAAATATGCAAAATGGATTCGAACCATAGCCATCTTAAGTTTTTACCTGTCACCCGAAGCAATCAGCCCCACAGATCCAGAACATTGCTCATTATTTTAACACAGCGATTGAAAAAAAAAAAAGCAATGTACCATTAGGTGCCATGATATAATTTCTTCATCAATATGGCAAAATATTGTGATGAATACTCACAAACTGTGAGGCTGATTGTTTTGGGTGACAGGCAAATACTTAAGATGGTTATGGTTCGATCTTAGTAACATCTATTATTTTTCTTTTAATAGGGTTGGGGATCAAAATTGTTCGTTTGTTCATAAGATGGCAAAACTATTTTAGTAGTTGTGTGTATAGGCAGATTCTTATGATTAGGGGGCGTGAAAGAAGGAAGGATGGATGATGATCATTGACGACCGGTATTTATTTAGGCTAGAAAATAAGATGCCAATACTATGAAACCAAATGATCAGTTTTGCAATCTACGCATGTAATCCTCTGATGGGCTGGTTTCACACTTCCAAGTAGATTGGAACCAGTATTTTGACATCACAATATTGCTTCGTATTATGTGGTCTTGTGGTATGACACTCGCTTTCGGATCGGAAAGTCCTGTGTTCGAGCCTCGCTCGGCGCATAGTTGATTCCTTGGAAAAGGCTCTTTACTCACATTCTCTCACCGTACTCAGGTATAAAATGAGTACCTGGCCGTTAACAGCATTATCTCGGTCCGAAAAAATTGTAATATCGCTTAACAGACGTCGTGTCCCGTCCTACATGTTAAATGTTGCTGTTGACCAGGGACCCCCTTGTAAAGCGCTTTGCGCACGTTTAGTGGATATTGCGCTATATAAAAGCTCAACTTTTTTTCTTTTTTTTTTTTTTTTTTTAGAATGACGGGCACGTGTAACATCTAACATAATCCAGCATGAATTCCAAATCCATGTCATCTAATCCCGTCTTACTCACCATGCTGACGTGCGGTGCTGGTATGTCTACTGGCTCTGTGCCATTGCCAACGTACACATCTGGTTTGAAGAGAAGAGGAAGATTAAGATGGAATAAAATTATAATGTGAAGCTTTGCAGTTCGGGTGAAGTAAAAATAACTTGTAAATATCGAAGGCTTTATCTTCAAAACAAAAACAAAAACCAAAAAAAAAAAACTTGAGCTTTTATTTACCGCAATATCCCAAACGTGCTCAAAGCGCTCTACAAATGGTCCCCAGCCAACAGCAACACTTAAAATGTAAGACGAGACATGACGTCTGTCAGGTGATATTCCCATTTTCTTCGGACAGAAAAAAAATACTGTTAATGGCCAGGTACTCATTTTACAGCTGAGTACGACGAGAGAATGTGAGTAAAGAGCTTTTTCCAAGGACTTTACTATGCGCTGCTCAGAGCGGGACTCGAACTCAGGACCTTCAGATCCGAAAGCAAGTGCCATACCACTAGACCACATAGCCACACAAAGCGATATGACATAATAAGATCATGACTTTTATTTACCTCTGGCGCTAATATGTAACCCATCGCATCATCGGGGTAGTTTGTCACGATTAACCAGGTAAAGATAATTGACTTTAACGTCAAAATTGTAAGAACAAAAAAAAAAGTTTTTGTTTTGTGGGTTAAAGTTTATATTGGAATTCTAAAAAATAAACCCACCGTCCTCAATAATAACTTTAATTGGGATTCAACTTTACGATTCAGTCTTTATATGTTTTTTTTTAATAAACTTGAATTGTTAAAAAGCACAATATCTCCTTTTTTTATTTTTTAAG
>NC_088360.1:82969712-82972212 GCF_034508935.2 Berghia stephanieae | reverse complement strand
CCCCTCTCTCCCCCTATATACGCCAAACCTGCCCAAGGTATGTAAAAGGGTCAGAGGAATTTTGGCGTAATATATACCACACCTCTGTAAAGTGAACTATATGGGTTCCTGACATTACGTACCACACCTCTGTAAAGTGAACTATATGGGTTCCTGACATTACGTACCACACCTCTGTAAAGTGAACTATATGGGTTACTGACATTACGTACCACACCTCTGTAAAGTGAACTATATGGGTTCCTGACATTACGTACCACACCTCTGTAAAGTGAACTATATGGGTTCCTGACATTACGTACCACACCTCTGTAAAGTGGACTATATGGGTTCCTGACATTACGTACCACACCTCTGTAAAGTGAACTATATGGGTTCCTGACATTACGTACCACACCTCTGTAAAGTGAACTATATGGGTTCCTGACAGAGACAACGTCGTTCCTTCACCGATAACTAGAAATTCAATCATGAAGACAAAATGAGGGGGAACGAGGAAGACGCCCTTTAAACAAAAAAAAAAAAGAATCAACAATGTTTGAAATAGACAAGTAGCTGTTCATTCTTAAATACATGCTAACTAACAGATGTTGTGGGGTCGTCCTGATTTTGAACAGCGTTCGCTACTTTTTTAAAAACACAGATGGTCAATTGATCAATTGATCAATTGAATCAATGTTAATTTTATGCGTAGCTGCGTCAAATCGGAGTGGTTAATGCTCACAAACTTGAAATCATGATCTGGCTAAAAGGCAGGTTGAACAACTTCACTACCGCATTATCTCATTCGTCTGTAGTATTTCATTCATCCTGCTTTGTTGATAAAGGAGAAACCCGAAACGTCCATTTTATGTTTCCGTATATTAAATTGAAGCTTACATTCAATTTCACATTGTTATTGATTCTTCGAGCTTCTAGCAGCAACATTTACAAAGGTGAATAAAGCATCCCGTATTGGTCGAGATGTGAACCAATTGTTTCGGGTTATTTTAAGCACACAATATGTCATAAGGATTTCATAAGGACAATTCTCATTGCGAGTTACCACTATTTCCTCGAAGAAGATGCGGCTTCGAGCGGTGATTGCTTTAATCAGTTAGCTTGACCACTTGAAAAAATTTTCAGTCTGCTGGGTTTTTTTTTTTTTTTTTTTTTTTTGTTATTTTTTTTTTTTTTTGCTTTTTTATGGTTTAAAAATGTTTGTTTTATTTTGTTTTTTGTTTTGTTTATCTTTTGTTTGTTTGTTTGTTTTTTGTTTTGTTTTTCTTGGGGGGGGGTGTTGTTATTTTTTGTTGTTTTGTCTTTTTGGAGGGTTGCTGTTTTTTCTGTTTGTTTCTTTGTTTTAAGATAATTTGCTTACAACTATCTCCACCTTAAATCTTATTACTTGCCTATTTGTTACTTTTTAAGATGAATGTTGGACTCTTATATCAAAGGAGAGAAATAGAAGATTGACTTCCTACGTTTTGAGTTTCGAACGAGTTCCAAATACCGCTGCGTGACCGTGAGAGCAGAAAGAAGTCTTAGGTTTAAGAATTTTGACAATATAAGGCACATGTTCATTGATCTCAATTACTTTAATTTATGAAGTAAACGGTTTCGTGCCAAAATTGTAAAAAGATGTTTTGTAATTGTAAGACAAAGTACACCTGGCAACTAAGCATAAATTCCTGCATTATAATTTTACTGTCAATGAACTTTAATTTGTGGTATTGAGAAAAATCTAATTTCCTTGTAATGAAGTTACCTTGATTTGAACCTGAAACTGTATAATTCTTATGTGGATGAATCATTCACCAGGTCAACCACTCGCCCAATAAATAAGCACAATCATAAAGAGAAAAGATATAAACGTGTCTGGTGACAGCTGGCCTCAAACCGAAAGTTGAGATAGTAAAACTACCTCCCGGCAGGGACGGCTGGTAATAATGGGCAGGGTGGGCAAATACCAGCCTGTTTTTTCAAGTTATATGCTGTATTACCAGGTCCGAAATAATCAAATTTAAATTAGATAATTTCAAAAGTTACTACTTAAACTTGATACTTCGTACTGAAATCAATGTGTGTGTATTTTTGATAGATTGCGAATCACCATGCACCCCGTAATGCATAAACCAGGATACGCTCCTGTTCTTTTTTATCCCCCCCCCCCCCCCCCAACTCCGCCCACATCGTCATCTCATCGTTACGTCGCCTGACGGTGAACTAACTCCGATTTTTGCTGTCTGGCCTCTCTAGTACTAGGTCGGGCTAATTCAAATGAGCCCACCTTATTAACCAGTGAAAACTAAATAGAGATTTTGGCAAACGAACTTTTTCTTATTTATTGCCTTACTTGTGCTGGTACCATTGATGTAATGACTTTGGGAATGTTCCAGTATTGAATTAAATTTATTAATTTACTAATTTTATATCAATTTAGTATTAATTGGTGTTGTTTTTATATATTTGTTTATCCATTTAAACTTTTCTTTTTTTTCTCGTTTTCTTTAGTGCTTCT
>NC_088360.1:82954712-82964712 GCF_034508935.2 Berghia stephanieae | reverse complement strand
CATACAGCAATTGCAAGGAGTTTTATTGCCATGCTCTAAACCCTTTACAACTGAGAATCACCTGGTGGCCAACGTTCATTTAACCGTTTAACTACAATACCCAATTTCTTTCATACTATAAGCACCATCCCCCTCCCCTCCCCCACCTTTTAAAATATCTGGACGTTACTGCAGACCTAATCGTTTTCACCAAGTGCTCTGTTACAACGATACAACCCGGGCTTCAAACAAGGAAACTATTTTAACAAAGTGAGTCGTTACAACGGTACAGCCCGGGCTTCAAATGAGTCATACCGGGGTTACTTCTCTCCAGATGAAAATGGTAAGTCAAGATGTCAAAGTGGAATAGACCTGAACTCAGTCTTTAATGCGTTAAAATTGTATTTAAACGACACGTGCAGGTGTTATAGGAGCTTGGACAGTATTTTAGACAAAAAGTATATGAAGCACTTCTGAATTGTGAGTCAAACTCTGACAGGAAAATACCTATCTCAAAGACAAGGAATTGAACTCGGAGTTCAAACACACAACCCCCGTTATTTGACGGGAAATATAATTACACTTTCAATTGAAAACATACATTTAACTCTCTGGAGTTCACCTCATTGAAAATCGAAAAAAAATGTTCGATTTTCCATGCATATGAACTCGAGAGAGTTAAGAAGTTCCATTAGTATTCACATCGGTCCTCACTGTAAAGCTCATCTATTACACATCTTTTCATTGGGCGAAAAAAAAAGTCTTTATCTGTAGACACGAATTAATTGTGAGTACCGAGAGCTCTAATCGATCGGGTTTATGATGCAAAACTGTACGCTTTATTCTGGAATACTGAGCCCAAAAGCTATAGGATATTATTATAATCTTACCGAGAAAGAGGTAACGAGGGATTGAATCTCCTGATATAGTTGAGTGACATTATCGATCATAATCTCGTCTTCGTAAAAGGACAGGAAGTGGCAACAAAAAAGGACACACTTGCGAGAGGAGACAAGTGTGTCTGACTGGCAGCTGTGGTTTGGACATGGCGTTGTTTGGGTGGTATTGGATCATGGAATTTAGAAACTACGTAAAAAGCAACGACTATTTCCACTGTGATACTGGGTTTGTGTCTCTTCTTTTGTCGTCGTTTTCGTCATTGGTCAAGAAAACTGATGCCAAGTGAAAATGATGTTAGATAATAACTTGAAAAATGTGACAAATTAGGACGGCTGGCGCTATTTCGTACACACGTGCGTTTTTTTTCCAGATCTTCATCACAAACTTAATGATCAGTGATTGAAGGGTAACAATCAAAATTTCCAAGCTGAAAAATAAAAGTTTTAAAATAAATAAATAAATAGCTATGATCAACTATGCTGCCTCATAGCGACAAAACGACTTATTTCGGGGGAAAATACTTATGTATCCATTTGTAATCTGTTGATAACATTTTAATTATTCTTTTTTTAAAATTTAAGATCTAGCATAATTTCTTTTCTTTTTTGTTGTTAGTGTTGTTGTTTTGTTTTGTTTTTGCTTGTAATGCGTCTTATCATGTTAACCTAGGGTGGAACAGCTGTAGATATTGGGTTATCCTTAAAACAACGGAATGTGGATCTCATGTCCGTCTGTCGTGTAGTAAGAAGAACGCTCTTGCCTCCCTTGTAAATGGACAGGAAGTAAGAGAAGACTGGACATGCAAGAGACGACGAACGCGAGCACGAGTGAATGAATGATGGTGGCTGGGTCATTTGAGAGGACGTATGGACATTAAAACCGTTTTAATGTCACGTTGTAAGCGGGTTGATTTAGTATTTGGAAGTGAAGTTCATCGTTAGACATGCAAATTAGATATAGACCTCGTCCCGCATTATCGTAAAACTTAACTTTTTACTGCGGCAAATGTGAACTGGACCTCAAATGGAATATTTGCCTAATCATAAATTGTTATAGGAAATGCTAGAATGTCTGATACAAGACATTATCATCAATACCACCACCACCACCACCATCACCACCACCATAACCATAACCAATAATAACAACAACAACAACACCTTCATCACCTTCACCACCACCACAATCACTACAACCGGCGTTATTTTCCACATCTCTCAAGTACACATGTGCCAACCCTTAATAATTCTTACTTTCTCAACTCAATGTTGCTTTTTCTATTTCCAGTTTCTCATTGAAAGGTAACTGCTGTAATCTAGATGGACACATTTATTTGTCCAGTTTGAACAAACATTTAAAAAATAAAATATCGATAAATTAAAATGACCCGAAACTTTTCAAAATAAATCTCCAATTTGGAACTTTGACGGAGTCTCAACAGTGTTCTGGTCAAATTGACAAAAAAGTGTTGTTGTTTTTTTGTTTTTTTTGAGAGTGGCGTATATGAGTTGGTAATAACATTTAATTTGGAGGCATACAGTTAACGATCGTTGAAATCATTAATTTTAATTGGATTCCTTCAGAGTCGTGAAATATTGATTTAACAAAGTTTTAGAATCACTTTTTAAAAAACACACGCACACACACACACACACACACATACACGCACTTACACATAATACAAACACGTACACACAAAGATGACCTTTTTATTTTGAGAATCATATTATTGATTAAGGCTCCTCGACTTGATAGAATTAATGAGAATGGTAAACTGGACGCGAAATTTTCCCACTATTCAGCTCTTATAAGCTCTAATTTATGACATGAAAGTACTGCGTTGCCTCTCAGGCAGGCACCTTTGAGAGAGAGAGGGGAGAGAGAGAGAGAGAGAGAGAGAGAGGAGAGAGAGAGAGAGAGAGAGAGAAGAGAGAGAATGAGAAAGAAAGAAAGAAAGAAAGAAGAGAGAGAAAAAAAAGAGAGAGAGAGAAGTAAGAGAGAGAGAGAAAGAAAGAAAGAAAGAAAGAGAGAGAGAGAGAGAGAGAGAGAGAGAGAGAGAGAGAGAGAAAGAAAGAAAGAAAGAGAGAGAGAGAGAGGAGAGAGAGAAGAGAGAGAGAGAGAGAGAGAAGGGGGAGAAATAACATTTTTAATGTTAATGGTAACCTCAATGTAAGACGTATGGATATTTTATCTCTCTTAAAAGATAGGACTCTAGACGAATGTCGAGAAGTAAATAAAACCAACCAAAGGAGGAAGAAGAGGAGGAGGCGTTGGTTGGAGGGGAGGGAGGGAGGGATGAGGAGGAGGAGGAGGAGGAGGTCGAGGAGGAGGAGGAGGAGGAGGAGGAGGAGGTCGAGGAGGAGGAGAAGAAGAAGAGAGAGAGAAGAAGAAGAAGAAGAAGAAAGAAGAAGAAGAAGAAGAGAAGAAGAAGAAGAAGAAGAAGAAGAAGAAGAAGAAGAAGAAGAAGAGAAAGAAAGAAGAAAAGAAGAAGAGAAGAGAAGAAGAAAGAAGAAGAAAGAAAGAAGAAGAAGAAAAGAAGAAGAAGAAGAAGAAGAAGAAGAAGAAGAAGAAGAAGAAGAAGAAGAAGAAGAAGAAGAAGAAGAAGAAGAAGAAGAAGAAGAAGAAGAAGAAGAAGAAGAAGAAGAAGAAGAAGAAGAAGAAGAAGAAGAAGAAGAAGAAGAAGAAGAAGAAGAAGAGAGAAGAAGAAGAAGAAGAAGAAGAAGAAGAGAAGAGAAGAAGAAGAAGAAGAAGAAGAAGAAGAAGAAGAAGAAGAAGAAGAAGAAGAAGAAGAAGAAGAAGAAGAAGAAGAAGAAGAAGAGAGAAGAAGAAGAAGAAGAAGAAGAAGAAGAAGAGAAGAAGAAGAAGAAGAAGAAGAAGAAGAAGAAGAAGAGAAGAAAGAAGAAGAAGAAGAAGAAGAAGAAGAAGAGAAGAAGAAGAAAGAAGAAGAAGAAGAAGAAGAAAGAAGAAGAAGAAGAAAAGAAGAAGAAGAAGAAGAAGAAGAAGAAGAAGAAGAAGAAGAAGAAGAAAAGAAGAAGAAGAAGAAGAAGAAGAAGAAGAAGAAGAAGAAGAAGAAGAAGAAGAAGAAGAAGAAGAAGAAGAAGAAGAAGAAGAAGAAGAGAAGAAGAAGAAGAAGAAGAAGAAGAAGAAGAAGAAGAAGAGAAGAAGAAGAAGAAGAAAGAAGAGAAGAAGAAAGAAGAAGAAGAAGAAGAAGAAGAAGAAGAAGAAGAAGAAGAAGAAGAAAGAAGAAAGAAGAAGAAGAAGAAAAGAAGAAGAAGAAGAAGAAGAAGAAGAAGAAGAAGAAGAAGAAGAAGAAGAAGAAGAAAGAAGAAGAAGAAGAAGAAGAAGAAGAAGAAGAGAAGAAGAAGAAGAAGAGAAGAAGAAGAAGAAAGAAGAAGAAGAAGAAGAAGAAGAAGAAGAAGAAGAAGAAGAAAGAAGAAGAAGAAGAAGAAGAAGAAGAAGAAGAAGAAGAAGAAGAAGAGAAGAAGAAAGAAGAAGAAGAAGAAGAAAGAAGAAAGAAGAAGAAGAAGAGAAGAAGAAGAAGAAGAAGAAGAAGAAGAGAAGAAGAGAAGAAGAAGAAGAAGAAGAAGAAGAAGAAGAAGAAGAAGAAGAAAGAAGAAGAAGAAGAAGAAGAAGGAAGAAGAAGAAGAAGAGAAGAAGAAGAGAAGAAGAAGAAGAAGAAGAAGAAGAGAAGAAGAAGAAGAAGAAGAAGAAGAAGAAGAAGAAGAAGAAAGAAGAAGAAGAAGAGAAGAAGAAGGAGAAGGAGAAGAAGAAGAGAGAAGGAGAAGGAGAAGAAGAAGAAGAAGAGAAGAAGAAGAGAAGAAGAAGAAGAAGAAGAAGAAGAAGAAGAAGAGAAGAAGAAGAAGAAGAAGAAGAAGAAGAAGAAGAAGAAGAAGAAGAAGAAGAAGAAGAAGAAGAAGAAGAAGAAGAAGGAAAAGAAGGAAAAGAAGGAGAAGAAGGAAAAGAAGGAGAAGAAGAAGAAGAAGAAGAAGAAGAAGAAGAAGAAGAAGAAGAAGAAGAAGAAGAAGAAGAAGAAGAAGAGAAGAAGAAGAAGAAGAAGAAGAAGAAGAAGAAGAGAGAAGAGGAGGAGGAGGAGGAGGAGGAGGAGAGGAGGAGGAGGAGAGGAGGAGGAGGAGGAGGAGGGGAAGGAATGGATGAGGAGGGGAGGAAAAAGAAGAAAAAGGAGGAGGAGAAGGAGGATGAGGAGGCGGAGGAGGAGGGAATAGGAGGAGGAGGAGGGAATAGGAGGAGGAGGAGATGGCGATTGCAGTGATTTGGTAATTTGGTCTATTTTGACCACATGTGAATAATATGATCGTAATGACAACGCAACGGCATTAGCATTGACATTGCCATTAACATCACCTCCTGTCATCTATGTCGTGTTCCACAGAATACCCTCTGATTCCCCTCACAAACAAACGGATGTAATGTGTCATCAGCCGATGACAGTTCTCTTGATCCACTTGAAATATTGAGTCCGGACAATTTTATTGCAATTTATACTTTATACTGACCTACTGTTCTTATCATCTTCCTTTACTGAGCTCTGTCCAGGTAGCGATACAAAAAGTCACTTTGTGTTTTACTGACAAAACACTTTTTTTCTTGTCATTCTGGCGTGAAAAGAATTTGCGCCAGATATCGAAAATTTTACCCTAACAATCAACATGTCAATAAACACAAATAAAATTAAAAAATAAATAAAAAGGCTCAAATCTAAGGCATCTTCCGATTCTAAGTTTTGAGACTTAGAAAAAAAAACAAAAAAAAAAAAAAAAAAAAAAAAAAAAAAAAAAAAAAAAAAAAAAAAACAAAAAAAAACAAACAAACGAAAAAACAAAACAAAGTGGGAGTTGTTTTAATTGATTGACATTTAATGTTTTCAGCTAAAAAAAAATAGAGTAACACATTAGTGAACTAGGGCCTGGTGAAAGATTAAAATCGGAAAAGATGTGTATGAAACAGTGCCAGACAAATCAGAAATAAAAATACAAGGAAAAATCATTCCAACAAAATCGGCCTGCCCACATCTGTTGTATCTCAGAATAAAATTTTGGGTTATCTTAGTTTTTATTCATTTATCCTATTAATTCGTTCAATTGTTGTTGTTTTTTGTTGCATTTTTTTTTTTGGGGGGGGGGGGGTGTTAGTTTTTGGTTTCTTGCGAATTTTTGTTCAGTTATTTTTTCGTTCATTTATTTATCAATTATTTTTTCTGTTTATCTACATATTTTGTCAACTGGAGGAAATAATATTTTTCGGTTTTTTTTTACAATTTCAAAATAGCACCTTGACTGGCTCTTGAAAGTAAGGTTAATGTCATATCATGCATATGCTCTAATGTATTGATGTCGAGTGTGCGTATCTAATAATGTGCAAAATAAACCATCACACTTTACTATACACAATAGACCTTGATGAATACCGCAACTCTTTAGGGTCGTTATATTGTACAGTGAAAAGAAAAAAAACACATCAGCTATTTTTTTCTGAGCTGGAAAACTTTACAATTTTAATGTAGATAAAATAATCCTTTAAAAAATAAAGAGGCAAAAAAAAAAACCAACCCTTAAAAAAATTAAGAGGCAAAAAAATATCCGGTTTTTATAAAAAAAATAATTCAAAGTAATCAATTACGTATATTTACTATTTGCAATGTAAGCGGCGGACACATTTGGAATTTCCTCCCAATCCTATTTACCCTTACCTTGACCACTTCCATAATTGTCCTCCGGTCTGTTTTCCTCCGTGCTCGAATCCAATCCATGGTGTAAATCCACGAGAGAATTATCCAGTTCCCTATCCACATCAGAATCATCATCCATCCTGAATCAAACTTGATGGAACCTAACTTGGCCTGGAAATAGATTGGATTGATATATCAACAATTACTTTTGATAAATTGTGTTTTGGTGAGGTAAAGCAAACTCTTTTATTTTTCCTGACGATTAATTTCGAAGTCTTAAAAATAGTACAACACACTTATCAAGTTGACACACTTGCATTGGATGAACCAAAGAACTTTTTATGATTAATATACGGAACGAAAGAGACGTAACTCGGCTATTTGTTAATGTTTTAGAAAGCCATTTTAATGACAGGTTCTCACTAAATTCTATCAACAATACTATAAACGTTCAAGGTTACACATTATTTTGTAGGTTTAACGTTATGTTAGACTGGCGATGTTGTGAGTAATTTACCTAAATGCATAATCTCAATAAGAAGTTCCCTACCTTTTTCGTAACAATGAACCAATTACACTGCTGTATTTTTGCAATTTGCGACACAGAGATGTTTACATTTTTTGGAATCATATTCATCACGATGAGATTGATCAATTGTGTTGATTAGAACTTTGCTGGCTGATGTTTGTTTACGTTCTAATTAGTCTCGAATAATAATTGTATACGCTACCGATGGTGAATACACAACACCGTGGTGACGGCAAACCCCTTGCTGCTTTGCCTTTTACTTTTAAAAATATCTTTGACTCATCGGTGTAAAACCATGAAAGGGGTAAATGCAAGAAAACGTAATAGATGAGACTTGTAAATCAGGTGGATAGATAGATGGATTGATAGAAAGATGTATAGATAAATGGATAGATAGATAGATAGATAGATAGATAGATAGATAGATAGATAGGTATGTAAATAGGTAGGTAGGTAAGTAGATAGATAGATAGATAGGTAGGTAGGTAGATAGATAGGTAGGTATGTAAACAGGTATATATAAATAGCGAAGATAGATGGATGAATAGATAGATAGAGATAGATAGATAGATAGATAGATAGAAGATATATATATATATATATATATATATAATATATATATATATATTAGAGAGAGAGAGAGAGAGAGAGAGAGAGAGAGAGAGAGAGAGAGAGAAGGTAGGTAGATAGGTAGATAGACAGGTATATAGAAATAGCGCAGATAGATGGTTGAATAGATAGATAGATAGATAGATAGATAGATAGATAGATAGATAGATAGATAGATAGATAGATAGATAGATAGATAGATAGATAGATAGATAGATATGTAGATAGACTGGTATATAGAAATAGCGAAGATAGATGGTTGAATAGATAGATAGATAGATATATAGATAGATGGATAGATAGATAGATAGATAGATAGATAGATAGATAGATAGATAGATAGATAGATAGATAGATAGATAGACAATGAATAGAATGATTGATTGATTGACTGACTGGCGGTTTTATTGATTGATTGACTGATTGATCGATTGAGAGATAATCATTATTCTGACAGCTACACGTTATGCTTCTGTATGAATTCATTTCTGTTTTGTACTTATATAAGACACTATAGCAGACAAGCAAGGCAAATCTACCACAGTCTGAAAAATACGTTTTTTTGAAGAAAAAAAATCCTGGCCAGAAAACTCGTCCTTCAGATATCGATCGATTGAAATGACTCTAATCTTGGCAAAAACTCTCAAACCTGCTAAGATCACAGTTACACAGAAAGAAAACTTAAAGAGCACTCTTCATCAATCTGAAGACGTTTCTAAAAAGAAAGAAAGAAAAAGAAGAAGAAGAAAAAAAAAAAAGAAATGAAGAAGGAAAGAAATAAAATTGCTTAGTAAGCCAGCGTGTACTTATTTCAAACATGTGCACTTCGAACTAAGCCTATTGAATATTGATTATATGAATAAATTGGATTGGTTGTCGGAATTAGTAAGGTTGGTAATGAAACCTTATTATCTCAAAAATGTTTACATTTAACCGTAAAATCCAATGTGTACTTATTTGCAGGTCTGATACCCCAAATTGATATGGGTCATTGTCGTAATGGAAATTATTACTCTCAAACCATGCAAAAAATTGTTCATTAAAACAGTGTTAAACCAATCCCATACTTGCGTTCGGATATCAGACCTGCAAATATGTGCACGTCGGTAAAATCCAATGTATTGATGCTGTGCGTTTAGGTAAAATACTCATAACATCCACCAGCCGGATATAACGTACCAACACACAAAACTATGTGTAACCTTGAACCTTTATAGTCTGATTAATGGAAATTTAGTGATAACTGTCTAATCATTAAAATTGTTGTCTAAAAACAATTACAAAGAGTTGAATGGCGTCACTTTCGTTCCATCAATTAAGTCAATCTTGCAATCTTGTAAAAAAAAATATCTTTGCTTTATTCTTTTCTTTTCTTTTTCTATTCGTTGTGTCTATTTTGCAATTAATTTAAGCCAAAAGCACTGCGTCTTCGAACTGCAACTTCCCTAGCCATCAGCGATTGACTTGGCCACAATGCCAGTCATGCCATCTGAACAGTTTGGGGTGGGGAGAAAGGTTACCCTATAATTGACCTCTGTTACAAATAAGCACAAGACAAGATAGCCCTCCGGTTAGGAGAATTAGCATTGTGTCCACGACAAATCAATGAAATGGGCCATTCATGTCGCAAAGCCTCAGTTCCCGCTACATCTCTGGCTTTGGATAATTCTTAATGTCAAAGACTTTTCAGACAGACAGACAGGCAGACAGACAGACAGACAGACAAGTGGTTTGGTGGACAGACCTGAATATCTGGATTTTTTTTTTCTTTTGAAAAAAGGCGGTGGAGGCGGGGGCTGGTTATTGGTGTTGGTATAGATAGATGCGCTTGGCTAAGAATCTCACAACATTGCCATCGGAAGTTACAAACAAACACCCAAAACTCCGTGTAACAATAAACTTTTTATAGTCTGGATAATACAGTTAAGTGAGAATTACTCATAAATGTTGATGGCAAAAAACAATAAACAAAGACCCGAGTGAGGTCAACTTCATTCTATCTATACAGTGGCAAGCGGGATCAGTGAGAATGGACATCAGATCGGTCGATGTTTAACATAGTACTGTTTTGGTTTAGAATTTAGAAAATAAACAACTTGAGGTGTTATATAACGCAATACCCACTAAAGTGCTCAAAAAACATTTTAACAAAGGGTCCCTAGCCAACAGCAACAATAAACATTTAGAATGACATGACGCTGTTGGGCGATATTTATTTTTTCCGACAGAGACAACGCTGTTTAATTTCAGTACCCTTTTTAAAACCTTCGGGGAAAATTGGTAAGGGGCCTTTTCCC
>NC_088360.1:82947125-82954612 GCF_034508935.2 Berghia stephanieae | reverse complement strand
CACAGTGTTCGTTTCCACCTAAATTTACTCTTTTCTTTAAAGTATGTTGTTATTAATTTTACCTGACGTTGTATCATTGCCCACTACTAACAATAATAATATTAATCAGGGCAAGCCATAACCATAATATGGAGCATTTTTGCGGATGAACATCTTTCAGTGACACGACACATTGTGAATCGTACTGATCATTGTATATCCGTGAATATACGCCAGATAAACGTTTATACTTTTTTTTACATTTTGTCACTGTCAAACAGAGAAGTGAAACCAAAAAGCTTTAAAAGTCAGAGGCAAAAATTGGATCCCAAATTAATGCTATGTTGAGTCCGAGCTAATTCATTTTGCATAAGAAAAGAGTGAACGTTGTTTTATGAGCGTTGGCATGTATGTATTCTATATTTAGTAAAATACAGATTTAATTAACAAGATCGCATTGTTTGCTCTTCCCTTGAAGTGTTAGCAATATGATTAGGCAACTCCGTTATTTCGACCGTTTGTTTGGGTTCTCATTTGGAGTTCATTGAGAGAAAACCGGATCTCTGGTTATTTTGGTGTGACGACAATGATTATGCCAGAAGTAAAGGTCAATTTTAAGTGCTACAGTAAGCGGTGGTATGGGACTGACATAATATAACTTGATGACACTTTAGGAATGGCAGAATAATAGAGAGTAGACATGGTGTGCTTTTTCGTGAAGAGAGAGAGAGAGAGAGAGAGAAGAGAGAGAGAGAGGAGGGGGGAGGGGGGGGAGAAAAATAGAGAGGGGGGGGGGGAGGAGGGGGGGGGGATCTGATCATGTCGGATTCAAAGATAAGAAATATCACGAAATTTACATACAAAAAAGGTTGCATAGAATCTTGCATTTGGAGTTGATGGCAATACGTTTAATTTGAGGGACTAAACGCATAGATTCATCTTGTCAATCAAATGCAAATATGTGACCCCAATCCTCAAAACGACATTATGTCGGGTGACCAGGATTCTAAAAAATGAATTTGTATTAAAAATACATTTTAAAATCTTTGCTGAAGTTAATGTGTTTAAATAGGAGGATGACGGTAAATTCTGTAAGTGCGTAAAACAAACTGCCATATTTCTGATTGATTTTTTTTAAAACGTATAATTCACCTTTCGGCACGTTTTCCACACCAACACAATGCTTAGTTGAGGTCAGGGGTCATTAATGATATCAATTGGTAGGATTAACTTTTTTGTCCTATCGATATTTCAACCTTCCAATCTTGGAAGTGAACAAAAAACCACTAACAAATAACTGGTTTTTATCTTTGGCCAGAAAACATTTCATTCAACGGCCAATCGACTAGATGACCCAAACTTTTCAAAAAGGCTCAAACCTCATGTTTATGATATTTTTTAATGTATGCAACATAAACTCATGATAAATCACTATAGATGTCTAATGCCCAATTCTTTCGGTGACAGATTACGAAAACATCTGATTCTATGTTAATCTTGGTAAGAATAAATGTCTAGTCGGAAGATTGATTACCTTTGTAAAGTGACGAGATGGGAAAGGGACAGAAGTGTCGGAGGGATGACACAAAATGGAAAAAGATATGGGTCATTCAGTCAATGAACGAAAGAATTGTAAGGTTCAAAGCGTTTTCTGAAAGGCCAATCTGTTCTTTTTATCAACACTGACTTCTCCTTTCCCTCTCCATCCACGAATAAATTCAACTGGTCACGTCAGTCCTTCCGAGCCATAAAATCCCATGGAACTTAAAATTATCGCAGTTTCTGTAGCATTATAGGGAAAGCGGTAATTCTTGCTACCCATTGATTTGGACGTTTGCAAATTGCAAAGCACTTTCCATCAGATCTAAGACTCAGCTATCCACTCACAACTGGTTGGACTGAGGGTAACCCCCCCCCCCCCCCACCAAAAACCCCCCCCCCCCCCCCCCAAAAAAAAACAGACTCTACACGGGTTGAAAATGGGCGGCTGGAGTGCAGTCGAGTTCTTCACTTTATATTTTATTGGAAGCCCCTATAGCATAGAATAACCATTGAAAATCAACCTTATATCTACATCTTGGGCGTTGAGTAATAAAATATTTCTAGTTACTTCCCGATACGGTAGCTAATATCAAATACTATATGTTATAATAGTTCAAAAGAACTATTTCGAGAAATTATACTTTGTGTGAGGTCCCCATCACGTTTAGGAGTCATTGATTATTCTGCTCATCGCATCCATACAGCAATTGCAAGGAGTTTTATTGCCATGCTCTAAACCCTTTACAACTGAGAATCACCTGGTGGCCAACGTTCATTTAACCGTTTAACTACAATACCCAATTTCTTTCATACTATAAGCACCATCCCCCTCCCCTCCCCCACCTTTTAAAATATCTGGACGTTACTGCAGACCTAATCGTTTTCACCAAGTGCTCTGTTACAACGATACAACCCGGGCTTCAAACAAGGAAACTATTTTAACAAAGTGAGTCGTTACAACGGTACAGCCCGGGCTTCAAATGAGTCATACCGGGTTACTTCTCTCCAGATGAAAATGGTAAGTCAAGATGTCAAAGTGGAATAGACCTGAACTCAGTCTTTAATGCGTTAAAATTGTATTTAAACGACACGTGCAGGTGTTATAGGAGCTTGGACAGTATTTTAGACAAAAAGTATATGAAGCACTTCTGAATTGTGAGTCAAACTCTGACAGGAAAATACCTATCTCAAAGACAAGGAATTGAACTCGGAGTTCAAACACACAACCCCCGTTATTTGACGGGAAATATAATTACACTTTCAATTGAAAACATACATTTAACTCTCTGGAGTTCACCTCATTGAAAATCGAAAAAAAATGTTCGATTTTCCATGCATATGAACTCGAGAGAGTTAAGAAGTTCCATTAGTATTCACATCGGTCCTCACTGTAAAGCTCATCTATTACACATCTTTTTCATTGGGCGAAAAAAAAAGTCTTTATCTGTAGACACGAATTAATTGTGAGTACCGAGAGCTCTAATCGATCGGGTTTATGATGCAAAACTGTACGCTTTATTCTGGAATACTGAGCCCAAAAGCTATAGGATATTATTATAATCTTACCGAGAAAGAGGTAACGAGGGATTGAATCTCCTGATATAGTTGAGTGACATTATCGATCATAATCTCGTCTTCGTAAAAGGACAGGAAGTGGCAACAAAAAAGGACACACTTGCGAGAGGAGACAAGTGTGTCTGACTGGCAGCTGTGGTTTGGACATGGCGTTGTTTGGGTGGTATTGGATCATGGAATTTAGAAACTACGTAAAAAGCAACGACTATTTCCACTGTGATACTGGGTTTGTGTCTCTTCTTTTGTCGTCGTTTTCGTCATTGGTCAAGAAAACTGATGCCAAGTGAAAATGATGTTAGATAATAACTTGAAAAATGTGACAAATTAGGACGGCTGGCGCTATTTCGTACACACGTGCGTTTTTTTTCCAGATCTTCATCACAAACTTAATGATCAGTGATTGAAGGGTAACAATCAAAATTTCCAAGCTGAAAAATAAAAGTTTTAAAATAAATAAATAAATAGCTATGATCAACTATGCTGCCTCATAGCGACAAAACGACTTATTTCGGGGGAAAATACTTATGTATCCATTTGTAATCTGTTGATAACATTTTAATTATTCTTTTTTTAAAATTTAAGATCTAGCATAATTTCTTTTCTTTTTTGTTGTTAGTGTTGTTGTTTTGTTTTGTTTTTGCTTGTAATGCGTCTTATCATGTTAACCTAGGTGGAACAGCTGTAGATATTGGGTTATCCTTAAAACAACGGAATGTGGATCTCATGTCCGTCTGTCGTGTAGTAAGAAGAACGCTCTTGCCTCCCTTGTAAATGGACAGGAAGTAAGAGAAGACTGGACATGCAAGAGACGACGAACGCGAGCACGAGTGAATGAATGATGGTGGCTGGGTCATTTGAGAGGACGTATGGACATTAAAACCGTTTTAATGTCACGTTGTAAGCGGGTTGATTTAGTATTTGGAAGTGAAGTTCATCGTTAGACATGCAAATTAGATATAGACCTCGTCCCGCATTATCGTAAAACTTAACTTTTTACTGCGGCAAATGTGAACTGGACCTCAAATGGAATATTTGCCTAATCATAAATTGTTATAGGAAATGCTAGAATGTCTGATACAAGACATTATCATCAATACCACCACCACCACCACCATCACCACCACCATAACCATAACCAATAATAACAACAACAACAACACCTTCATCACCTTCACCACCACCACAATCACTACAACCGGCGTTATTTTCCACATCTCTCAAGTACACATGTGCCAACCCTTAATAATTCTTACTTTCTCAACTCAATGTTGCTTTTTCTATTTCCAGTTTCTCATTGAAAGGTAACTGCTGTAATCTAGATGGACACATTTATTTGTCCAGTTTGAACAAACATTTAAAAAAAAATATCGATAAATTAAAATGACCCGAAACTTTTCAAAATAAATCTCCAATTTGGAACTTTGACGAGTCTCAACAGTGTTCTGGTCAAATTGACAAAAAAGTGTGTTGTTTTTTTTGTTTTTTTTTGAGAGTGGCGTATATGAGTTGGTAATAACATTTAATTTGGAGGCATACAGTTAACGATCGTTGAAATCATTAATTTTAATTGGATTCCTTCAGAGTCGTGAAATATTGATTTAACAAAGTTTTAGAATCACTTTTTAAAAAACACACGCACACACACACACACACACATACACGCACTTACACATAATACAAACACGTACACACAAAGATGACCTTTTTATTTTTGAGAATCATATTATTGATTAAGGCTCCTCGACTTGATAGAATTAATGAGAATGGTAAACTGGACGCGAAATTTTCCCACTATTCAGCTCTTATAAGCTCTAATTTATGACATGAAAGTACTGCGTTGCCTCTCAGGCAGGCACCTTTGAGAGAGAGAGAGAGAGAGAGAGAGAGAGAGAGAGAGAGAGAGAGAGAGAGAATGAAAGAAAGAAAGAAAGAAAGAGAGAGAGAAAAAAAAGAGAGAGAGAGAAAGTAAGAGAGAGAGAGAAAGAAAGAAAGAAAGAAAGAGAGAGAGAGAGAGAGAGAGAGAGAGAGAGAGAGAGAAAGAAAGAAAGAAAGAAAGAGAGAGAGAGAGAGAGAGAGAGAGAGAGAGAGAGAGAGAGAGAAGGGGGAGAAATAACATTTTTAATGTTAATGGTAACCTCAATGTAAGACGTATGGATATTTTATCTCTCTTAAAAGATAGACTCTAGACGAATGTCGAGAAGTAAATAAAACCAACCAAAGGAGAAGAAGAGGAGGAGGCGTTGGTTGGAGGGGAGGGGGAGATAAGGAGGAGTGAGGAGATGAGGAGGGAGGAGGAGGAGGAGGAGGAGGTCGAGAGGAGAGAAGAGTGAAGAAGAGAAAAGAAGAGAAGAAGAAGAGAAGAAGAAGAGAGAAGAAGAAGAAAGAAGAAGAAGAAGAAGAAGAAGAAGAGAAGAGAAGAAGAAGAGAAGAAGAGAAGAAGAAGAAGAAGAAGAAGAAGAAGAAGAAGAAGAAGAAGAGAAGAAGAAGAAGAAGAAGAGAGAAGAAGAAGAAGAAGAAGAAGAAGAAGAAGAGAAGAAAGAAGAAGAAGAAGAAGAGAAGAAGAAGAAGAAGAGAGAAGAAGAGAAGAAGAAGAAGAAGAAGAAAGAAGAAGAAGAAGAAGAAGAAGAAGAAGAAAGAAGAAGAAGAAGAAGAAGAAGAAGAAGAAAGAAGAAGAAGAAGAAGAAGAAGAAGAAGAAGAAGAAGAAGAAGAAGAAGAAGAAGAAGAAGAAGAAGAAGAAGAAGAAGAAAGAGAAGAAGAAGAAGAAGAAGAAGAAGAAGAAGAAGAAGAAAGAAGAAGAAGAAGAAGAAGAAGAAGAAGAAAGAAGAAGAAGAAGAAGAAGAAGAAGAAGAAGAAGAAGAAGAAAAGAAGAAGAAGAAGAAGAAGAAGAAGAAGAAGAAGAAGAAGAAGAAGAAGAAGAAAGAAGAAGAAGAAGAAGAAGAAGAAGAAGAAGAAAGAAGAAGAAGAAGAAGAAGAAGAAGAAGAAGAAGAAGAAGAAGAAGAAGAAGAAGAAGAAGAAGAAGAAGAAGAAGAAGAAGAAGAAGAGAAGAAGAGAAGAAGAAGAAGAAGAAGAAGAAGAAGAAGAAGAAGAAGAAGAAGAAGAAGAAAGAGAAGAAGAAGAAGAAGAAAGAAGAAGAAGAAGAAGAAGAAGAAGAAGAAGAAGAAGAGAGAAGAAGAGAAGAAGAAGAAGAAGAAAGAAGAAGAAGAAGAAGAAAGAAGAAGAAGAAGAAGAAGAAGAAGAAGAAGAAGAAGAAGAAGAAGAAGAAGAAAGAAGAGAAGAAGAAGAAGAAGAAGAAGAAGAAGAAGAAAGAAGAAGAAGAAGAAGAAGAAGAAGAAGAAGAAGAAGAAGAAGAAGAAGAAGAAGAAAGAAGAAGAAGAAGAAGAAGAAGAAGAAAGAAGAAGAAGAAGAGAAGAAGAAGAAGAGAAAGAAGAGAAGAAGAAGAAGAAGAAGAAGAGAAGAAAGAAGAAGAAGAGAAGAAGAAGAAGAAGAAGAAGAAGAAGAAGAAGAAGAAGAAGAAGAAGAAGAGAAGAGAAGAAGAAGAAGAAGAAGAAGAAGAAGAAGAAGAAGAAGAAGAGAAGAGAAGAAGGAAGAAGGAAAGAGAAGAGAGAAGAAGAAGAAGAAGAAGAAGAAGAAGAAGAAGAAGAAGAAGAAGAAGAAGAAGAAGAAGAAGAAGAAGAAGAAGAAGAAGAAGAAGAAGAAGAAGAAGAAGAAGAAGGAAGAAGAAGAAGAAGAAGAAGAAGAAGAAAGAAGGAAGAAGAAGGAGAAGAAGGAAAGAAGAAGAAGAAGAAGAGAAGAAAGAAGAAGAAGAAGAAGAAGAAGAAGAAGAAGAAGAAGAAGAAGAAGAAGAAGAAGAAGAAGAGAGAAGGAGAGGAGGAGGAGGAGGAGGAGGAGGAGGAGGAGGAGGGGAGGAGGAGAGAGGAGGAGAGGGAAGGAATGGATGAGGAGGGGAGGAAAAAGAAGAAAAAGGGGAGGAGAAGGAGGATGAGGAGGCGGAGAGGAGGGATAGGAGAGAGGAGGAATAGGAGAGGAGGAGATGGCGATTGCAGTGATTTGGTAATTTGGTCTATTTTGACCACATGTAAATAATATGATCGTAATGACAACGCAACGGCATTAGCATTGACATTGCCATTAACATCACCTCCTGTCATCTATGTCGTGTTCCACAGAATACCCTCTGATTCCCCTCACAAACAAACGGATGTAATGTGTCATCAGCCGATGACAGTTCTCTTGATCCACTTGAAATATTGAGTCCGGACAATTTTATTGCAATTTATACTTTATACTGACCTACTGTTCTTATCATCTTCCTTTACTGAGCTCTGTCCAGGTAGCGATACAAAAAGTCACTTTGTGTTTTACTGACAAAACACTTTTTTTCTTGTCATT
>NC_088360.1:82932125-82939625 GCF_034508935.2 Berghia stephanieae | reverse complement strand
TCTCTCTCTCTCTCTCTCTCTCTCTCTCTCTTTCTCTCAGTCAAGATATTTTATGTGTAAAATATGTTTCTAAGCTTTTTGAAAAATCTCTCAAATAATCACTTAATTAGGATCTTGGTATTGGGTGTTCAGCAGGCAATTGTAACTTTCTGTGGTTGGGAGGTTGTTAAATTAATTATACTTTTGGGTAATTCTATTGAAGCATTATTGAAGAAAAAAAAACAATAAGGAAAAAAACTTTAAAGATGAAAATGAGAATTCGGATGTCAATACTTTGCTTTATTTTAAATAGAGTAGAGACAATATTAGAAATCACTACATTCCACACCAATCAACAAGGTTTGTCTCTTGGAAAATATATTGTTATTACGATTTTGTTCTTATAGATAGATGAATGAATGAACGAATGAATGATAGAATTGGTATATGATAGAGTGGGTGGATATAAGCATTTAAAGCCTTTGAATGTCAACGATGAATAAAAGATAAGAAACATATAAAATGCCGCTTTAACCATAAGTGCCGTACACTGGAAAAAATTGTATACAAATTTCGCCAGAAAACTGGTCCTTCAAATATATCAATCGATTTAAATGACCCTCATCCTGGCAAAAACTCTCAAACCATTGACCTCGCAAGGTCTCAGGTTTGAGAGTTTCTGCCAAGATAAAGGTCATTTGAATCGATGGATATTAATTTGAAGGATCAGTTTTCTGGCCAAATTTTTAAATACGTGTTTTTTTTTTTAACAGTACGGCTTCTAACGGGTTAATCAACAGGGGAAAAACGCAGTTCAAAGCGTGAATAAGTTATTTCAACGCCATTAAGTTGAAAAGAAGACACAAACATTTCTCAATGACTTCATAAAGCTATTTTAATATTTGTAGTTTACTATTAGCCCTACACTCGTGAAGACCTAAAAGAAAAAAATAGAGAACATGTTTGCTTCGAGGCGGACAGATAAAAAATGATCATTAAGAACCTTTCGGGGCCCCATCTTTACATCCATCGAAAAATGAGATAGTTTAGTAAGAATCCATTGTATGAGACATAAATGAGCGCCGCGAAAAATGTTATTACTCCAGATCGCAGAACGCTCTTTAACTACTAGATGTTTCATTTCAAGGAAGTGGGTTTGTGAGGATCAAACAAACTACTAATTATAATAACTTTTGATGTCCAGCTAAGCGTTTGTTGCAATCAGTACCGTCGTCTTCATCAGTGACAGTAAGTACACCAAGAACTCTAAATTCTTTGAAAGCTCAAGCTTATTTTGCGATATTTTTAAAGGAAATAAACAGCACCTTCTAAGGATACGGTCATACGGTAACATTTGTAAATATTGAGACAAACGTGTGTATGTAAAAAGGAATATGGCGCTGGCTTCCGGCGACAACAGACGTGTTGTGAATGTTTACCTATTTTCTACACATATTTTTATTCATTTATCATTCAATCGTCGGAATTTACGCCTAATTTTTATTCAAAATGGATGTGAAGTATATATTGTTCCTGATTTTTATATTTATTAGTATATTTATAAGCATAAATGGTGTTTTAGCCTGTAATTTTGCTGCCAAAAGCCTATCGAAAACTTATACTCCAGAGACTCTCCGATCCCTCCAACCCGTGTCACCCCCACCACCCACTATTGACACATCGTTTATTAAAGTAAGAAAGAGGGGGAGAAAAGGAGGAATAAAAACAAAATTTAACAGACGGCCTTTTCGTCCATTTTTACCCTGTGTAGTGACAGGTAATGTAAGATCACTGAAAAATAAAATTGATGAACTGTTTTCACTGTGTCGTTTTAATAGTGACTATCGTCAAGCCTCCATAATAGCGTTAACAGAGACTTGGCTATCTCCTCACATACCATCATCATGTTTTAATATTGAACAATATTCACTATTTCGAGGAGATCGGACTAATGTAAATAAACGAACTGGGGGTGGGGTGTGCACATATATTAACAACAAATGGTGCCACCCCAATAACTGTCATATAAAGAAAATGTATTGTGACGACTATATTGAATTTATTACTGTTTCGTCACGACCATATTATCTACCCCGGGAATATACTCATGTCATCATCATCAACGTCTACATTCCACCATCATCAGACAACACCACAGCGAAAAATATTTTGAGGAAAGAAATACAGGACATTCAAATTAAGTCACCCGATGCCGTATTGATGGTCACTGGCGATTTTAACCAATGTAACGATTTTACTCTCCCGGGACTTCATCAATACGTGGACTGCGAGACAAGGGACAAAAAAAATTAGATTTATTCCTGTGTAATATTAAAAATAGTTATAAATGTTTACCCCGGGCCCCATTAGGTTTATCTGACCACTGCATGCTCTTGCTACTCCCCACCTACCGCCCTGTTTTTAAACGTGTAAAACCAGTAAAGAAAAGTGTACAGATCTGGAACGGAAGTGTGTGTGAAGATTTGCGTGGTTGTTTTGAATGCACTGACTGGAATGTTTTTATCGAATCATGTGATAGTGTGGATGAGCTGAATGACTGTGTGAGTGAGTATTTAAAATTCTGTGAACAGCTAGTGTCTTGTAAAAAAGAAATAAAATATTATCCTAACAACAAGCCTTGGATAACAAAAGATCTAAAACTTTTATTGAACCAAAAGAAAACTCTCTATACTAGTGGAAACAGAAAAGATCTGAAAACAAAACAAAAAGAGATAAAGAGGGTAATATCTAGTTGTAGAGACAAGTACAAAAATAAAATTGAAAAATGCTTTTCTTCTGGGGATATACGGGACACGTGGCGGGGGCTTAAAACTGCTGTTAACTATAATCCAAAGCCCACGATTATATCAGAAGATTTCGAAATTGAAACTTTAAATAAATTTTATTCACGTTTCGACACAGCAAACAAATTTGATATTGAAAATGAAAAACATAAATTAGACAGGGCTTTGGAAGATGAAATGACTATTGAGGTCAGTGAGGAGGAAACGAGATTCGTATTTTCGAAACTAAACGAGAGGAAGGCTGCTGGGCCGGATGGATTGAAAGGAAAACTATTAAAAGAATGTGCCCATCAGCTTTCCCCCATTTATACACATATTTTTAACTGGTCCCTCCAATGCGTTTCGATCCCTGAAATTTGGAAAACTTCAAAAATTATTCCTGTTCCAAAAAAAGAAAAACTTGAAACTATGAACGATCTCAGACCTGTTGCGCTGACTTCAATAGTCATGAAATCTTTAGAAAAACTTGTTCTTGTTAAAATTAGGAATCAGTTTATGCCATTGAGTGATAGTCATCAATTTGCTTACAAACCAGGACGTGGCGTAGAGGATGCCATTTTGCTGTTTACAAACAACATCTACAGGCATCTAGATCACGCTAGGAGCTATTGCAGATTGCTTTTTGCAGATTTTTCTTCAGCGTTCAATACAATGCAACCTCAGTTGGTTGTTCAAAAATTGACTAGTCTGAATTTAAACAAGTATATAATTGCTTGGGTGCTCGAATTTCTTACGGAGAGAGCACAATATGTTCAATTAGGACAAAACAAATCTTCCTGTATAACTACAAATACTGGTGCTCCTCAAGGTTGTGTATTGTCCCCTGTATTATTCACAATATACACGAATGACTGTATAAGTCAAAACCTGAGTGTACCTTTAATAAAGTTTGCAGATGACACCGCTCTTCAAGGCCTCATAACAAATGGCAACGAAGTGGCTTATAGGCAAGAAATTGATAGATTTGTGTCTTGGTGTGATGCCCACCACCTAGAGCTTAACATAAGCAAGACAAAGGAGCTAGTGATTGACTTTAGGAGAGTGAAGGAACCGATAGAACCGTTAAAATTAAAGGACCAATTCGTCCAGCGAGTTCCTCACTACAAATACCTTGGTGTAACGATTGATGACAGGCTCAAGTGGGATGAACACTTGAAAATAATTAGGCATAAGATGTGCAGACGTACATATTTTTTATCAAAACTCTCTCAGTTTAGAATAGATAAAACCCTCTGCACATTATTTTATAGAGCAGTAATCGAAAGTGTTTTGTCATTTTGTATAACAGCTTGGGGAGGCAATTGCTTCGCAGTGGAAAGGAACAAAATAAATTCAAATATTAAAAAATCCATTAAACGCTATATAAATGATGTTGACGATGTAGATCTTTTATACGAGAAATTTTGTATAACTAAAATAACTAAAATATTAAATGACCAGTATCATCCACTAAGACCATCAATTATTATGTCAGAAAGAAGTGGTCGCCCTTTCTCTATTTCAACGAAAACAGAGAGACACCGAAAATCTTTTCTGCCGTCCAGTATTAGGCTTTATAACAACAAGCAATAATCATTTTATATAATTATTTCTCATTTTTACTTTTTTTAAATATAAATATTAATTTATTAATTTATTTGTTTTTCAATCTTTTCAATTTTCAATTTATAGTGACAGTTTTAACTATTTTACAGTGTTGATATTATTCATATTATAAAGCGCAGCTCTGGTTATAGAGCTGCTCCTTTTTTTATTTTTTATTTATTTTTTATTTATTTATTTATTTATTTTTTTATATATACATCCTATTTCCATTGTATTTTTATTGTGTAAATTATAACACGTCTGTACAAAAAATTTCCTTTTTGGGATGCAATAAAGTATTATTATTATTATTATTATTATTATTATTATTATATAGATAATATGTTTAAATGGTATGCTTTGAATGGAACGGGAATGGAACGGGAATCAATCAAATTAGCTGTCAATTGTGCTTTCTTGATTTAATACAGACAGTTTGTTTCATGTGTCCTAAAGATTAAAATTGAGCTTTTGAGCTTTTTTATAGCGCAATATCCACTAAAGCGCTTTACAAGGGGTCCCTGGTCAACAGCAACATTTAACATATAGGACGAGACATGACGCCTGTTAGGCGATATTACAATTTTTCGGACAAAGACAACGCTGTTAACGGTCAGGTACTCATTTTACACCTGAGTACGGTGAGAGAATATGAGTAAAGAGTCTTTTCCAATGACTCAACTATGCGCCGAGCGAGGCTCGAACCCAGGAACTTCCGATCCGAAAGCGAGTGTCATACCACTTGACCACATAGCCGCACAAAGATTACAAAAGCAAGCTATACTATAGGTGTATCATATCCTCTTACCTTACCTCGCAGCGAAGATAACCAAACTAGAATAATATATACTAAATAGAATATATTGAAGCCATAACCAACAATCTTACTCCTCTTTACACAGTTAAATCATACCAAATTCCAAGTCAATCTGTTTGAACAGCCGTTACGATGCAAACAGCCGTAGGAAGGAAGAGCGTTATAAACTGGGAGGTTATATCGAGACATCGATTGAACAACATGTACATCGGCTTATCTATCACTGGGGAAACTACGGACTGAAGATTAGCCTCGGTGATTTGGCAAATAAGTCAAGATTTGAGTCAATCTTTACCCAGTTAACTGCTGTACTCTGGAAAAACTCGTATTTAAAAATTGGCCAAAAAATTCGTCCTTCAAATATTGATTGATTTAAATGACATTCATCTTGGCAAAAACTCTCAAACCGGAGACTTCCGCAAAATCCCTGGTTTGAGAGTTTTTGCCAAGATCATGGTCGTTGGTCGATATATAAAGGACGAGATTTCTGGCCAAATATTTAAATACGAGTTTTTCCAGAGTACGGCAGTTAACTGGGCAAACTTAAAATAAATCTGTCATACTTTCATACTTGCTATGTGAATATCCGAGAATCGACAAACTTGTGCTGGGAGGGATTAAAACAAAAATACACTCACGTTTTTAAGTAAGGAAAATTAAACGTATGTTTTTATCAAAATGATTTGTGTTTATTTATGGAGCTTTGTCATGTTTATTTTGATCTATAGTTTTACGAATTCTAAATTAATGAATAATAATTAGGATTTTATGTTTAAAGCAAACTGACCAACTACATTAAAAACCCAAACTCATGAATAAATTTGGCAAACACGAACTACAAGTATCAAGCCATGTAAAGCAATAAATTACCAACAATAGGTAAACCCGTGGTCACAACAAAGAATGGAAAAGGTTTATAGCAAGAAAAGGAATAAATATAATATACCTAAAATGAATGTCTTTTTTCCAATGGCTTTCATTCAAAAAGTGTATATCATATGTATTCTTATTTCAAAGCGCTTCAAAATGATCATTTTTCCAAGGTTGATATCCTAAAATAATATAATTCGGAAGACAAGAGAGATTTTTTTTGGCACTTGAATGGTATATTTAATTTTTTGATTAAATAAAATTCTTGTAAGTATTATAGAAGTATGTGTCCCTCTGAAATGTACGTCCTTCAATAGGGTTGGCAAAACCATAATTCGTGAATTGAAAGCTTTTCCAATGAGAGAAAAGGACCTGACCTGTCTAACAACGGTCTCCTCACACGAGTGGAATTCGTAGATTCGCCCATTTACACCCATTGCAACAAAAATATTTTAGAAGTTGGAGGACAACGAGCAACTGGTACTACTGCTACTACTACTACTACTACTACTACTACTACTACTACTACTACTACTACTACTACCACTACTACTACTACTACTACTACTACTACTACTACTACTACTACTACTACTACTACTACTACTACTACTACTACTACTACTACTACTACTACTAACTACTAACTACTACACTACAACTACTACCACTACTATTACTACTACTACTACTACTACTACTACTACTACTTCTACTACTACTACTGCACTACTACTACTACTACTACTACTACTACTACTACTACTACTACTACTACTACTACTGATGATGATTATAATAATAATAATATTAATAATAATAATAATAATAATAATAATAATAATAATAATAATAATAATAATAATAATAATAATAATAATAATAATAATAATAATAATAATAAATATAGAAACGAAATATATATATTGTTTATAGAACAATAAAGTAGTGCCGCGCTGAGGACCGGACCGAGGACCGGTCCCACGGTCTTTTAGCTGTGAACCGTAGTCCAGTCCCAAAGAGGAAGACCGCCGGCGGTCCTCACTTCTTATCACCTTTCAACGGTCTCGCGCCATACTACTTCCCCAGCGATTCGTTGCCTCGGTCCTTTGCCTATCTTCCACCAATCACCACCCATCCCACTTAATTAATCGCACCCACCCCCCTTTGCCATACACTAAACGACACAGACGACCATAGAGGCAGACGACCACCTCCCTCCACTCCGCAAACCGCCCTTTCGTGTGTGAGATGGGGGAACAGGAGGCGCACGCCTTGGACGATTCCATTATACGGGGTAAATTTCAAAATTTACTACACCATAATGATCGCAATGACAATGATCTATGATGAAGGCATGACCCCTCTTCTCTAATGGGTTATTGTTTGAAATGTATGTGACTACTAAAGATGTGTGTGTGTGTGTGTGTGTGTGTGTGTGTGTCG
>NC_088360.1:82924625-82927125 GCF_034508935.2 Berghia stephanieae | reverse complement strand
GTCAGAGGGTGCAATAAAACATTATGTAGACTTACTTCGTAATGTTATTATCTATAATGAGTGTGTTTTGAGGTTCACATAAAATTGTGAGGAGAGGGTTACCTTCTCGGTGATAAATTGTCTCTCTTTTCCTATTTGTTTGACAATGTGTGTGCAATGAAACATGTCATTTTCAAAAACTAGAGGTGCCTAAATGTGCCCATAAGATGGAGAGAAAGTGACTTCCTCTCCATGTCATTTTCATTCTGGTGCTCGAATCCACGACGCTTTAATCCAATGGGTTCTCATTTCGCCTCTCAGCCATTTCCTTTTCCGACTCGGACATACGTACTTTACATTACTGATCTTTCACGGATTTTGCGACATGTTTAATTAATTTCAGCACCAGTAGTAGTTTTGTTTGGTTTTTTTAAAGAAAGAAAAAGAAAGAAAGGTGGTAGATTAGTCAATAGGTTTAGACGTAACTAACAGGCACCACAGAATAACGCGAGACTGAAGGGTTTAGCTAGACTAATAAGAATTTGAAAAACACACCCAAAAAAAAAGGATCATAGAGCGATATATAACATAGACGAGGAAAGCTGACGTCACCAGGATCTTATGGGCATTTGCGTCTTTTTAAACACAATAGGATTCAATAGTCGTAACGTCACTTCCTTCCTAATGACGCATGGTAACTTATAACACTGGCTCTGAACAATCGCGGACACCCTTATGAAATATTTATCCGGCGAGCATAACAGCGTATCCAGAGGAAAAAAACACATAAATTTGATCATGTTTTGACTTTTACACATTCTGATGATATATGAAAAGTTCAAGCCAGCATGAAGAATAAAAAGTAATGATTTTCTTTGTTTAGAACCAAGATGCCCGCCGTTGCCGGGCGGCGTGACGTCAGACTACTGAGTCCAATTGCCACTAATGATAATGTGTTGTTTTTTTGGGGGGTTTTTTGTTCTGTTTGTTATTTATTATCAAATAAAGGGAATTATTATTGTTTTTTCTGTTTTGTTTTGTTTTGTTTTGTTGTTGTTGTTGTTGTTATTGTTCATTTCTTTTATTTAGGGGGGGGGGGGTTGTTGTTTTTGTTGGGTTCTTTTTTTGTTTGTTTTGTTTTGTTTTGCTAATTACGTCAATTTCTTTATGGGAGGTTCTTTTGGTTTGGTTTTATGTTTTGATTTGTTTTTGTTTGTTTTCGTTTGTTTGTTTTTCTTTTGTTTTAAATTCTTTTCTCCACATTGCTCCAATGATAACTGGTGTGAGGAGAAGAAGCTTTGTTCAAAGTACTGTGAGGTGCTTGCTTACCTTTTTTTATGAAATAAACAGGGAGTTAGATCTATGAGCCACACGTGGGAATTTTCATTCGTTTATTTATCATCCAAACCTGGTCTCAACCTGATAAAACACGCATCAATATGGCTTAATACTCTTATCTCAGATCCAAATTCCCAAATGAAACAAAAGGTTGAGAGGAGAGAGCATTATAACCAACGACAAGAAGGGTGAGATTATAATACAGTGCGTAAGGAGATGTAGATAGCGGATAGAGCAGACAGGGAAATGATTATTTTGATATGGAGACTCGAATTTAATATAAGGCTGGTGATAAATATGAATAATAATATACAGTGTGGCTTTGTGATCTTGTGGTATGGCACTAGCTATCGGACGTGTAGGTCCCTAGTTCAAGTCCTGGTCTGACAGGCGCAACGTTGAGTCCTCTGATAAGGCTCTTTTTTCATAGTCTCTTACCATAAAAGTTTAAAAGTACTCTAACAGCACTTGCTCTGTCCAACAACAACAACAAAAAAATTAATAAATGAATAAAATTGTAATAGCGTCTTAGAGGCGTAATGCATTGTCCTATGTCGTATGTTAAATGTGACTGATGGCATGGGACCTCGTGTACAGCGATTTGAGCATAATCAATGGGTATTGCGCTATAAAAAAGCTCAGGTCTTTATAGAAAACAAACTTAGCTGGAATAGAGAGTAAGGCCAGTTGAAAAAAAAAGACGATAATCAAGATTGGGTTTTAAAGGTGGGGATAGTGAGGTTAGAAAAGTGAGAGAAGGATGAGATTGCCGAGAGGAGAAGGAGGAAGAAGAAATGGGGCAGGAAGAAGAGGAGGGAGGAAGAGGAGGAGAAGGAGAGGACAGGAGTGGAGAACAAGGAAGATGTTAAGAAGAAAAAAACAAGAGTTATGCAGAGAAGGAAGTATAGGATGGTGGTGGTGGTGGTGGTGGTGGTGGCGGTGGTGGTGGTGGTGGTGGTGGCGGTGGTGGTGTCAGTGAAGGCGACGGTGATGTTGTTGATGGTGTAGAAGTTATATCATATTCATCAAATCGAAAAATGCCATCAGCCTTTGAGAGTCACGCATGAACGGTGTAGTGAATTATGTATTGAACTTGTATTTTTCCTACACAATATGACAGCTGACTGACATGCTGGGGCAATTATTGTAAGGAGACTGCTTTCAATATGTCATGTTTTAAGTT
>NC_088360.1:82909625-82917125 GCF_034508935.2 Berghia stephanieae | reverse complement strand
ATAAACTCTTAAAACAAAACAGGAAGGTTGATATTCGATTTGTCTCTGACAACATCGAAAAAGAACAAAAAAAAAAAAATAAAAAAAACGATAATATCTGACAATGGATAAATTAAATAATTATTTGTAAACGTGAACAAATGTGTCATTATACATAAGACAATGCACATTAATTCGATCAAGTTAACTCTGAGCCTAATATTATTTATTTTGAATCAAAAACTTATTTCCTGGAAGCAATGATACAATTTTACCTCTCATACCACAGGTTTAAAATCTCGTAGACTAATTTTCTTCCAAGTAATTTGGTTTTCTTTTTTTCTCCACATAAAGACAGTACATATTGTATTTAAAATGTATTCATGGGGCAATTTCTTTTGTTATGTTTTCCATTTTGTTAGAATTAACAAAGAAATTTTTTTTTTTTTTAAGTGAAATATAAACATGAATTTAAACTCTAGTCAGGAAAAAATACAAGAAAAAGAAACGTTTTGAACAGATGTCCCTTTGAATCTTAATTACATAGGCATGCCAATATTAACTTGAAGGCAAAAGTCATAATTTTCAACTATTCAAATGTAAGACAATTCATTTTTTTTCTTCTCAGATCATAGCACCTCATGATACAAAACTCAAAGAGTGTGAGCCTTGACACATGCAATGAAGTCACCCATGCCTCAAAACAAATAAATCAAGACATATATCAAATCCTAGAGACAATGTCAACTCTCAAGAATTCCTAATACAACTCCATGTAAATGTTGCTGCTCGAAGCTCGAAGAAATAAATAATAATGTGAAATTGAATGTAAGCTTCAATTTAATTTAAAAAACAGATCAAATGAACGTTTCGGGTTTCCCCTTTATCAACAAAACAGGATGAATGAAACACCACAGATGAGTGAGATAATAATAATAATAATAATAATAATAATAATAATAATAATAATAATAATAATAATAATAATAATAATAATAATAATAATAATAATATACCTTTATTGTCCTCAAAAAAGTGGCAATTTGTCATTTGGTTACACATTTATAACAATACAATATTGACATAGACACACTCACACAAATGCACGAGTAACATAGTAGTCATCGAAAAAAAACCCCAAAAATACAACAAACAAACAAACAAACCGGCATCAACAACAACAACAACAGCATCATCATCGTCATCATCATCATCATCATCATCAACATCATCATCATCATCATCATCATCACCATCTGATGTGGTAATGGCGTAGTTAAGATTCATCTGTGGTGTTTCATTCATCCTGTTTTGTTGATAAAGGGGAAACCCGAAAAGTTCATTTGATCTGTTTTTGTAATTAAATTGAAGCTTACATTCAATTTCACATTATCATTTATTAATACGACTTTAATACATGGCAAATCTTATTATTTCTTCATCGACACTCTTATCTCTTATACTCCATCCTTGTCGCTTAGAAATTCAAATAACACTGATCTCTTCCTAAAGCATCACATTTCCCCATCAGATCAAACATGTTGAACTTTGGATTCAATCTTTTTCTGGAATTCTTCAGACTGGAGCTGATCTAGTGTCAAAAGGGATAGTCCGAGCTGATCTTTCTGTTTAAAAAAAAAAATTAATAAAAAATAAAACAAGGTGAAAAAAATGGAAATAATTGAGTTGTTTGTTTTTTGTTGCTGTTTTTTGTTGGCTTTTTAAAAAAATTAAGTTAAAAATAAAGTCAAGTTGACTATTTACAGCACTGATTATATTTGCCATCACCATTACTACAGAAAAAAAATCGCTATACTTTAAATATCACAATATTATGAGCGAAGACTATATCAAAAATATCAAATAAATGATAAAGAGAGTTTTCCATTGGCTCAAACCCTCAAGAAAAATTTTGAAAAGAAAAGTAAAAAAACAATTTTCTCAGCTTATGGCTAAATCAGATTACTGTCACTATGATATCTTGAAAGTAGATGAACACTTGCTTGTTTTTCGTTGTTGTTGTTTTGTGTGTGTTTCTTTATTATTGGAGTTTTTAACTGGTCTTGTTTTTTGGGGGTTTTTTGGGTTTTTTTTTTGTGTGTCTTTTTTGCTGCGATTTGTAGTTATTGTTTGTTTGCTTTCAAAATCTGTTTTAGTTTAGTTTTTCATTAGTTTTTTTTATGGGGGGGGGGGGGGGGGGCGTGTTTGTTGGGGTTATTTTTTTTTTGGGGGGGGGGGGGGGGGGGTTGGATTGTTTTATTTTTTATTATTTTTTTTTGGGGGGGGGGGGGGGGGGGTTAAATCACAAATCATAAAGTAACGTAGACCAAATGCAAAATGCATTGACAATATATTACCCTGCTAAAAGGCTGAGCCATAAGCCTGAGGAATCGCTTGGAAACTTGTACAGCTTCATCTGTGGACAGGTTGCACAGATTGTCTGTCAAATGTTCTTGGATCCATCTTGGTATTTTACCCCTCTTGTCAGCTCTTGAGAATCTCTGATGACAGTAAGGATGGTAATCGTGTTGTTGATTATATTGATATTGATGATGATGATGATGATGATGATGATGATGATGATGATGATGATAATGATGATGATGATGGAGATGGTGGTGATGATGATCATCATCATCATGATGATATGATGATGATGATGATGAGGAGGAGGAGGAGGAGGACGAGTATATATGATGATGACGATGTTATGATTGTTATGGTGATGACAAAAAGGACGATAATTTAGTGACAAAAATGTTTTTCTCTGTCGAAATCAAATACTCCATCACACTTTATAGCTATAGAATGCAAGAAATATTTACCCTTTATGAATACTTTCCCTTTCTCCCTTCTTTGTTCATTTAAAAATGATTCGTCTTTAGTGTTTCATTCATATATGAAATGTTTGGTTGACAAAGGGAAAAACCGAAATGTCCGCATTATCTGCCTTCATTAATCAAATTGAAGCTTCCATTTCATATGACTATTAATATTTATTTCTTTGAGCTTCAAGCGGCAACATTCACAACACTTTGGATTAACAAGCTAGCTTCAAGCACAAATTCATGGTTTGTCAATTTTTAATTTGTATTCTAATTGCTTTCAGAATGAAATCTATGCACAGCTACCAACTACCCATAATGCCAGAGGAGGAGGGGGGGGAGAGAGAAAGAGAGAGGGGGGGGGAGAGAGAGAGAGAGAAAGGAGAGAGAGAGAGAGAGAGAGAGAGAGAGAGAGAGAGAGAGAGAGAGAGAGAGAGAGAGAGAGAGAGAGAAAGAACTGAGCATAAACAAAAAAGCCTTCGTAATTCAAAGTATTCAAGCACTGATTTCGATCAATAAAATAATGAGATATTTCCACATTCAACATTTAAAGTTTGTCAGGTTATCACCTGTGTAGACATCATTTTATTATCAAGGAATAATATAGAGGAAAATACTGGATTTGAAAATTCTGGCAGGACAATGAACTACAATGCCATCAACTTCAATGACTCCCACCTTGTCTGCAAAGACCATGATACCGTAGTCTGTCTTCCCTCTCAATGCTCGACCAACACACTGAGCAGCGTGCCTCATGGCGTCAAAAGTCAAGAAATCATTCTCTCTGATCTGGTATTGGTCCCTTAGATATTCTAGTCTGGCCTGAAAGAGTAAGAAATAATGTGTAAAATTAAGAGTCAATCATATTTTAAAAGTAAAATATCGATTGTAGGCTATCATTATCATATATTTGTGGTGTTAGAAACTTCTATATTCCCCCCGACCCTTCCCCATTGTTTTTCCTTTTTTTTTTTTTCATTCTTAAATTCCTCTTTCTGTTCTATCAATTTTCATACATTTGTTCATTAATTTAGCTGCTCGATAATTATCTATCTATGAAATTTTGTATTCATTCATTCGTTTATTTACATGTCTTTCTAAAACATTTTTTAAATCTATGAATTAATATATTTACTGGTCGAATGCTTCAATTTCTGCTATAATAACACACACACGTAGTACACACACTATCTATCTATCCCGCTCTCTCTCTCTCTCTCTCTCTCTCTCTCTCTCTATATATATATATTATATATATATATATATATATTATATATATATATCTGTCTGTCTCACTCCCACTCTCTCTCTCTCTCTCTCTCTCTCTCTCCTCTCTCTCTCTCTCTCTCTCTCTCTCTCTCTCTCTCTCTCTCTCTCTCTCTCTCTCTCTCTCTGAGGAGGTTCAATGACATCGGCAGGGTTCATGATTCCTGTCCCTTCTACATCAAAATATCTTTACCTTCAGGATTCTACTCTGAGTATAGACGTAAGGAACACCAAACATGATGACAGCACGGCCGTAGTGGTGGTCTGAGGATGTACAATAATCAAATGATGTAAATGAATAAAATTGACTGAAAATGATGGCGAGAAGGACTGGAGACATATTGTATTAAATAGAAACAATAATAATAATAATAATAATAATAATAATAATAATAATAATAATAATAATAATAATAATAATAATAATAATAATAATAACCGAATCTTACCAAAATCAATTCCTTCTGAAACTTTTCCTCTTGCAACAGACAACAAAACCGCTCCACGTCCATTTTCACAAGCCTTCAATGATAAAGATTACAAAGAGCTAGATATATTTATATTTTTCATTTTGAAAAAAAAAAATTCACTATGATACACAGCTTAATAATATTACATTTTTTCCATGCAAGATAAATTCAATTGAATTTCAATTTCATGATATTTGTAATATTTTACAATTAAGGTTTAAGTAATATACAGATTCTTCTTTACAAATGAGTCAATTGTTATAATATGTGAGTGGAGTAAAGTATCTTACCCATGGCCATAACGAAAACCAAAAATTAAAGTTAAATAATAAAGACTATCATTGCAATGTTAGCACACCAGTAACTGATAGCGCTTATTGCAGGTTTACGTTCACAAACGTTTAGAAAAGAGTGATAAACAATAATCGATTGATATTCAAAACTAATTACAAATGAACTGTGTCTCAATTTCCACTTTCTCTCCCTCTCCTCAGCCAGATCTTCTTCTTTTTCCTCCTCCTACTCCTCCTTCTCTTCCTCCTCCTCTTCATCATCATCATCATCATCATCATCATCATCATCATTATCAACATCATCGTCATCACCATCGTCATCATCATCACCATTATAATCATCCTGTTACTCTTTCTATTAAACTCGTTCGCTCCCTCCTCCTTCTCCTTCCCCTCCTCCTTCTCCTCCTATGTCTTATAACTTCATAGCCACCTTTTGATAGTTCATCAATGCCAATGATGTTTCAGCAGCATCTGGGGTCTCGATGAAGAGGAGCTTGCGCTTCTGAATTTGATCGATCATGCCCTATTACAAAAAAAAAAAAGACGTAAAGGAAAGAAAAAGAAATGATAACCTATCTATAGAAACAACAACAACAAAAATTGTGACCTAACCCTCTCATACACCGTCATAGTTGTAGGTCTGATAACCCAAATTGTTATGGGCTGATTGTTGTATTGGAAATACGTACTCTCAAACCAACGCAAACTACTCGTATTATCCATTACAACAATGTTAAACCAAGACCATAATTGCGTTCGGTTATCAGAACTGCTAAAAAGTGCACGTTGTACCTACCGTATCAACACGATATTGAGTCAATGTAACCCAAACACTGAAAATTATAATTAAAACTTAATTCATTAAACTTAAATAACGTTTATTGTCTGTTTTAAGGAAAATGACAAAAACCTGTTTAACATAATAAGCCAAACATTTCCACCATAGCTATCTTTGGAAAATGCCATACAAACAGCGCTCCGGGTTGAAACATTGATTCTATAGATAGAATGAAGTTGACGTCACCTAGGTCTTTTTTATTGATTTTTGCGATCCATTTTATGAGTAATTCTCACTAAATTGTATTAACCATAAACCTTCAACATTATACAAAGTTTTGTGTGTTGGTCCGTTATATTTCCGGATGGCAATGTTGTGAGTTTCTTATCCAAGCGCACATCATCTATACAAGCGATGTAAGGTATTTGCGATTCAATTGCATGGTCGTATCAAAAATCTATTGATGCTATAAGTTTAGGTAAAACACTCACAGCATCCGCCAGCAGGATATAATGTACCAACGCACAAAATTATGTGTAGCCTTGAACGTTTATATTCTGATTGATATAATTTAGTAAAAACTAATCACCAAAATTGCCGTCTAAAAACGTAAACAAATAGCTGAGTGTCGTTAATTTCGTTCCTTCTATAGAAAGCATGAAGTTGACGTTAGTCAACTCTTTATTATTGTTTTAAGACCGCCAGTTGGGTGATTAATTATCAAGCAGAAACGTTTAAAATGATTCGTCTGGCAGACAGAACTGATGAGCTTTTTACTTAAAGGTATACCATTAATATTAAATATTACCGAACTGATGAGTGAGTCGACTGTTTGGAATGTGATGATCGAGTTTCTCTAGATTACGATGAAATGAAAAATTGGGAACAATCGTGTGATGTCGAAATACTGGTTCCGTTCTCCTTGGAAGTGTGAAACCAATCCTTCGGAGGACTGGACACATACCTTGCGTAGTAACTGATCGTATGGTTTCAAAGTGGTCACCTGATATTCTTGTCTAATCTAATGCTGGTCGTGAATAAAGATCATCCATTATCCACCCTCGCTCTTTTACGCCCCGAAACCATAAATAGATACTTGGATAACCACGCCTCTCGGACAGTCGTCATAATGTAAACAATGAAAGTGATTGGTAAACATAGCAAACTACACAGGTTTTACGATCGATGTTATGTGTCTAAGAGAAATACCCACTGCTCTGTCGCTTAATGAAAAAAAAACAACAACAGCACAGAAATCTATGTGTAAACTTACACGTTTTATAGGCCTGATATGATCGAGAAAAGCCTGTGATAACTCTCCATTTGGCGGTATGAAAACAATAACAATGATCAGAGAAAGATCGAATTCATTCACTGCATTATTTATAAACAACCAACTATGTTTGTCCGAGTACGTGTGAAGCTTTGTCACAAATTTCATGCTTTGATTGGTAAAAATCTACTGGTCAATAGCTTTGCCACCTTATGAATCAATATGCAACTTATTCATTGTTGGTCCTCCGGAGGACTGGTTACACACTTCCAAGGATTTTGAATAGGAAGAAAGGAAGGTGTTACATCACGACTTCTGCTTTCCATTCCGTGGACAGTTTACAACTTTGTTGTTATATTTATTTATTTGTTTATTTGCCTATATCTAATATTAGTTTGTTGTTTTTGTTGTTTTTTTTTATTGTTTGTTTGTTTTGTTATGTTTTTCTTTTTGGGTTTTTTTTTTTTGGGGGGGGGGGGGGGGGTTGTGTCTGTTTTTTTTTTTTTTTTTTTTTTTTTTTTTTTTTTTTTTTTTTTTTTTTTTTTTTTTGGGGGGGGGGGGGGGGGGGGTTGATTGCTTGTTTGTTTTACCATGAGCACTTTTTGATTATAAA
>NC_088360.1:82822125-82904625 GCF_034508935.2 Berghia stephanieae | reverse complement strand
ATGAAAGAATAAGATACCGTAGTCACGATTCTCACGGTTGGGGTGGCAATCGTTGCAAGGTCAATAAATGGCATTTCATTCATAAAATTCTCAAGATCACCAATTGAAGGAATCGTTTGTTTTTTGTTTTTGTTTTTCTTTTTCTTTCTTTCTATTCTCGCAGGTTAGCTGAAAATAATAAACTGCCACGCACAACTGAAGTGCGCCGCGAAAAAAAAGTTATGCCCCTCCTCTTTATTTCCTATCAGTGATTTTATTGACACGACAAGACGTGGGGAGTCATGATGACCGAAAGAGATGTGCGTGTATGCCATGCAGCATTCTTTTTTTCTTTTTTTTTTTTTTTTTCGTACAACACCCGGTCTATTTATTCCAAAAAAAAATAATATTTGAAATTTGTGTCCTTCTCCTAATCTGCAGCCCACAAATCTAACAAAGCATCTAAAAATTAAACAGTTCCCCCCCCCCCCACCCCCCCCAACCCCCCCCCCCCTTTTTTTTTTCCCCCATCTCTTTCACACATACACACACACACGCACACACACACACATACATACACACATAGATAGATATATAGACAGATAGAGAAAGTAAATAAAACATTGGGAAATACAGAGAACAGCGCGAAGAGAGAGAAGAAGAAGGAGAAGAAGAAGAAGAAGAAGAAGAAGAAGAAGAAGAAGAAGAAGAAGAAAGAAGAAGAGAAGAAGAAGAAGAAGAGAAGAAGAAGAAGAAGAAGAAGAAAGAAGAAGAAGAAGAAGAGAAGAAGAAGAAGAAGAAGAAGAAGAAGAAGAAGAAGAAGAAGAAGAAGAAGAAGAAGAAGAAGAAGAGAAGGAAGAAAGAAGAAGAAGAAGGAAGAAGAAGAAGAAGAAGAAGAAGAAGAAGAAAGAAGAAGAAAGAAGAAGAAGAGAAGAAGAAGAAGAAGAAGAAGAAGAAGAAGAAGAAAGAAGAAGAAGAAGAAGAAGAAGAAGAAGAAGAAGAAGAAGAAGAAAGAGAGAAGAGAAGAAGAAGAAGAAGAAGAAGAAAGAAGAAGAAGAAGAAGAAGAAGAGAAGAAAGAAGAAGAGAAGAAGAAGAAGAGAAGAAGAGAGAAGAAGAAGAAGAAGAAGAAGAAGAAGAAGAAGAAGAAAGAAGAAGAAAGAAGAAGAAGAAGAAGAAGAAGAAGAAGAAGAGAAGAAGAAGAAGAAGAAAGAAGAAGAAGAAGAAGAAGAAGAAGAGAAGAAGAAGAAGAAGAAAGAAGAAGAGAGAGAAGAAGAAGAAGAAGAAGAAGAAGAAGAAGAAGAAGAAGAAGAAGAAGAAGAAGAAAGAAGAAGAAGAAGAAGAAGAAGAAGGAGAAGAAGAAGAAGAAGAAGAAGAGAAGAAGAAGAAGAAGAAGAAGAAGAAGAAGAGAAGAAGAAGAAGAAGAAGAAGAAGAAGAAGAAGAAGAGAAGAAGAAGAAGAAGAAGAAGAAGAAGAAGAAGAAGAAGAAGAAGAAAGAAGAGAAGAAGAAGAAGAAAGAAGAAGAAGAAGAAGAAGAAGAAGAAGAAGAAGAAGAAGAAGAAGAGAGAAGAAGAAGAAGAAGAAGAAGAAGAGAAGAGAAGAAGAAGAAGAGAAGAAGAAGAGAAGAAGAAGAAGAAGAAGAAGAAGAAGAAGAAGAAGAAGAAGAAGAAGAAGAAGAAGAGAAGGAAGAAGAAGGAAGAAAGAAGAAGAGAAGAAGAAGAAGAAGAAGAAGAAGAAGAAAGGAAGAAGAAGAAAAGAAGAAAGAAGAAGAAAGAAGAAGAAGAAGAAGAAGAAGAAGAAGAAGAAAGAAGAAGAAAGGAAGAAGAAGAAGAAGAAGAAGAAGAAGAAGAAGAAGAAGAAGAAGAAGAAGAAGATACTGGCCGGAACGAGATTCAAAATCACATCGTCTTCCCCACATGGCATGTTTGAATGTCCGAATTCTCCGTGGTCAATTTTAGGTATTTTGACATATAAATTTATGGGTGACTGTAACGTCTCATAAGCGATGCCTGCTTTTCCTACATATTATTTTAAAATGAAATATCACATAGATGAGGAAGGTAGTTGACAACATAATCTCTCTCTCTCTCTCTCTCTCTCTCTCTCTCTCTCTCTCTCTCTCTCTCTCTCTCTCTCTCTCTCTCTCTCTCTTTCAAGTAAGGGATCATCTATGAAGTAAACTGGACATTTCCTGGATAGAATGGTAAAATGACTTTTTATAATTGTGAGGCAATATAATTCCGATGAGTAAAAATTACACTATAAATTTATCATCGAGAGAATAAAGAAAATTAAAATAAGAAAAAATTGATATGACCGTGGAACGACTGATGAAAATCACGTGAACAGTCATGTTACTTTTTAGCTAAAAATGTGATCCAATTACTGCCTTGAATGGAAATGGACGGCGCCAAATAGCCAATCAGTGACACTGTTACAGGCTGTGTGCAAAAAGAAACGGCACGCAAATTTCTGAATCGGTGAAAAATACGTCGACTGCTGGCTTTTCGTTTCTTTAGAAAGAAGAACATCTTTGAGGGGAAAACACAAGAAGCATTCCCGAAATTTAAATTTCTCGTGTCTATGTGGAGGCAATAGTAGCCTTGGAAAAATACTACAGAATCGTAGGACTAAAATGGACGAACATACTAGCAACCAAGAAGACGATGATATGAATGAAGAACCGAGTCCAACCTTATCAGACAATGATGGAAATAAAATTCAAGATGAACAGAAAAGTCCTAATTCGGAGACTGAAACTGAAATGGTTTCGTCGATAAAAGAAAGAAAGGATTCGGATTCTGCAGAAGAAAAGGAAAATAGACAAGCCATATTTTTCCCCACAAATGACAATACCTGTGCATCTAATAATTCGTGTTCAGGGGAGAAAAACGATGAAGGTAATTTGCTTGGCAGTATTGTTACAATGCATAATATGAGTAACTATGACGACGATTATTCTCCAACATTAGCCATCTGTGATATCTTTAACAAATCGAAAGATTCTCCTATAAAGTCTGTTACGCCGAAGTTAACAAAAGACGAAGAAAATAAAGATGAATTTTTGATAATTGATTTAGACACTTGTCAAATGAAAAAAAAGAGTGAGAGTGATAGTGAAACAAGAAAAGAAGAAATTAAAAGCCCTTCAAAAGAACTGATATTTGTAAATTTATCAAGGGATGAGACTCAGTCCGATTTCCTAAATAAACCGAGTAACAGAGATGAAGAAGATGCAAATAGTGAAAATAATTTTTTGGTCAATTCAAAAGAATGTGATACAAAATGTCATGATCAGATTATCAGAAGAAAGACAGAAAAAACAAACAAAGAGAGAGGCACATCTCCTGAATTGGAGATGAAGGAAAATATGACATATGATGTAAATAATAGAAAATCTACTCCACAAATGAAAATATTGCAATCAGATGCCGAAATCAAACGAGAGAACTGTTTGCAACATAAGGGAATAGTTTTTCATGATGAATCGATGTGTGATGAATCAATCTTATCTAAAGAAATATACTCAACAGATGTAAGTTTTCATTCGAGTGATTTAAATGTCTCTTTTCATTCTAATGAAAATCAAGGGACTGAACCAGATTTTTACTTGCCAGAGTTATACTCAAAGACATATCACGAAGAAGATAAGACCGATCCTCCTCAGTCTGCGTTCACTAAATTTTCCACACATAATTCAAGTCTAGATACAGACAATAATAATCAATTTTTTGATTATACTATCAATGACAATTTACCTTTTGACACCCCACTTTCATCACACCAGCATAACAATGCAGAATCTCAAGATTTTTATGACCATCAACAAGCTCAAAGAGCTAATCAGTATAATTTGGAAAGTAAAATTATTAGCAATTTTGTTGCCATGGAGACAAAAGGTGATACATCGTCAATATATGGTTCTCAGGAAAACATTCAGCCTTATTGCTATAAAAGTAGGGTAAGTGCCACCATTGGTTCCAATAAATGTTCTCCATATTCTTCTGTCCAAGACCGTGCATCTTCTAGTCCCTTTTTTCATCCACCTTACATGTCCAACTACCGTCCACAATATCCTTTCAACAATATGCAGCATAATACAGAAATCAATCCACGTTGTTTATCTTCATCTGCATCAAACTATTCTGATTGGAATTCATGGAGTGGCTCTGCATTTTATGAAGTAAATCTAAATACCTTTTCATCTGTTCATAATATGGAATCACAATGTCACCAAGGAAAAGATGAGTGGGGAAATGATGCTGTTATGCCAGAGTTATATCACGATCCTGAGATGAATATTAAATCAAACCAGGCAGAAATTGACAGTGAAGCAACAGAGGATGCTGATGAAACTGACGATGTTCCTATCTTTTTTGAAGATTCAGCAGATTTTTCAGCATGTGACAATTTATCAACTATATCTGTCATGTCCAGTTCATGCTACAGTGACAACTCATCAGTCATGACAGCAATGAGTCCATCAGACTTCACTCCACCTCCTTCTGTTTCAAATACACCTCTTCCACCCAACCACAATATTGTTACAGATAACCAAAGATGCACTTATCCTTTCATAAATGACAATTCTCGTTCAGAGCCACTTCACTTATACTCGCCAACAATGCTATCAGTGACGCCATACAAGTTATCTCAGGAAAAAATTGAACAAAACCTACTCAACTACGATCGAGGCCAGAAAATCAAACGTTATTATCCATCAATGGCTGACATGCATAATTCTCGCTCTGGATTTACTATACCTTCAACATCAAAGTTTGATACCAATGAAATGTTTGAATTTCCTGATTACAGGACATCAAGTAAAAACCAAATTCAATCGGATAAAATCTCAACTTCAACATCCAAAAGCGCCTACAACAAGAAGACTGAGAATACTCCAAATTACAATAATCAACAATTAGAAACATATGCCAACTTCATGAAACAGGAAGACACTGATTTTCGGAACGAATCTCGCAGACTGCGACATAATGAGCCTCTGAGACAAACAGCAATTCGTATTATGTCCCAGTGGTATGAGGACCACCTTGACAATCCATATCCAACTAAAGAGGACAAGATGAAAATGGCTAGAGATGGGGGAATCACAGTCACTCAGGTAAAGTACTTGATTTTCAGTTTTATCATTTATTATCAAAGTGTGTTGTGCAGTTATGTGGTCTTGTGCTTTGACACTCGCTTTCAGATCAGAATGTCTTGTGTTCAAGCCTTGCTTGGCGCATTGTTGAATCCTTGGAAAAGGCTCTTTACTCACATTCGGTCACAGTATTCAGGTGTAAAATTGAGTACCTGGCCGTTAATACGAGTTGTCTCTGTCCGGAAACATCATAATATCACCCAACAGGAGTCGTGTCTCGTTCTACATGTTAGTCGTGGGCCCTTTGTAAAGCACTTAGAGCACGTTTATTTATTGCGCTATACAAAAGCTTGAGGTTTTTTTTTTTTTTAATTTTGTTTTTTTGGGGGGTGGGGGGGGGGGGGGGGGGGTTATTAAAATTTTGTGTTGGATATGAGAGAAGAGGAGGAGGGGGTGATTGTGTGGTGTTACATATGATATATGTATAGATGGTAAAGGTGATTGTATATCGCTGGCATTTTACCTTTGTTAGGCATTGGGTTCTAACTAATAGATGTTATTCTCATCACAATGAATTTTCGAATGGGGGGGGGGGGGGGGGGGAATTCGCTTCTTTTTTTTTCTTCCCTTTTGGTGCCATTCCCTTCAAGACATCTTCTTTTGAACCTTTAAACTGCCACACGTGGAGCTGGAGTTTTGTACCAGTTACTCTAATGCTAAATGGAATTTCAGAATTTCTTGCTAACTTTGAATACAACAGCAAATCTTTCGCAAAATACTTTCTGACAGATCTATAGAGAGCCATCCACCCAATCGCTGCCATACGAAGAAAGGGTTTAGAAGAAAAAGGCTGACTCTACACAAATTCAAAACCAGCCTCTTTGTTTGTGTGTGTACCAGGTGCTTAAAACCAATTGAGCTATTAGGACCCTCATGTATTAGTTTATCTTTTAAATCATAAATATTTTATAACCTTCTGCATTCATGTATAATGCAACTTGCAAACAGACGGTCAGAATTACATAACAGCTATTTTTCGTGATATTCCAATACTATGAGAACTGTTCCAATTAAATTACATTCATTATGATTCATAGTTATGAAATTTAAAAGTATAAATTGAAATTGCATGTGGGGTAATGGGTTGATAAGTAAATATGCACATTTGTTCTTGAAATACACTGATTATTGATATGAGCCAAACTTATGCAGACTTGAATTAGACATGGAATCATATTATGTTGTACGCAATTTGAAATTCAAAGCAAACAACTAATCATTTTGATGTTGTGGTCGTTGAATATATCCTGCACTGGTGGTCTTGTTTTTAATTTTTCTTTAAAAGTTGAAATGTTTCAACTCAAACGATGTTTTTCAAAGAAAATTTATTTCTAAAACTGCAAATTTCATGTTTGTATTGGCAATAAAAATTCAGATAAATTGAAATAATTTATTTTTTTATATTTGATTAAAATTAATTCCAATTTGTATTTTTTCCCTTTCGTATCATTAAAAAGAATTACAATTTGAATTGTTTTCAATGTACCATGTTGTTATCACTAAAACGAGGGAAATTCTTCCCTGTATGATTATTTAGATGGATATTATAAGTAGTCCATTCAGAACCATTTGGGCCATGGACCAAAGTTTATTCCGGTTTCTATAGCATGAAACAAACAATAGCAATTGCTTGCTGCCCTTTGGATAGAATGCTAGTCAAGGTTATGCCCAGCCCCCTCGTCTATCTTACGGTCACAGATGACCTCATAACCCCATACTGCAAAGCCCCGCCCTCTTTTGTCTCTAACAGGATGGTGACACACTACTGTAGCATTAAACCCTGCCTACTCTGTCATTTAACCTGTCATGATTTCACTGATGATAAAATTTAATCATGAGCCTTTGTTTGATTTCTGGAATTTGCCATTTTTTGAGGTCGAAATTTTTTTTGCGATTAATAGAAGCTAGTTGCAATTATGACTTTTATACAGAATTAATTCCGTTTCTTGGGAAATGTTGTGATTAACCAAAAGTTGTGATTAAGCGAGTTGCGATTATCCAGAGTGGACTGTACCTAGTATTGCCTAAAACAGACAAGGCAAACACCAATCCTTGAAACTTATGACATAACGGAGATAACCCCATAGTGATAGGCAATGTGATTGTTCGTATTTTAGCAAAACCCCTTAAATTCCTTAAAAGGCTTTTAGTCACTTTACACCGCATAAACCAATATATTTTATGAACAAAAAGATAAATGACCCCAGTTTAATGAATTTCAACTCAATTTTTACTGTATTTCATTTTTTTTTAATCGTGATCAAATGATTAAAAACATATTTCCCCCCTTCCAAACTGGGAGTAAAGATTTGGTTACAGTTATTGTCACTATAATATTATTAAAGCTGCTAGAAGCTGTGGACTGTAAAAAGCCAGATAATAGAGATTAAAACAGAAAGAAATACCAAAGATGAAAGGTTTCAATCTCAAAACCCTTAAACAATTAACATTCCATTTCTGGTATTTTGTCCTTTTTTAAAAAATCAACTAAAAACAACAACATTAACATAAAGTTCATAAAATTGTTATACATCAAATCTGCCTTTCTTGTCAATCAAATATATGAATACAGAAACAAATAATATAAGTCAAAGGTTTGAATAATATAAACCAGTATGACCGATAACATTTTAAAAAATATTGCTCGATCATGATCGCAGGCAAAGACATTATGTTCCTGTTGACTATCATAACAAAGCAATATCTTTAAAGCTTATATGTTTTGTAATTTAGTAAAAAGGAAAACCACACATTGTTGTTTTGTCTGTATGAAGTTTTATAATATTCTTTTTTTTTTTTTTTTTTCATATTCTGTGGTTGGTGACAATTGTTATGTTTTTATTCATCAGGTAAAATCGTGGTTTGCTAATAAAAGGAACCGTACCAACAACACCAAACCCAAAGTCCAGAAGCGAGCTATGAAAGAAAAGCTGAAGAAGCTCTTCCAAGATCTTAAACATTCTCGGTCTGACTCTTTAGACAACTCGCATATCATTCAGCAGCTGTCTGGTATCATCCAAACATAAGGTGAACTTATGTGCATACCCATTTCTTTAATATTTTTTTTTTAACGTTGGTTGGAAAAATCATATTTTGGTATTTCTAAACATTAAACTATTATTTCTTTTTATCTTTAAGGCAACAGAATTCTAATTGTTATCAAGATGCATTGTGATTGTGAAAGACTAGTTTGTAAATTGCTATTAAGCCCATTCCAACATGACAGTATCTAAAGCTAAATAACACCTGTTAGTTTTTTACATTAAAACCTCAGAGTATTCTTTTCAGAGAGGTCTGATACAGTCTTATTCAAACATCATTACTTCGCATTTTAATTTGTTTGAAAGATATATTGAGGTGTTTGAATTGCTTTAGTACAAATTGCAAACTATAGCTGACGATATGTCATTCAATTTTAAGGGATAGAGTTGCATAAAAGCATAGTACCGGTGTTTATTCAGTGATAGGATAAATACCATCATGGTCAAATGAATTGAACAATTAAATTGATTTATGGATATTTTTCTAATGCTTAATTTAACACAAATTAAGATCCATTTGATTAATGACAATGGACTTTTCATCAATAGATTGTGTGTCTGATATGGGTAACAAATGATTAATACTAATACTGCCAGATTTGTTTTTCAGTTGTCAGTCATTTTCTTTTTGGAACTTTTTTTTTCAAAAATATATCTCTAATAATTTTGGTTTAAGATTCTTCTAACTTAAAGGTAAAATTCACTCTTTAGTTTTCATTATCATGCAAAAGTGATTCAAAAGGTTAAAAATATGATATATATTTTTTGAAAAGCAAAAGAAATCATTATTGTGTGAAAGATAGTTTTAGAAAGAATGCCTTCTTTTGTTAGATTCTTTGTTACTATGAGCTCCATTTTTGCCAAAATATAAAATGAGGGTCGAAATTCTGTTGCTGAACAATTTTTCTTTTCTTTTTTTTTTTTTTTTTTTTTGGTTCTACAGAAAGAATAACTTGATTTGACACACCTCTTTAAAAATACATTTCAAATTGTCTATTTCAAAGATTTTCATAACGAGGGAAATGCACTTGGATCAACATTTTACTTAATAATTTTTCAACATCTTTATAATAAAATTTGTAAAACACTGGTGAATACTTTAAGTTCATGTTTGCATGAGAAATGCAAAAATCGGAATGCTTTTTCATCTCAGGAAAACGTGTCATTAATGTTTAAAGTTGACTTACATGACAAAGTGATTTTTTTAAAAACTTAAACTTTATGTTGATGGAACCACTAGTGTAAGGTTTTTTTCTTTGTTTTTGTTTTTTTTTTTTCTCCCTCTCAAAAATGCTTCTTTGTTATTGTTCACAGGATTTGACGCCAGGGCATTGAATCATTGTTATTTCTTAATTCAATCAAAAAACATATTTCGCCAAAATCTTAGGCAGCCATTTCTAAATACTCGAATTCAAATGTCATTCTTATTTCATCCATTTACATGTTACTTGTTAGGAGGGACCATCAGATTTCATAACTCATATACATTCAATCCCTTTGATTTTGATCATTCATATTTGCATTTTTGTTTTTATTGTTAAATTGTTCCAGAGAAATGGAATTTGAGATAGTATGTGCAATATATCTTTTAGAAGTGATATTTTTATTATTCATTTCTCTTTGGTCCTCTGATTATCAATTACAAAATGCTTTTCGTTATCTTTTTCTTTTCATTTTCTTATTTTTCTTTATTATTTTATTTATTTTAGACCGTTTATATTTGCCAAAGAGTGTGTGATGTAAACAATTTTGTTGGTACTATTATGTCTTTCAAGAAAACTTTTTTTTACATTTTTGCACTTCACAATCTGACTGTTTATATTTCCTTTTACAATCCATGTTTTCTAAGACAAGAAACCAAATGCCAATACAAAAGAATCGAGTAATGATTCCTCTGCACTTAAAACTTACTTTCTCTTTGACCTGCTTTTAATGAATTTGGCAGGTAAAATGCTGATTCGATTTCATACACATTAAAAGTAGTATACCCTCAAACTGAGTTACCCTCTCATTTTTTAATTATTATTTTTTGTTTGCGTAAAGAGATGAAACTAATAAATGGATAAAACATAGCCTGATATTTTACATTCCTAATCAAACACTGCTCTTGATTGAAATTAGGAACATTCTGTCAATGTTGAACATTTAATGTAGTTATAACTATTTTCATATTTTGATTGTCAACTTTGAGCCTCTTTCAAACCTTTTTGATAGTTTCCTCATCTTAATTGACTCGAAATGAATGACTTTTAATACCTAAAAATTTCACAAGGATAAGGGCATGATTTGGAAGAAAGAAAAAGCTGCTAAATTTCAGGCTATTATTATCCTCCAAAAATATAACCAACCGGCTCTAACTGGTTTTATGCCAGGATGAATTAAATGCTAAAATGTTAATATAGAGTCAACAATATGAAAAAGAAATCTCAGAGAGCCATTAGAAATATGAAGCAAGAGTTTATCCCAGTTTCTGTAGCATCGGTAAGCAATAGACAATAATTTTTGTTTGGAACTATTTGATGAATAGGACCTTTGTCTATCACAAAATATTTTACACCAGGTCTAATGGTCCCGTTATATAATTCATTTGCTTTGTTAGACGAATCCCCTACCAACTGAGCTCTCTAGACTACCCAATACTACCCTTCATGTAAAAAAAAAAATATATATATATAAGAGGAGTAAACTGTGTTTAACGAGTTTCTTTAAATACCAAGCAAACAAAACATAATACAGTCACTCTCTTCGTTCACAAATCAGAAAACCGCATATCCTGCTCGTTTGCATTAAATTGATTCTCTTTTTTTATTTAATCATTCAGTTTAAATGCCGTCCCTGTTTTATCTATAAATTTGTAATCCGCCACCTCTGAACGTTATTATTTTGGAATGACTATAGATAGTATGCAGATGACGTCACTCAGGCCTTTGTTATTCTTTTTGCCATCCGCGTTTGTGAGTTGTTCTCACTAAACTGTATTAACCAGACTATAAGAGTTCATGGTTACACAGAGTTTGTGTGTTGGTTCGTTATACTTCCGGATGGCAATGTTGTGAACTCCTTGGCCAAGCGCATTCTATCTATAAAGTCAAAACGATCAGAATTGGATTGTATTTTGAAGTTAAAGAAATTCAAGTTTTATAAGTTAACCTTCAACTCCAATTTAAAGCATCATGTTCATCCCGACATAATACCATTTTGAGATGACTGGTCATAGTTCTCCATATTCCTAAAATTTAGCTTAATGAATTGTATTTTGCATTTTTTACTATTTTAAATTTAATTTCACTTTTCAACATCTGCTTTACCCTGACAAATCAGTTAAGGCAGCAAATAGTAACTTATAGATATGAAATTATTACTACGAAGATCACACATTTCTTTTTGCTATCAGAAAAACCCTCTCATACTTCCATTATGAGAATGTTGCAAAATGGAAAGGGATTAATCATGATTATAATGGTATAATCTGTAATGCTCAATTATCTTACTGCCACTTGCTATTCAATGCCCCTCTTTGCAAGTTTGTTTGTTTTTTTGTTTTTTTTTCTATTTAAAGATCAATATCTTTTGACTAGACAATAGCTGGCATTCTCTGTCACGAGATAATCTGATATTATTTTTGGTTGTTAATAGAATCTATCAACGGGTGGGTGTATTTTTTTCAAATCTCTGAAAGTGGGGATTTAGGAACAAACTGTGGGCCTCCTGGCGTCTGGGAAAGGCTTAAGATGGCATTGGGCAATGCACAGTGTAGACTACTACTGGGACCTATCTTTGGAACTGTTACTGTTACTCCCTCTATCTTACTCTTATTTGAGTGCCTGTGACCCTTAAAACTAAACTCGCTCCCATCTCCTCTCCCTCAACATACACTTTCAGCTCTAGGTGGGGTTCCTGACCTCCCATAGTGGGCAGGGAGGCCACTTACTGTGCCCTCTATACCCCTATATCTGTTTTCTGAGTTGCTTTCTATGTCTTGGAATGAGATTACTTGATTTTGTCCAAACCCAGGCCAGAGTTCTTGACTGGGAAGGAAACAATCAAATGTAAAGCTTTGTGTTTTAAGAGATGATATTTTTTTTCATTGAAAATCATCGCTCTGTTACTGATACATTTAAAATAATGGTTTGTAAACATTTCTTCTTCTTGGGGACCTGTGCTTGTGTTTGGGTGAGACTTTTAGGTGATCTCAAACTAAGTAGGTACACCTATAATGTGATCTTAGAATCTACATGTTCCCTATTTGAATCATTCTCCTATGTCTTACATTATCTCGTGTGCTTTCAATTTTTAATTCTATAACTTTATCTATTCCCATTTTCTTCCTTTTATAACTGGCACTGAAATGTCTTAAATGTGTCGCAAACGCAGTAAAACCCTTTAAAACTCCGTCTGGCACCTTTCATACGCACTTGTCCAGATCTTAGTAATAGAATCATGAGGTTCGATAAAATCAAGCTATTTTTTTTTTTTGGAGAGGGATAATTCTTACTTGCATCTCGGCTTTTTACCAGAGCCTGCTAAAAAATTCTACAATTTCAATTTTTAAAACTGATCATAATTTACAAATAAGCTAACTTCTGGCAACATCTAACATGAATGTTTTGATTACCAAAACTAAACCATACCATTGGCTATCATTGTTTTCTTACCTGTTCATACCATTTGGCTACCACTGTTTCCTGTGTGGATAAATGGAGAGTAAAAATATATCAGAGTTAATTTTTTACAGTTATAAATATCAATATATGCATTTAAGATTGTATAAATGCTTTGCTTTTTTGCTTTCACAAAACAAAATGAAACTTCATTTTGAAATATTATTTTAAAATCCTCAGATTAAAAATTATTCAGTCCTTTCAAAAATTATGTAAGTAAGTTGTCTTGTCCCATTGGTGATATATAATTGAGTTACAATTGTTTTAAAATTTCACCCTTTAGTGCAGCATTGTAAGCTGCTGTCGCCTCTGCATTCCATGAAATAAATTTTGATAATAAACCAAACAAATGAAGAATCATTCTCATCGTCAAGAGTGAGCAAATTGAAGGTAAAATCTAGCTCACGGAAAAAAATTAGAAAGTGCCAGAAGTCGGCCTTGGAACCCCTTGGCTTGAGTTCAGTGCTTTATCCTCTTGGTTAAATGAACTCCCTTAAGATGATCACATTATCTGAAATATTGTTCACCATCTTTCTTATTATCAATAAAATAACGTATATAGGAGATGTTTTTATTGAGACATACTTGATACGTAATACTTTATTACAAATGAAAAATATCACATTGTTGCACTACTTTCGTGGAAACTACAAGGTATCTCTTTCATTATTCCCTGATAACAAATTTTGATAGCTCTACATAGGCCCTTGGGCTCTCCATAGAGCATAGGTCATCAACTGTCTTCTCACTCGGCTATGGCCATCTTCTCCATTTCACTCCAGTTCATTCCAACCTTCTTCAGCTCTTCTGTTGTTGACCTCCTCCATGTGCTTCTGAGCCTTCCCCGTCTTCTCTTTCCTTGCAGATTCCTTGTTAAGGGCCTGCCGGTTGATATTGTTCGATGGTTTTCTTAGTGTGTGTCCAATCAATCCCCATTTCCAGCACTTGGATTACCACATTGATCAGACCTTGCTTTGCTTTCTTTCACAGTTCGATATCATTGCTAATTTTTTCTGGCCATCTAATTTTGTATATTTGTCACTGACAAGAATTCTGGAAGGTCTGTATCTTCTGATGTACCGTAGTGCCTTGGTATTCACGCTGTTTCTGATCTGTATAAAAGAACAGCCCTCACATTGGAATTGAAGATATGTAATTTTGTGTTATGTTGATTTCTTTGGAATTCCAAACCTTCTATAGAATGACACTACCTCCTTCTCCATCCATAATGCTGCCCAGGTGTCGTCTTCCCTGATTGTCTCTCTGTTCACTGTGATTGGTGTACAGGATGTTGTGTTGATTTTTATATTGTAGTTATATTCTGGTTTATCTTCAGTCCCACTTTTGCAGAGATCGCATCTAGGTTTGTAGTTTTATCTTGTATCTGTTTAACATTATGAGACAGCAGTGCCAAATTGTCAGCAATATCCAAGTCATTCAGTTTTAGTAACATCCATTGTTTTTGTTTGTTGTGGTAGTTTTTAAGATCCAATCAATGGCCAAGAGGAATAATAAAGGTGATAAGAGGCAACCTTGACGTACTTCCATTCTGACTTTAAAATTTTCTGACAGGTTATCTCTGTGGGCAACTCGACATGATGTGTTGTGGTAAGAGTTTTTGATGATAGTGGTTAGTTTGTCTGGTACACCACAGCGTTTCAGTAATTTCCACAGCATTTCTCTATCCACAATGTCAAAGGCTTTTTCATTGTCTGAAGTTTATATAGAGAGTTGAGTTCCATTCTAAGGATTGCTCAATTATAGTTCTAAAAGAAGCTATTTGATCTGTGCAGATAAAGCTAACAGGGAGGTTGAAAATCATCAGCATAATCTCTATATAGGAAAGGAAAAAATTTTCACACAAAACTTTCATAAATACAGAGTTCAGACCAAACGTTCAAAAAAAAAAAGAAATCTACAGCACGCTCTTATTGCCTATTTTTCTCGCTTCATTGCCACCGCCACATAGCAGAAAATGCTGTAATTGGAAAATAATAAAATGGTAAAATTTCCAGGAATTCTGTCAAGAAATTGTTAGATATCAAAGCTATGGGCAGACCAGAGTGTGCTGACACCTATGACAACACTTACTTATCAGAACCAGCGACCACCTGAGCTCTAGCCCTTCGGTCTTGTGCCACGACGTAGAAGTTAGACGTTTTTTGTAGTTGTTCCAGGTGACTATAAAGTGTGTTACTGATGCTTGGATTTGGTGGGAGGAATGTGCATCTCAGGTCTTCAAGAGGTTGACATAGGGGGCAGGAAGGGGATGTGTCTTTTGTAATTTTGCTTAAATGGCTGTGAGCGGTATGTGTTGTGTTCTTAGTTGAAAGATGATGCTTTGCTGGTGTCTTCTGAGCTTATTTAGGCTATCAGTCTTTACAGGAGTGGTCATGTGGGAAAACACACATCTACCCGTGGTGCTCATTGCCCAACTGTTCATCCATTCTTCTCTCTTATTTGTTTTGATTATTTGTTTCGCTGTGTCTAAGGATACTGGAATTGATGGTTGTAAAAGTGTTGATCCAAGTCTGGCTAGTCTGTGTGCATTGTCATTTCCTAGTATATTTGAATGTCCACTGGAGAGATAAGTGAGATCTTAAACTATTGAAGGTTGAGGAGAGTTTATCTAAATTTAGAGCTTGGAGAACCGATTTGGAGTCTGTGAAGATGACAGTGTTTTGAATTTTTGAAGGGTTTAGCTGGAAAACAAGATAGGTGTCGCAGTGAGGCTTTTATTGCAACTGCCTCTGCCTCGTTGTTTGAGCAGGAGTTTGTGCAAGAATTGTGGATTTTATCACAGGTTTTATCTAGGTATTCTACTACAAACCCATACCCAGCATTTTTAGTTCCTTTGTGGGCAGATCCATCTGTGTAAACATGTATCCAGTTGTCTGAGTATTCTTGTATTGTCTTCATTGCTAATGTTTGTATATCTGATTTGTTTTTATTTCTTGTTGTTTCTTCTATGAGGTTAGTCTTTATTTTTGGAAGTTTTAGTTCGGCGTATGGAGGTTTTTGACTGATTAAAATAGATTTTTCTCTGTTTTCTGGGAGTCTGTGTCTTTCGTTCAAGTTGTTAGCAATGTGTGACACGGATGTTTGTTTTAGTCTTGTTCTTGGTTTCCATTTCTCTGCCAGAATTCTGTTTGGATGGTTTTCCTCTTTTCGTTTGTATCTTTCAACCATTTCAAGCACTGCTGATTCTCTGCAAAGTCTAAGTGGTTCCACATTAGTGTGTATTTCACATGCTGCTGTGGGTGTCGATCTCAGGGCACCGGAGATGAAGCGAAGGTGTGTATGACAATGAAATGTATACAAAGAACACTCTGCAGTCTTTATTTATCATCCACAAGGCAGGCATTTGTGGACATCAAAATAGGTCATTAGGTGTATACCATCAGGAGATTTGCCAACCTGTTAATATCCAGTTTTACCTGTCCTAACCATTGCTGATAAATATATCAAGTCCCTTTATCCATTGTTTAGACAGACTCGCATGGATGGAAGGGCAATTGCCATGTCTTGCTAAGTCAAAAAAAAATTTTCATTGAGCTTTTAAAGCGAATTATCCACTAAACGTGCTCAAAGCGCTTTACAAAAAGGGGTCCCTGGCCAACAGCAACACTTAACATGTATAACGAGACATGACGCCTGTTACAATTGTTGTTTTTTTTTTTCGGACAGAAGCAACGCTGTTAACAGCCAGGTACTCATTTTACACCTGAGTACAGTGAGGGAATGTGAATAAAGAGTCTTTTCCAAGGACTCAACTATGCGCTAAGCGAGGCTTGAACCCAGGACCTTCCGATCCAAAATCGAGTGTCATACCACTAGACTACATAGCCATGACTTGATGACTGCTTGTTGAATGATTGTTCTCTTTTCTTTATGTGAGTTAGTTATCAAACACCCGCAAATAACTTTCATACAATTTGATGTGACATGGATGGGTTTCCTTTATATATATTTTTTAATTGCCCAAATATTTATGACATAGTCATCTGTGTAAGGAGGGCACTTGACTCAAGAACAGACTGAGCCCCATCTTACACAGGTTTGACAGTCCTACCTGGTATGATTGTTGCCCTCCCCCAAATCGGTAATGAATTTTCTGTTCAATTTCTCTATGAGAAAAACCATCTTGTCAATATCTATTCACATTGATTATATTTAATGGCACAAATATTTCCAAATAAATAAAAGCATAGTCGTATACTCAGCATTATTGGATTTATTTTTGGTTGTCAGATAATCATAGCTTGATGACATATTAATAATCAAGGGAAGGAAAATACATCCAAAACAAACAAAAAACCTAAAGTGAAAAAAAATCCTTAACACGAAACATCGTTTTTCCTAAATTGTTAGTCAATGGTAAAACGACAAAACAAGTACTAATCACAAATTGATAACTAATCTAGCTTTATAATTAGTTGTATATTAAAGACCATCCTTAGAAATATGACATGTAAATAAAATAAATTCATAAAAACCGGTTTAATAAAAAAAAATGGCTTAATTAAAAAGTTCCGATGAACTAAAAAGATTTTTTTTTTTCTCTTTGGCATTGTTAGCAAACTCTCTCTATTTCAAAAATTAAGTACCCATTAATTTCTGGTTTAATTAATTTTTAATATATACAATAAACGTACCATGTAAATGTAGCTAGGGAAGAATGCCACAACACCATCTGGTACAATAGATACCATCTCAATGAGGAGATTGCCGTAGTTTCGAATCACAGCTGGTAAACAGATGTAACACTGTTTAGTAGAGTTTGAATTATTATTCATGAAAATTTCTATAATGTTTTAGCAACGAAAATGTAACAATCAGTGCCATAAAAAAAAATTTTTAATAAAAAAATGAAGAAACTGAGACTTGACAATCGAAGGTTGCTATATTAATAATGTACGATTTTAAATTATGTCTGACATCTTTTATCTAACATAAAAGGTTAAAAATCTGATTTTCACCTGAATAATAATGCAATAGTGTAACAATTGAACATCAATTATCTCTTTGATTTTTTAGGAGCTTTTAACAAACACATTCACATCCATCACATATATACAGACAATACATAGCACACACCAAAAAAGATAATAAATATTTACCATCATCCTCTCTTGTTTCAAACTTAGAAGTTATGGCTACTTGGTCATTTCCTTTGCTGACAATCTGCAAAGCAAATCATATCATTTACGACACACAGTACGAGCTGTGTTTTTTACTTAAAGTAAAGGGTGTGAGAGGACACCCAAAAATAAAAAGGGAAAACTGCGCAGACAGGTTTTGAACCAATGTCCAATATAAGTAAGTTTCTTTAAGCAAATCAGATAACTTCTTCAAAAATGGATATTTATGATGAAACCAATCATACGATAATTTCTACAATTCTCGCATTAAGAATAACAAAATTAAATTTTTTAAAATTATGACAAAGGAGAAGAATTAGAGAGAGAGCCAAAGAATGACTTAGCTGGGGAGCCTCAATAAGTGATAGACTGATGGGTGGATAAAAGATGTTAAATTTTCGTAAAGAGATTATGGCACAGAGAGTTGAAGAGACATGATCACAGATGTGTGCGTTAGAACTGGCAATTGATAATGACGACATTAGCTGACATAAGCATTTAGCTCATCCATAAAATATGAAGACACTGAGAATAAAAACATGCACTTTATCTCAGGTACTAGTGACTGGTTTAATAACAAATGGTCAATCTCCGACATGTCCAGATATATCCCATGTTATTCAAATAGTTTTTTCAGTCTGTCTTACAATTCCAAGATTTCCAATTCAACGCATTGCTTGGATTGCAAAAACAGATGTACAGGATTTTGACTGCATACTAGTACTACTACCTCCTCATCCTCCATATAAACTGACTGACACAGACTTTGCACTACTGTCAATGTTGCATAAATAAAATGATAGTGCTTTTTTATGATCTGCAGTCATATTTAAATGCAGATTCCTTCTCCCTCACAGTGCTTGTAGGATTTGTTTTTGTACACCATTAGCAAGAATGCATATGCAAAACGGATTAATTCAAAAGAATTTAATGCTCAAATTTAAGAAACAGTGAAGCATGCATTACCATGGGACAAATACACGTCCTTGCAAGTGTCATGGTAAACGTTGCCATGGTAACAGGCTGGAAGTCGAGAATCTTAGGGTACATGTCTAAGGGAGAAAGGGTCTGAGGAAAAAATGATAATGTACAATGACATTGACTTCAACTTTATGTTGTTCAGAGAGAAAAGTAAAGTTATACCCCTTAATTGCTTGATTAACTTTTACCAGTTACATTTTTTAATTATTGGGTGATGCCAGTTGAAGGATAAAACACTGGGAGTTTGTTTGTTTGTTTGTTTGTTTGTTGCTTTAGGTCTCTTCCAACACAATTGAGGTTATATGAGAGACCGCTGAAACAAAAAAAACAAGCAATCTAACAAAAATAGTACAAATGTAAATCAAAATCATAACCTAAAGATATCATAAGCTAAATTATAAATAACCAAGAACAAACAGGCAGAAGATTTACAGAAAAAAAAATATCCCCTGTCAAAAATACAATCACAAACCAAAGAAGCAGGATAGGCTAGTAAAGAGAAGAAGAAACGACATCACTATCGGATCGTACACCCATGAGAACATCATAGGTATATGATTCAAGGGTGATGCACCCATCCAACCACCCGCACACTAGGAGTGAGTTAGGCTGATATTAACTATTTAAAATTCAACCAAAACTAATGCCCGTCTTTATCCCAATTATATTGGATGAAAATTGATTAAATATTGTATCAAAATGAAATTTTGGAGGAAAACCACTGGAAATTTTATGTTCATGGGTAACACCGGGTTTTTCAGTTGTTTTTTTTATTAAATATTCATAAACCAAGTAAAATCTACAAAAAAAAATACCCCAAATGATGTATAGATTAATGTAAGTATTGGTGCAAAAGAACAAACCACTCATACCCCTGAGGTGATGACTACAGACTGAAATCGATCAAAAACAGGTTTGATGGCAATTGTGGCATCGAGACAGCTGAGATTCAAAACTGGGTTGGAAATTGTAGGCGTTCTGTCGTCAAACGGTTCAATGATAAGGCTGAAACCTGAAATAATAACAAGGGAGAACTTAGTTACTTCAATAACTTGAACATTTCATGTAAAGTATAAAGTTATGGAAACTGCAAATGTATATCAATGGCTTCAGTTGCAAGATCACTCTTTCACCAATAATGTCTTTAATCTTGGGTAAAAATATACAATGAAAAAGCTTTATTTTGACATGAAGTGAAACTATTTAGACATCCAGTTAACTATTTTATCATCAGTATTTTTTTTTTAATCTACATATTTGGGATTTTACCTAGTTGAACCAATTGCACCCTAAGCCATCGATATGAATTTGTCGCGGCTTATGTATAAAACATCAAACAATTATGATAATTACCATGAAGATAATTACAATGCCAACAATGAATGTGGTCGCTAATAAGTCATTATCTAAAAGCTTCAAAGATCGGCAACACTTCCAGTAGCAGAAAAACGTTTTTTATGACATATTTGAATATTTATTTAATAATTTTACATGCTATTACATTTTCATCTCTGTCAAAGGCAAGAAAATTTTATAATGTTTTGAATATATAAAGATGACTCTTATCTCCATTTTTAATGGCTGCATTATTTTGAAAGAACAACTAAAATATGGAATTTATTGAATTAGTCAAAATGATTTAATCCTTTTACATTTAATGGATGAATGCCATAAATTCATAAAGATGATATGCCAAAACAGTTATATTTTCTTGAGAAACTCATTGACAGAGCATGCCAGTCACTAAACTACGATGGACATCCCCCTTTTTTTTTCTTCTTTTTTTTTTGCTGTTGTTTTTACCCAAGAGACAAAAGTCGTAATGGCTGACTTTTTACAAATTTCATCCCAACTTCATTTCTTAAGAAATACTTATTAAATTGACAGAACAAATGAAACGTAAAAAAAATGTTTACATAATATCCAACCCTCACCCCTTTCACCTCAAGACATAAACCAATCATATATATACTCAATCTGACCAGTTGGGATTTTGTCTGAAAAATTCAGTCTGGCTATTCGATCTCAGGTAAATAGGAAATCCAGTAGTCATCAATTCCTGTGATATCAGATGTGTATCAGTGACGTTGGAAAAGAATAACAAAGCAATGTCGATTCTTTAACATCAGATCAGATTATGTGCTCATGAAAAATGTATATGACAATGTCTTACAAATAACCCCTTGCAAAGAATGGGTCTATGCACTAGTATTAAAAAAAAAAAAGAACAATTGTGAAATATGAAATTCAAATTTTCTTAAATAAGCAGAATAGACTATATAAGATGAAACAGATTAAAAAAGAAGCATTTGTATTCATTTTTTTAAAAACTTGTATGACAACTAAAGCCATCTTACTTTTTTTTTAATAAACGAATATAAAAAATTGCCTTGATCACATTTAGAAATTTCCGAGAATAGTATCATGAACTTATGTCTTTCAATTTTAATATAAACTGTCATTCATCATCATGACTTTTATTGCAAAGGCCATTGTCTTTAAACATATGTTATAACGCATTTGGGAGAGACTAAACTTAAAAGAGAATAAAAACATACCTTTTGTATAAGTGCTTATAAGAGTTGCAAAGTAAGCGATTAAAGATAGGGATGAATAGTCTTTGATATCAGTCAGTTCTAATGTGCGAAGCAAGGAGCCCAGACGTTCAGAGCAGAACCTATAACCAAATCATTAAAATATGACCTATGAATAAATTTGAATATTTGTCATTTACCTAAAGATACATACAATAAAGCAACAGAAATAATAATGATGATGATGATGATGATGATGAATGATGATGGTGATAATAATTTCAAGACGAAGAAGAAAAAGGGAAGAGGAGAAGGACACAATAAGAACAAAATTACTACTTATCAGGTTCCTAGTAATGCCATTGGTTAGAGCACTCAACTCACAAACAATTCGACCAAGTTCAAATCTGCTTTCAGTTACGATTTTTTACCTTAACCTTCTGTCAAACTAGTTGTGATTGTGTTGCTGGGTCTAATTAGTAATACTTGACAATATACTACTACCTTATCAAGACAGCAAGCAATTTTTATTGTCATTTCGAAGCTACAGAAACTAAGATAAACTTAATGAGCCTTATAATAGAATGCTTATTGTGTCATGTATAGGGTCTACAGCAAGAAAAGTTTGAAGGCAATGGGCGAGAGAAAAAAACATGACATACAATATGATTACAAATAAAAAGTAATCCAATCCAGTAAAATCAAATCCATTACCTCAAAGGTTTCCTGTCAATGCATACTTTGGCAAGACAATCTTTTAAAAATGATGGGGGACTTTCAGACACAACGTGTTGGACACGGAGACGAGTTTTTAAGTACTCTACAAATCTTTTCATGAATCCAACAAAATGTTCTGCATTTCTAATGCTTCCAGGGACAGCCTCTGCATAATGAAATAAACAAATATTTTTAAAGACAAATATTTCCCTTTTGAAAAAATGCATTGTGAATCTAAGATCATCATTACTTAGCTTTGTTTCAATATTCGTCAGAATTTGATTGAAATAAAGTGCATGATTACCTTGCAGAATTTCATCTGGTATCACTGAAATAGAGAAAAAAAACATGAAAAGAATATTTTTTATAAAGCTTAAATTAGCATGCAAGATTTTGTTTTATGTAAACACATTTATAATATTAAAATTGAAATGAACTGAATTAATTTAAAGTGTTATAAAAGAAAAGAAAACAAAACAAACTAACATGAAGGTGGATAGAGAATATAGATCAACAACAAGTAGCTATGAAAAGATTTATGTAATGATATCTCTTCTGGCTTGGACAGAATGCAAGTCTAAGTACCAGAAAAGACATTGAGGTATTTCTCGTGACTTAAATAAGTACTTTCTAAAAGAAACTTATCACAGGTCGACTTAAACATGGAATCGTTGCCTTTCATTTAATATACTGAAAAGGATTAAAACTGAATAGACTTTGAAGAGATTTACCTGGATTTGCCAATATCATATCTGTCTCTCTTGCAATATTTGCCTCCCTGAGACCCTCCACCATTCTACTATATTCATTTTTTAACCGATCCTCATCGACAGACTTCACCCTGGAAAGTAATTTTTTAAAAGAGGGGGGGGGGGGGGGGGGGGGGAATTACTTTTATAAATACCCAGGCAGGCATTGACGAGTATAAAACAAAATCAAAACATATATATGTCTCTAATCTTCCTTTTCTCTCTAAAATCTTGAAAAAGCTTGCTTTGAAACAATTAGTCTCATCTTAAAAATAATTGTTTTGAAGAAAAACTTCAGTCATCTTATAGGCAACATCATTCGATGGAAACAGTGCTTGTTAGGGTTCATAATGATCTTCTCTCTGTTATAGATACTTTTGACATGATCCATCACATTCTTCTGCTCTTGAAACTACTTTCGGCGTGTTAGGTGCAGCGCTTCATTGGTTTAGGTCATATTTGTTTAGTGGTAAACAGATTATACGGTGGATGAATATAGATCTGAGGAAATCATTCTTGATTGTGGAGAGCCCCAGGGTTTAGTGCTTGGACCGGTTCTTTTTGTTCTGTCCGTTAACCCTCTGTCTAAAATCATCAGAAGTTTCGGTCTGTCTTACCATCAATCAATACGCTGATGATATGCAGTTGTACTGCATCTCCAATAAGAGAAATTTGCAAGGAGTATCAGCATTAGTAAGGAGTGTATCCAAAGTGTGAATTATTGGATGGATTAAAACAGACAAACTGAATGATGATAAGACGGAAGTGCTGTATGTGGGGAACAGGAAGTGGAAAAGTGAATCAGATTTGAAGCTGTGGAGGACGCTTCCATTCAAATTGTTGACAAAATGAAAAACCTTGGCACATTCTTAAACTCTGGACTGTCAATGCAGCATCAGGTTAATAATTTGGCTATATCTCTCTTTTTCCAACTAAAAAAGATTGCTTCCATTAGATGGTTCATATCTGAGGATTTGACCAAACATCTGGTTGTGTTCCTCATGCTATCGAAATTGGATTATTGTAATGTTCTGTTGTTTAGTGTTTTGCAACATAATCTGAGACGTCTTCAGATTGTCCAGAACAGCACTGCCAGACTAGTATTCATGAAGCATAGGCTTGATTCTGCAAGACCTCTGCTTCATGACCTGCATTGGCTGCCTGTTGAGAAAAGGATTTAATTCAAAGCTTGCGTTTTAGTGTACTGTTGTCTTGAAAGTACTGGCCCTTCCTACCGTTCGGAACTAAATGAAAGATATTCACAACCCCGCCCCTAATGTTTGGCAAGTGATTTAACCAAACTAGTTGTCTCTCGAATAAGCAAAAAAGCTGGAATGAGATCCTTTTCTCATTTTGGGCCCTCTGTTTGGAATGCCTTAACACAGAGCTAATAAATATAAGAGAAGATACTAATAATTTTGTAATATCAATATCCAACATGGATTCTGGTGATTCCCTCTAAATGAAAATTACAATATTGAATAATTTTAGAAATATGAGTTTGCATAGTAATTTTACTGTCAAAATAAACACCAGGATTTCGGACACTGTTTACAGATATGCTTATTTTATAATCTGCAATATCAATATGGGTAGACGATATTACATTTTTTGAACAGCTGTATTCATTTTTGTTTTTTACTTTTTACAGTCCACAGCTTCTAGCAGCTTAGTATCACTAATACTATCTCACAGAATGTTTTTCACATCAATCACAGAAGTTCTAAAGATTATCATAAAGAAAGAAAAAATTGAATGAACCAGGCTAAGAAACATGATATGTGTCAATTAATATGCAGTACGAAATTTTCATGTGGATACCTGTTAATATGCTTGGTGAGATCCTCTATGTTTTGAGAGCATTTATCTATTGTGCGCCTTGTCATCTTTACACTCATGGACTCAACACAAACGTTGTCTGAAGATATGATTTGAAAAGATTAAAATTAAGTCAATATCTAATTTAAAGATTCTTAGAATGACAAGAATAAGAGAGTGGCTTCTTGAAAATTATGTTTAAAATGAATGCTACAAAACTCGTAGTTGGGGCACAAAAATTACAAAACCAAGTTTCAACCTATCTAGACCATTACATTATATCTATTGAAGGTCTAGAAGGCTCAGATGTAGAGCACTTACCTTGCAAGCTAAGGGACTAGTATCAATTCCATGTAAAGATGAGACTTTTTATGACCCCCCCCCCCCCCACTTCCCTGTCCACCCAATAGTGATTGGGTAGCTTGAGTAGCTGTACTTTGCGAAGGACAGGAGACCGATCAAAAGAGTGGGAGCGCTTATTTTTGTTCTTTTGATAAATTAGAAATCAGGTTTAACTCTGGCTCCAAGGGTCATATACTCTGAAAGAGTACTTATATGTTATTATACGAATTTAAAATAAAAACCAACCAATATTATGAGCTTCATCAAACACAACCACAGACTGCTTGGACAACTCTCTAGAAACAAGCTCTGCTATTTTGGGATCAAGGAGATAGTAATAGCTGTACACAACCACATTAGCATGGCCAATCTGAAATGTTGAAAAAAAAAAAGTTACAAAACAGCCGAATCTGGAGTCCCACTAGCTCATTTGGTAAAGTGTTTGCCCGACAAGCAAGGAGAATGATGCAATTTTATATTTGGTAGAAAGTACGTGACAAACAAGAATATTATCCTGAGGCAGCAAAAAAATATTCCCGTTCGTTTAAACATTTTTTTTTAAATTGAAAAATATTCTGTGTCAATGGGCTTGATAACTGAAGGACTTTTACTAAATGTGCTTGCAATATTTATCTTTCAAAGGAATTTAAAATACTGCCTGTCATAACCTTTCAAGATTTGTACTTACAGCATATCTTGCCAAAAAGTAAGGACACCATTGATGCTGTCTCCCAAACTCTCGAAGATCATCCTGAAGATGGGAAAAAAATAGAGAAAAAAAACTGAATACAATCTTATAATCAGTTTGTATTTAATCAAATGAGACTCGAGTAATTTTTCTTATCTTTTTTCTAAATAATTGTCATTTAACAGGAATAAAATACTAGATGCTGGGATCACTTAACCTTTCAATACTTTGACAGATGTATATCCTAGGTCCAGTCATAGCATATAAAAGCATACTGTCATCATTTGGCCAGCAATTTTGTGAGCAATGAATCTTTCAACTGTGCCGAACATAAGCGCAATTTTTACAAGTCAACCTTTAAAGCTATGCTATGATAGAACCTAATTTTTAGTATTTTCTTATATGGACTAACATTTCATTACACTCTGACATCACTCTGGCTTTAGAATGGTGAAATTTTACACATATGGTCTGACCTTTCTTATTCTCTGCATCTTACATAATACCATTAGCATCACTACGCTTTTAATATTATGTGAAGAAACATTTTGCTTTCAAGTGAATTAGATTCTTAATGCGTTTGGGTAATTCTTTTTACACAAAATATGAAAAAAGCAAAAACAGTTATTCATATTTTGCACTTCATTGTAGTGTTGTGTACTTGAGAAATAAATTTTCAAGCCATTTGAATACTTTCACACATGAAATTTGTTTCGTTTGATTCTTACTTTTATCGTTGACATTATCTATAAAGTTTGTAAAAATTTTGTGTAAGTAAAGACAGCTTCAATTCAGTAATTAAGATATTCATTCCCTCTCTAGAGTCTAACTTGTTTGTCTTAAACTCTCTCATTACTAGCCATTTTTAGAACATTCCCCAAAACGCCACACTCACCCAACACAAAAATTGATTTTTTTTCTCACTCAAACAGAAAAGCAACAATAACATTCAATACATAATATTGATTGGGAAAATTAGTGTCAAGTTTTTATACCTATAACAAACAAAAAATGTCTTTAAATTTGTGATGTACAAAAGAAAAAAGAAATTAGAGTGAGAAAATTGTTGGTTGCATCGTAAAAAATGTGATGAGTTTCCTATGGATGGTAAGAAGAGAGTTAACCACAATACAATACAAAGAGATCAAAGCTATTCTCATTATAAATAAATCAAAATAAAATAAAATTCCCTTTATTCATCCAAGGGGAAATTTGTCTTTAGGGTCTATTCCAAGGGAAGACTGGAATAACCCAGGCGTCAGCCTCGGAGCAGCGCCGCAAAGTGAGCTAGGGCGATGTGACTTGCTCAAGGCCACACAACGCAGTGGCGAGTGATTGAACTTGGTACCTTTCAGGTAGGAAGCAAAGACCGTACCACTGAGCTACGCTACCCCTAATTTCAGTTATGAAAAACAAACATATTTATACTAAATGGTTACACTAAATAAATTTAAAAACTCACTAAGCCATAAACTCCCGGTGGCAAAGGGGCATTCCTTCCTTGGGCATCAAAATTCTGCTCAGATATGAAAATAAATTTTGATCATTATACTTCAAGGTAAAAATACAAAGTCAGTAACACTGAAATTACACAAACTGTACACATTATTGAAGCTGTTTATTCCAACATTGGTGCATTAAGTCAATGCATTAATGGATAATTATGAGACTCCTGTGTTACCTTAGGCACAGTGCAGTTATTTTCTTGACTTGAATTTTAATTAGCATATATAACTGTTTACAAGATTTGCCGATTTGCATTTTTTTGGCATGTTTGTGTTACAAGGAGAGACAGGTAAACTAAAACTATAACTGATTACCTCATAAAAGTCACAGATCGGAACATTTGAATTGTGCTTGTGTCTGTTACGGACAAAAGATGCAGTAAGTTGATGACATCTTCCATCCACAGTTTGCCCATCTCTGTCTTGACTGACCTGAGGAGTAAAATTAATCTCAAATATTCAGCTACCATAGCAATAAGTTCTCTCTACGTGCTATAGTGGTATGGACAGTTACAGGTAATGTGTTGTGCTGCAATATTTGAGGAGCTAAAGTGAACAAAATGATCCCATCTTATACATTCTTAGGAGAACCCCCCCCCCCCCCCCAAATAAAAACAAAAAAATACCAGAGGTCAAAGGGCTGGGATACAAGCCTTGTAAACTTGGGTTGTTATATTAATTATGTATTCCAAGATCAAGTGACCCATGTAGTTAAATGCATTCCCATTCTCAACTCATACTTGTATACCACTCAAGAAATGAGAAAACGAATCAATAATGGACTTTCATAATGCTTAATTCTTTGTTAAGTACAGACAAAGGGAGACAACTCCTCTATCATAGGTAAATATTGACTTACTTCAGGATGGATACATGTGTTCTTTCGGGAACTAAGAGCTAGTCCAACAAAATTTGGAATCTGTCCTGTTTCTTGAGTATAAAATTCCATTAAGCCACGCATTTCTTCAACAACCTGTAAACAGAGGTAAATAAAATAAAAGAACATTGTAAGATATCAAATTTGTATAATTCATGAAATGAAAGATAATAGTACTTTGGAAAAAGTGTTGAAAAACTTGATAATAATGGTAAAGTTAAACGAAAAACAAAGCACCTGGTTGGCAGTGACAAAAGTTGTTGGATGGTTTGATAATATGGATGGGGACATAAAGGAACAATGACAAGGTCCAAAAGATGCATGAAAGAGTGGAGTGGAGGGCGTTGATTGCCAACACAGTGAATCATGGCACAAACATGATGATGATGATTTTGGAATTACAATTTTGATCTTTATTTAGTTTTTGAAAATTAAAACATGTTCACAAAAAAAGGCCATTTTAGTTCCTATCGCATTCTCCAAATGAGACAGAAATAACTATTCTGGTAGTAAATTGAGATATTTAAATGTAAATGAATAAACCAATTCTGTGAATTATCTTTCCCCAAAAATAAATGTACTGTTAATTTCAAATAAATCTCTACCTACCTTCTCCAATTCAGGTACAGTTCTAGAACAGTAAATCAATTTTGTGACGTCCAAAGGATTAGCCTAGAAAAGAAATAAATTTATATCAATTTCAATATCCGTCATGAAAGATAAAATTCACTTATTTCGCTGTGTTTGAAATTCCCAAGAGGTTTATTTGTTTGATGAAATGAATGAATTTCATTGTATTTTTTAAAGCATCATTTCACATATTTCCTGAGGAGGATTTTGTCACCATCAGCTGTCATAAAAATCAGTGATTCATTAAAACAATGAACCCTCGATATATGGTCATATTTTGTTGAATTTGAGCTTTCAGTGTGACTTAGATTGATTTGTAAATGAAATTTCATGAGAGATAAAAAGAAGTTTCTATATTCTCTGATACAAAGGGGCATAGATTGCATTGCATATTGTTTAATATATATATATTTTTTTTTGTTGTAAATTTTTGTTTTGAGCTTTAAGTAGTGGACAAGTCCGTGGCTCATAACCTATAAATATGCTTTATTGTGAATTTTATTTTGACACCCTTATACCTCATATCCTAATAACCCGGGGAAAAAATGCATACAAAAAGAAAATGAGTTGATCATATCATGCCATTAGTTGTAATGGCCACTCTATGGTGATGATTTGTTGCACCTGTTCTCTTGTTGTTGATTTGCACTCATAAAAATGACAAACAAAAATAGCCACAGATTAGTGCCACAGTTCATCCAGTGAACAAAAAACAAAACAAAAAAATACTACAACACATGTGATGACTAAACCTTTCATTTTTTTGGGTTATAGCAATTTCATTAATTTGAGCTCACACATTATAGACTACGTTGAGCACAGGGTGCCATCATTAAAGCATATCAATGAAGAAAATAAAATAAAAACAAACAAAAAACAAGCAAACAACTATGACTCAAAGTTCCTTATATCTGGATCATAGCATAAAATACCCCGTCATACATAAACATAACTAAAAAATACAAAACAAGCTGCCACATCAAAGCCCAATTTGTACGAGCAGTATGTAACCCAGATGACGATGTTACCACTAGTCACCAAACATTGCAATAAATTGCTGCCTCATCACCATCATCTTTACTAAAATTCCTCCCTCCCCGTGATTTATTGGTAAGATAATTATTTCTAACTTTCAAATCAAAACTTGCCCAAGAAAGAGTAGTCACAGGTTTACTAACTATAAATACTGTTAAATTAGTATACATTGGGTTCTTTTTCTTGAGTAAAGGTATAATTACATTTAAAAAGAGAAACCAAATTTACTCTCTCCACAATGGTAATTTCTTAACTTTAAAAAAGACGATTCTCCAGATCATAATTCAAAATCAAATTATGACTGCATAGAATCAAAATGTACCAAACTTTTAATTGCTCTAATAAAATAACAGGTACATACTTGCATATAGGCGATAATCAGGGAAAGCAATGACACAGTCTTCCCAGTTCCAGAAGGCATCTCCAGAGCACAGTGACCCTAAAAAAAAATAATTATATTTTCAGTTTCAACTTAGCCCCTCCCACAGCAAGACTCGAACCAGAGACCTAGATGTCCAAAGGCGAGTGTCATACCACTATACCACAAACTTGCAAAGACTGAAATAACCAAGGCAAATTACAGTATCATTAACTGACACTTATGGTTAAGTTTCTAAAAGAAAACATAAGTTGACAATTGTTGGGGCTTAATCCTGGGTCCTACTTGGGTGAAAAGTCCCCACTGATGTAGGAATGCCAATATTAGACAGGTTCTCGACATTAGTCTGTTCGCAGCCACTAAGTGCCTCCTCTTACTGGTACAGAAGCCCGGCAACCTCTCTTCCAGGATAGTCAGCTATTTGGATGGAGTCAGATGAACCCCGGCCAGCAATAGTTCAGTGCAAACAAGATGCACTGAAAACCATGCGCATTACGTTTTTTATTACAATAAAGGCATTATTTTATCATGGCCTGTTCCTAAATGTACTACTGTAAATGCAAATTATTACAAAATTGTCACGGAAGACAAGTTGAGACCTTTTTATTGAGAGAGAGAACCCCGAAATCATTGTCGAATGTGATTTTTCATCACGATAATGCCCCATACAGACAACCAGAGTGGTGACATAATTTTTGTTATCCACAGTAGGAAATTATTATATCACCCTCAATATTCTCCTGATCTGGCACCGGCTGACTTTTTCCTTTTCCGTAATATGAAGGAACATCTTCTGGGACGACATTTTTCAAATCTGAAAAGATTGTTTTGGCAACAAAGGTCACTTTAGAGGAGCTGGAAAAAGGTTCCTATGGGACTGCTTTTTGATAGCTGGCTGGTTGAGTGACAGCTTGGGTAATGGCAGTGACTATGTTGAGTAGCTAACACAGTAAAAATACTTTGGTCTTAATTTGATGGTCTTGTGATTTTAAAAGATATAACCAAAAGAAAGACATTTAAGGAAAAGATCTCGTATATTTGGGACAGCCCTCATATTGAACAAATCTTATAATCTTTCCATAACCTTACCTTTGCATCAAGAGTCCTTTTCAATTCTTGCATATACAAAAACTGCTCTGGATAAATGTAATCATAAGGGAAGTAGACGAGCAAACCATCAACATTTAACCTGATTTGGAGAATAGTATTGTATAAAATGAAAAAGAAGAAATAGACATGAATGAGAAAATTGTTATAATAATAAACCTTAGAAGTAGAGCAGTAATTTGGGCATGGACAGCATTTAGTTTTATTTAAAACAGAGAACTGGGGATGAACACCAGTAATATTTTTAGGTTTGTGACACTCACTCAACTCGGGAGACCATCCACACGTTCCTTAGGGTAGCTTCACTTTATATTTTTATTTTAACCATGAATTTGTCAGACGTCATTCATTCTATTTGTCAATTTTTAGTAGCATTTTAAAACTGTAGAACAAACCTTGATTGATTGGTAAAGGCTGTCATTATTCAGACACCTGGGGCATTAACAGTCGGTATTCTAGTCATTATTCACCCCCCCCCACCCCCACCCCCCCCACCCCCCACCTGGACCCAACGGGTAAAAGTAGTGCTGGTGGTATGGACTCAGTAGGAAATAGTGCTTGTGGTATAGTCTCAGTGGATAATAGCTCTGGGTCAATTAAGTTCTGACACATCTTCAAACCCACTTCGACAAAAAAAATATGGTTGTTTACAAACAGAAGAATTAAGGAAGTTGACTTTGCTATGATCTTTGTTATTGCTTTTCTACTGCTATTTGTCTGATAAAGCTCTCACAAGATTTCTTAATCAGACTATAAATGTTAAAAGTTACTCAGTAAAAAAAAAAAAAAAAATTTTTAATTCCCTTTATTCATTCCATAGGGGAAATTTGTCTCTTGGGTTTATTCCAAGGGAATACTGAATAACCCAGCCGTCAGTCGCATTGCAATGCCGCAAATTGAGCTAGGGCGATGTGACTTGCTCAAGGTCGAACTCGGTAGCTTTCGGGTACAAAGCAAAGACTGTATTGCTGTACTGCTGAGCCACGATGGTTTGTGCGATGGTACAGTTGATCAAGCGTGTAGAAATAAGTGGGTGTTTGTTACAGTGAAAAATTGGCTTTGTTAAAAATTTCAACCAAACCAGAAAAGAGGGGTGCTAACAACAAATCTGATGGTAAAAGTTTAAAATTTCCTAATATGACTATTGTTTTGTTTCTGCCACCATTGTCATTACAGTTACAGTATTGAAAGGTAGCGCACAGCAGCCTAGAGTTGTTTTTTTTCATAAGAGTTTTTTTTCTATTAGGATTATTAAAAGTCGTAGTAAAGGTCCTATGGTTTTTGTTTTTCCTATTAGGGTTAGTTGAAGGTTCTAGGTTTTATTTTTTCTCTGGAAAAGGCTAGTCCTACTTAAGAACAGGCCATACTTAACCGCCACAGCTTACACCCATTCTTGGGTGACCAGTCACCCCTTGACCTCTTTACCAAGTTAATACTTGACACACTATTGGGTAGATTGCCAAATAAGCATGAAACAGTACTGCTGGAGTAAATAGTTATTTGAATATTTTATTTATAAATATTTACTGCTCCTTTAATATTAAACTTACGCACTTTTACTTTATGTTTTTTGTTTATTAACTCTATAATACTTTTCATATATATTTGTTTTTATTTCTCAGAAAAGTCTTGTCATTTTAGAAATGCTCAATTACCGTTACTCCAGGAAAGTGCCACCAGATCCACATTATATATGCTTTCCCCAATTATTATTATCATTATTATTATTATTATTATTATTATTATTATTATTATTATTATTATCATTATTATTACTATTATTAACAGTAATAATAATAATATAATATTATCATTATTATGATTATTCTCAGGCAAATAAACAGCATTTTTGTCGCAATAGTAAAATTATAAAAGTCGAACAATTTCTGACCGATAACTAGCATGACCTAGCAGGTAACACTAGATATCACCAAATGCCTTGTTTGTAAGGGTTTTAAAGATCGTCAAAAGGTTCCAAATTTACAATTGAAAGCACACAATAAAAAGTAAAACAAAGGGGAAGAATTGTGTCAGTTTCAGCCTCCAACTACGTTATCGCAGTTTGTAACTGTTTAAATGATGAGAATGATTTAACGATAACATTAGTCATTATGCTGAGTCAAGATCGAAATGAAAACTCAAGCTTGGCGTAGTGCCACAATGCCAGTCGCTGGATGTGACCTTTGAAATGACTGGGGCTAAAATTTACAAGGCTAAGTACAACTAGACTGTCATGTCTCTAATGACGGCTAGCCTCTTCGAAACTGTCTTTTAGGGTTAGTTAAAAGGAATATTTGGGTTGTTTCCCTTAGCTTGAAAACACACGGAAGACCTCCCTTCAACTTAAAAAAAAGGAAACTAGACATAAACAAAGCAAGTTTGCGGGACCAGTAGGGACCATAATATAGTTGTAGTGCCAAGCATTAGCTGGAGAAACTGGTTGGCAAACGTGGAGATGGCACTGTATTTTTTTAAACATCTATATAGTATCGGTACAAAATAGCTACGAGTACAAATTAAATTTAACACACAAATAGGCACTTGATAACTCCAGTCCAGTGGCCGCCATCAATGTCAATATGCCTATAATATGACTAAGGTGAAGCTCGTTTTTTTTCAACTTTAGTTTTAACCCTTTACTGTTTTTGCCACCATGTCGTTCTTAACGGTGACCAAAAATCGAGTTTCACTCACTGAGCCTATCGGCATCGGCGGCCAATGGACTGGAGTTATCAATTCAACAAAGTTAAGTAATGTAGACTAAAATAGAGGAAATTACTATTCAATTCGCATACTAGTGCGAATAGATGTGGCCTAAAATATAAGTCAGTCTCGGACCTGGACTATGGTTTAAAGCCTCATAATTTCGTCATTATTTACATTGACAAATAGAATTACTTACTTCATCTTGAAAGTGGTCTTTGCCGATCTAGCTTTTTCTAATTTTCTACTTTCGCTATTGATGCCTTTGTTTTTACCGGAAGCTTAATAATGTTAGCTTGACCTAAAATGAACTTCCGGGTCATAAACCAAGTCCAATGTTTACAACCTTATACACTGCTGTACAAAATGGCTGTTTACAACAGGAAAGGAATAGGAAGTTTTAAACGAAGTTACGCAGCTCAGTTGAACCCTTGTCATTTTCAGGATGCGGAACGAAGAATAAATCCTTTACATCTGATAATCTCAACCAACGACGCCTGTCTTCTAAAGAAATCAAGTGATGATGATACATTTGTATGTGCTGTTTATGTTCAAAGGGAGGGATATGCTGAACCAACTGAGGTGACTTCTCCGTACAGTCCATCACCATCATCGTCTGCATCTTTGTCATCTTCGGGCACTACAGTCAGGAATCATCTGGGCCGTGCAACTTCAACAGCCAAATATGTATTTACAGAAGACATAGTTGTTTGTGTTTGGGCTAAGGATGATTTTGAAACTTCAGCAACAGATTTAGACCGATCAATATCTATTGACGGCGACTCTAGTGATGATGAATTGTCAAAGGAACAAAGTTTACTTCAATTAAAATGTACAAAAGAATTCCTCGTGCATTATAATCTCTTAGGTGTAGATATTGTTTTCATTAGAGCAATCAAGGTTTTCCCCTTAAAGAAAGCAATATTTTCCGTCTCTGACATGGATTGTTATGAATGGCTTCGCCAAGGTAAATTCACGGCGGGATTACTCATGGAGATCTGTAATCATGATTTGCTTGTAAAGCAAAACGATATCTTGTTAGCACCATTCCCTGATGTATTTTTGATGGATGAAGACTTTCATCGTTCGTGGTACTTTCAAATTCGAACAATTATATGTACACCTTTTCAAACGGGACTAATTACAGCAACGACAGAAATAATATTCTTTTTTGAAAAAGCTATTGCTAGGTTACCGTCAGACCACAGACATTTGTCTGGATCTCATTTAGACCAGTATGTTGAGCTACAACAGTGTAAAGGTTTTATGTCTGATTTCTGCCGATCAATGTCTGCTGAATCAAGTGATGAAAATGGTCTTTTTGGGAAGCCTGATGAAGACTTGAAAGCATTCAATGATTTTTTCTTGTCAAGTGCTTTTGTAATCCAACAGAAAATTCACTGGAAGAAAGTGTTACACCATGACGAAAAGTTTGAACGCCTTGATCTAACTTCAGTCCTTGGTATGCCTAAGAAAATGCTCAGACAATATGGTATTATTAATGGAACGATTATGAAAATTGCTCTATATCCAGCAGATCTCTTTGGTGAAAACAAACCTGAAGATGTCCAGGCATTTCTAAAAAATGAGAAACCCAAACAAAAATTTGTAAAAGTTCAATGTTTATCAAAGCGTCTGGATGAATCTGATGTAGTTTTCATTTCATCAATGTTGTTATTCAATCTTCAGACAAGACCTCCTGTAGTGAAATCGCCATTGCTCTTAATTGAGGTGAGTTGGCCTTTTGTTGATACCATCATGTTCAATTGCATATATCAACGTGTCAAAAACATAAAATTGAAAATGTGATAGGTGAAAGATGGATTTATCTTTTAGTGAGAATTTCTTTTGTTTACCTTGTAATTCATTTCTCTGGGCATGTTTTTATTTAGTCATCCCATGTGTGTATATTTTGTAAAAATATTTTACATTTGAATGTATCCCTTTTGTTGGGGGTTTTGAGCTGTTGATAGTGTCTGGGCGGGCCTTTAAGGTCATCATAATATCGTTTCACACAGTGCTGGATCCTTTTCATAGCCTCTGGGCTGCAGATTCTTTAAGTCAGTGTCAGTGCACGTTGGTCTTAAGTTATATTCCAAGAGAATGTGTTCAATATAGTCATTATTGTAGCTGTCCCATTTTCTCCAGGTATGGACCCGGTATGTGGCTGCGTGGTCGGGATGAATGCTCTCAGACTCAAGTGGTCAGGGCAGATGCATGGATAGATGATTCCTGAATTTTCTCTGTCATATTTGTAAATCCTTTATAGATCCCTTGATCTTCTTATTTTTTTTATTCCTTTTTTATTTAAATTGTCATTTATGATCTTTGACTTATTTGTCATCCGTTTTTTTACTGATGCTTAAAGAATCACAAGCATCATAAAAACCCTCATAAACAAACTGCAATAAAGTGAGAGATGACAATTTAGAAACTAAAACCTATATTACATCTGCAAAATGCGTTGAGTTTGGAGGTTACAATGGTTCAGAATTTGCAAAGAATTTCCCATTGATAAAGAACAATGTTTTGATTTATTGTCAAATTAAGTATGTATATGACCATAGATATCGTCTCAAGCAACAATGTTGTTTTAAATAAATTCTATTTGTTATGCCTTTTCTGTTTTGTTGTTTGCTTGCTTTCTTTTGTTTGTTTGTTTTGTTTCTGTTAAATTTTTTTTGTGGGGTTTTTTTTTGTTGTTTTTTTTTTAAATTCAACTCAACCAGTGATTCAATTACAGTGGAAAGGTTTTAAGTATATCTTCGGGGTTTTTTTCAGTTCGTGAAATTATAAGAAATTACCGTACTTTTCTAGTGAAGAATCAGTCTTAAGGCTACATTTTATCATTAAAATTAAAGCCACATTGAATGGGCAACAAACAAATTCATTAAATTTTTATTTGTTGGTTGAGATAGAGTGAAATAATGGTTTAAAAGTTTTGTTTTTTTTTCTCACTGGTATTGTCATCTTTAATTTGTAATTTTAATGGTTTTTATCCAAATATACTTTCAGAGACCAAGCATACCTCTCCAGACAAGTGAAGTTGACTTCAATTCAGGTCCTAAACTGTCTAGATCAATAAGCACTGTTGTTCCGTTTGCCATTGATGTTGATATAACTATTGTCAGCTCACCAAGTTACACTCCAAAGGCCAATCATGTAGAATCACTCAATAAATATTTCCAGATTCCCAGGTACTTTGAAAAAAAACACAACAAATTAGTATATATAGCCAATTTCCATGATCTCATAATACTCTTGTGCAGCTGTGTGGTCTAGTGGTATGATATTCGCCTTCAGATTGTAAGGTCCTGGGTTCAAGTCCTGCTCTGAGCAGTGCATAATTAAGTCCTTAGAAAAGGCTCTTTACTCACATTCTCTTTTAATACTCAGGTGTAAAATGAGTACCTGACTGTTAATAGCGTTGTCTCTGTCAGAAAAAGAAAATGTAATATCGCCTTGGAAGCGTCATGTCTCTTCCTACGTGTTTAGTGTTGCTGTTGGCTTTTAAAGCGCTTTGAGCTCATTTAGTGGATATTGGACTCTATGTTTTTTACTCATAGCACTTTACAATACCTCTTATTTTCACCCAGTAGGCCACATTGATCCAATTTTTGAATGTAAAAAGTGCATGTAGCTTATAATCCATTTTTTAAATTATGAAAATTTATCACCATACTCACTATTTCTGAAACCAGGTACTCATTCACACTCATGTTTAGAAACACAATGGTAAAAAGTATGAGTTTTTGCCACTTATCACCAAGAGGTCAAGACATGGGATTGTGACTCTGTCATGGATGTTGCAATCTTTAATGATAAGGATATAATATGGCACAACAGACATTCTTTGATTTTTTCCCTCCTCGCTTTTTTATGGTTTGTTATTTTTAGAGTGGGGGTTGTTGTTGTTCTTGTTGCAAAAATAATGTTGAGTAAGTAGAAATGTAAGATGAAAATCTGAAAAGGTATGTATGAAATAGTGCCAGACAAATCAGAGAGAGCAATGCAAAAAAAAAGAAAATCATGCCAAATAATCAATCAGAGCGAATTAAATCTTAGGCATCCCGATTACCAGTAAATAGTTACATTACACTGAGGTTACCAAACTTAAGGCTTTTATTCTTCACATTAAGTATGCAAGTGTATAAGCGTTTGCTTTGAACTCCATTGCCTCACCTAAGCAAGCAAAACTTGAAACTTGAAAACATAAACACCAAGGTGAAGACATGAGAATTTCTCTTTCACAGGTTACTCAGTGTCGGGGATGTTTTTGCTGTCAGCAGCACAGGTGGGTAAAAACATTTTTGTACTAGTTTTGTGATAGAGATATATATTTATGATTGCTCAATGAATTATATATAGATATTTTTCATCTAAACTAACAAATATCTTCCTTGAATCTAATTATCTTATTTATGATTTGAGAAATCGCAAATCACATGTTGCATTCAGTCTTTGCGATAACAATAATAATAATAATAATAATAATAATAATAATAATAGTAATAATAATAATAAGAAGAATAATAATAATAATAATAATAGTAATAATAATGATAATAATAATAATTAATAATGGATTAACAATAATAATATTATATTAAATATATTATTATATTATTATTATTATTATTATTATTATTATTATTATTTATTATTATTATTATTACAATTACAATAATAATGTTGAGGATGATAGTGATGATAAAAATAATCTTATTCATAATAAGAAAAGTAAGAATAGTTATAATAGTAATAATAAGAAGAAGAATGTTGTTAATAATAATAATGATGATAATAATAATAATAATGATCATAACTACCATAATAAAAATAATAAAAATGATGATGATAATAATAATGATAATAATAATAATAATAATAATAATAATAATAATAATAATAATAATAATAATAATGCTGAAAACTTATATAGCGCTATACCTCCGAGACACCAGACTCTAAGCGCTTAATAATAATAAAAATAGAATTAACAATAATCATGACTTGAGCAAGTCACCTCGCCTAGCTCACTTTGCAGCGCTGCTCTTAGGCTAATACATGGGTTATTCAAGTCTTTCCATGGAATGGACCCTAAAGACAAATTATTTTGTTTTGGGGATGAATAAAGGTAATTTTTAATTTTAATACCAATATCGATAGGAATGATGATAACAATAGTAATGATGATAATAAGAATATATTAATATTAAAATGATGATTGGGATTAATGGTATGAAAAAAGTAACAACATAAACATTTATACAGTCCTGAAACTATTTTGTTCTGAAACTTTCAAGACGTTTCCTGTTTTAGAAATGAATAATTACAATAACAGCAACAAAGATATTTTTCAGAAACTTGTCTACGAAAAATTTGTGGTGTTATATAAAAGGAATATTTGATGATGTTTATTTGTCCTATAATGGTTTGTTTTATCTTCTGAAGAGGATCCAGAGTTTTGGCAAGAGTCTAAAGTTGATACAGGTATACGCAAACCAGTCATTTTTTTCAAAGTCACTTCAATGTCTCCACGGCAACCAGATTTTTTTGCCTACTATGTCGATGTCAACAACTCCAATTTGAAGCAGGTAAGGATCTGACTTTAAAAAAGATTTATTATGATTAGAATCTGAAGAATATTGATAAATTCATTTGGTTTTTGGGAGTTTTTGAGCTTTGTTTTTTAATTTTTTTTTAATTTTTTTTTGGTACATTTTTTTTGCTTGTTTTTATTTGTTTTGTTGTTTTGTGGGGTTTTTTTTTGTTTTGTTATGTTTTTTGGGGGGTTTTTTGTTTGTTTTTTCTTGGGGGGGGGGGGGGGGCTATTTATGAAACTATATTTTATTTGACTTGTTTCAACACAGATTTAACCCAAGGTTTTTAGTTTTTGTTTTGTTTTGTTTTTTCTCTTTTGATAAATTCAATTTTCAGCATCAATATTACTCAGATGATATAACAAATTCAGTTCGATATACAACAAAGCTTATCACAAAGATCAATGGTAGCTATCAAGAAAGATGCAGTTTGGAATCTTGTGGTATGATCTTCGTACCATTAGGCCCTTGGCTCAAATCCCACTCTGAGCAGTACAAAGTTGAGTGCTTGGAGAAGCTCTTTACTCACATTCTCTCACTGCACTTAGGTGTAAAATGAGTACCTGATTGGAAACAGTATTGTTTCTGTCCAAAAATTTTTTTCATGTAATCGCATCTGACAGGCGTGTCTAGTCTTATGAACCTGTTTTCAGCACATAGAAGAACCCTCACCAAAGAGAAGAACAGTTGTTGTTTTTTTCTGCAATGATGGGCTTAGATTACAATGGTCTGAGGTCAAAACTACATATGTCACTTTAGGTTTTGAATCCACTATCCGGATGTCTCTATTCCGGACAAAATGTTGGGAATGGAGGTGTTCGGATTATGAAGACATGACTGTATTGTATTATCATCAGTGTCTATTACGGTAGCAGGAAAAATATAATTTTTGTCGGTTCTGTTTAGGTTTTAACAATTTTTCAACCAATTTTTCAGACTGGATCAGATCACAGCTATGTCCCTTTGAGTGCCAGTAAGTATTTGTCTCCCTGTGATGCTGTGTATGGCCAAAGTATTGTTTGTCCTGGGTTGGAGACCTATGTCACCATGTTGGAAACAGTATTGTTACCTCACTTGAATCACAAGTAAGCCTAAATAGAAACAAACAAACAATGTTCTTATGTAAAGAAAATGTAGTAATTTAGTGCCATAACGTTCTTGGATCCAGAGTATATCATGGTGGTTGTAGTGTTAAATGGTTTGTAGTATGTCAACAATTGCTTTCTACCATTTTGATAGGACACTAGTCTATTGCAAAGTACTTTCCATCAGATCCAACAGACACAGCCTCACAATCATTGCTGTGTGCGCAGAGGAGTCGGAAAAAAATACCGCCTGTACCCTCGACAAGTACCAGTGACATACCATGACCTCAAAAGAAAGAAACTTGAGGTCATTCCTTTTGGTTTTTCTCCTTTTATTTATTTATCTATTTATTTTTCTATGTTACCAATCTTTTGTGAAAATCGGATAGAGCAGTGATATTTTGGTTCTGACTGCATGATTTGACCCTCTAAAGTAATTACATCAGTAAATATTTTGTCTTTTATATAACTATGTCCATATCTAAGATTCCATCCTACGCTAGTTTCATTATACCTTTACACTACACTGATGATGTTTTTTCTTAAACGCATTTGAGTGTATGATAATCAGGGACACATCAGTTGGAGTTTTCGACAAATGAAAGGCAGACATGCCTACTTGAACATTTGATAATTCATATTTTGTTAGGAGATAAAAAATTGTAGTCGCTAAAGTTAACTTTAAAAATCAAAAATTTAACCTCACAAGGATTGAATAACGTCTTCAAAATCGTTTAAATTGTTCAGTCTGGCATCAACTGTTTTTTTGGTGCGGCTATGTGGTCTAGTGGGTATGACACTCGCTTTCGGGTCGGAAGGTCATAGGTTCGAGCCTTGCTCGGTGCATAGTTGAGTCCTTGGAAAAGACTCTTTACTCACATTCTCTTACTTTACTCAGGTGTAAAATGAGTGAATATTGCGGTATATAAAAGCTCAATTTAAGATTAAGATTTAAGGATATAAATGGATTATGTTTCTTTTAATCAGATATGATGGTACTACTCTTGTAGAGCTCACCCCATCAGTGCTCCTGACAGGCCCCAAAGGATGTGGCAAGAACATTGTTGTCTACACAGTGGCCAGAAGACTATACATACATGTCATGGAGGTAGGAGTACAAGAGATTAAAGGGTTGAAGTAAAGCATTTAAGAAGATTAGTAAATGGTACTATACTGCCACACGATGATATGACACTTTTTTTCATTTTGTCAATAACAGTTTTGTATATCAGTTGAGTAAAATGACCCCTAATATATATTTGTATATCTTCTTCTAGGTTCCATGCCTGGTCCAGGCTTCGGATACTGCATGAATTATCTCTCTCCATTCCTCCCTGTCTCTTGCTTTTTCAAACAGCTCTTGGATTGTTAGGTTGGTGAAGCCCTTCAGTTGGGTTATGAGTGTTTTTCTTTGTCTCCCCCGGGCGCGTTTACCAGGTATTTTTCCACAACTTGCCAGGTATTCATTCTTATCTTTCCTTACCATGTGTCCTAAAAAGGATAGTTGTCGATCCGCTATTAAGGGCATTAGTTTCCTTTGTTGGTATGTTTGTTTTAGCACTTCTTCGTTCGTTTTGTGTGCAGTATACGATATTCTATGCATCCTTCTCAAGCACCACATTTCAAAAGCTTCAATGTTCTTTTGTGTTTCTGCATTTGTAGTCCAGCTTTCGCATCCGTATAACAAGATTGGCCACACGTAGCACTTCAAGACTCGGAGTCTAATCCCGAACGACATCTGTTTGTTTTTCAAAATGTTTCCAAGGTCCATGAAGGCCTGTTTGGCTTGAGTTATTCTTGCTCGTATGTCTCGGTTACATCTTCCATCTGTTGTCACTATTGAACCTAGGTATTTAAAACTTTCTACGTTGGTAAGTTGGAGACCTATGTCACCATGTTGTATATATATTAGTAATAATCACATATGTAAACAACAGGAAGCGCGAAACATCACAATAATAGTAACAACAACAACAACATTATACTCCCTGAGGATTGCAATCGGTAAGCAGCTTTGTAGAAGTGCAAAGAAATAATTTGAATATTTTATTTATTTATTTTCGCTCCTTTAATATTAAATAAGTTAAAAAATGAATCCAAATCGAAATGAATAAATGTGATATAACCCAAAAAACCCTAGGAGACCATCAGAAGTAGATAGATTGTACATCAGACGGCACTGTATTTAAAGACTGCTGCCTTTTTTTGTTTTTTTCCTTTTTTATTTTTTTTGTTTTTTGTCATGGGTTAACCTTTGAACAATCATTTATTATACAAACAGGTCAATTGTCATGATCTTTCTGGTGACACTGCTGGAGCTTCTGAATCACGCATCAAAAGTCTATTTTTGGCAGGTATTGAATTATATTAACTAAAAGAAAATATCTATAAATATTCTTTTTTCCTTTTTTTTATTGTCTTTATAGAAAACTATTGTTCATCCTCTTAAATGCAAATAAATAATGTTTCATGTCACAATATAAAGCTATGAACTTCAGTGTTCTCGTTCAATATTATTGTATATTCAAAATAGTGTTTGCTTTGTTCAAAGTTCAAGTTCAAAAAGTTTATATTTAGGCCTTTCATGGCCAATAATCATAACTTTTCTCTGAACAAAATATATCATTATCATCAACAACAAAAATGACAAATTAGAAAGAGCAAAGTCAACAGAAGACATGTCAATAATTGATGGGAGCATTATTGAAAACAAATGTATATAAAATTTGTTTCAGCAAGCAAATACACTCCTTGCATTCTTCTTCTGAGACACATTGAAGTTATTGGAAAAGAAAGAGATGGCACAACAGAAGGTTTGTTACATCATTTATATCCTCCTTCTCTGTTAGATTTTATAATTATCTCTTCACAGTGATTTAGTCTATTGTACTGAGGAGGGTGGGGAGGAGGACTTTTTATATGTTTAAATGATGCACTTGCCATTGAATTGCCCTTTGTTTCATTGTTTTGTTTTGCAAATGAATAAGATTAGATATACGCATTTATCAAGTACATTTTCATGGCTTCACTATGCTCAACCCACTTATATTGCTTCATTTGTTTCCCCAGCAGGCTACATGCTCTTTCTATACTTATTCACTCACTCTATCCGTCCCAACATAATTCCAGTAAGACATGCGAACCTGAATTGATTAGATATTGTATAAAAGTGTCTAGTCCATTGATATACAACAAGGCCAGAGTCCCCATCATCCCTAATGATTGAGCTCAATGGTGTTAGTTCTGTTTCAAGATAAAATACAAGCCTAGTCCAGCCATTGATACCATAAAGAAATTTTTTTATGGTGCAATGACGATGTGAGAACTGAAATTCACAATTTCCCCCCTTTAAAAGCTCAATTATCTGCAAGAGATTTTAGTTAAATACAAATAATTGCAGTATTGGTTTTATATTTGATTTAACCAAAAAAAAAACAACCCCAAAATAAACATAAAGATATTTTACAATTTACTTGTCAGTTTGATTACATTTTACTATTTCAGATCCAAGGACAATTTCTGCATTTAGCCGCAGTGTGAGACAGTTGGCAACACAAGTTCAACTGTACCCTTTGATAGTCATTGGCACAAGTAACGATGCCAAGAATTTATCTAACAATATGATTCCATCATTTTTACATGAATTCACAATGGAGGTCAGTTTAATTGTCTATTTTCTATCTTCTTTTTTTTTTTTTTTGGGGGGGGGTTGAGAATTTTTTTTCTTTATTTTTTAAAGCATAATGATGATAATTGAATAAAAACTGCTGATAATTCACCATATTCGCCCCCCCCCCCCCCCCCCCCTCCAATTTTTAAAAATATGGGTTGATCATAAAGAGAGAAAGTAAGTTATGGAATGCAGCATTGCTGTCAATAAGTTTCAGGACTAAAAGTCTAAAATTGAAACGGTTTACCTAAAATATTACTTTGGTGGAAGTAAGTTCCCTTGTACATCTGCACACAAGTTCGAACATCATATGGGCTCTTGTAAGCAGAGATACATTTCCTCTTTTGCCTTCAATCATTGACATTTTCTGTCTTGCAAAGTGAAAAAATCATTAAAACAGCAAGAGAGAGAGAGAGTGACACGGAGTTACAGTATTTGTAAAGTATCCATTGTTAAGGACAGGCATGGAACTCTACGATGATGATAATGATGATGGCAGCAATGAATGAATGAATACAATTACAATATATTATTTGTGTGCAGATAAATCAAAAGATTTAATAAAATATTTTTTAAAATATATTTATCTCTTTTTTTTTAAAATATCGTTTTAATATTTCTTTATATTTTATTCAGGCTCCTTCCGAATTTGAAAGAGGACATATTCTGCGAGGTCTGCTTGATGGCTATTCTATCTCTCCTGATTTGTCAATCAGTCATTTAGCTCAACGTACAGCTGTAAGTGTTGATGTATATAAATCAAGCATCAATTAAGATAAATAAATGTTGTTTCAGCATTCTTTTAAATATACTTTTGAAATCAATGTATCTCACATAAATTAGTCATAATTTCATTCTCATTTTGTCAGATGAAAGTTTGTTTTATCCTGAACAAAATATGTGTAACATTATAGAAATTGATCATATCAACTTGTGAAAAAGATCAAAATAAACATGTACATAGACTGCTTACATTACTCATAATCGCAGAATTTTCAATATTTGATATTGAGTGTATCCACCTCTAGCATTAATTCATTGATGTATTGTTGGTTTTGTTCTTGAGTGATAATGTTCCACTCCTCTGTCACTGACTGTGTAAGTATTGCAATGTTCTGGACGTTTCTTTCCCTAGCCTTTTGACCAGGAAAAAGTATGGGCGATCTCGCCACTGTAGAATTATAAAGATCTGCTCATTCCAAAAGTCCTGACAAATAACTGCCAGTTCAAAATGAAGACATCAGTGCTGCTGGGTCAAAACATATTTGACATAATATGGCTTTCTACGTTTTAACCCGTCCTCTTTTAAATGTCTCTTGACAGTTTCTTGAATGATATTCAGCTCACTGGTCATCACTCTTGTTAAGCTGAGAGGGTCAAATTGGTAATGTTCATGAAGTGTTTTCTTCATTTTCATTTGTTATTCTTTTCCTTCGACACGCAAGTCTCTCAGTTGTATTAGTCCTCTTCACCAAACGAACGATAGAGGAGTGGCTGATTATTCAGGTTTACCTCTGAAGTCTTGTTGTTGCGTGACGCTAAAAAATCAGAATGTTAAATCATGCAATGTGCATTTTGATATATCATCTTATTTGCTGAATATGAAACACTTAGAGTCAAAAGTTTTCATCATGTCATAGCTTGTTGGATTCAAAGAAAGATGTAGTTTTTCATGGTGCACTTTATTCGTTGGTGACTGATCTCACTAATAAATTATAGCGGTTGCAAAAGGGTTTAATTGATGGCTCTCAGTTAGTTTGACTATTTTTGTAAGTTTTTACTTTTATTTTCATGTCTTTAGGTTTTCCAAAAACAAATAATGAATTTGTGTTGGTATAAAAGACAAAATATAGACAAATATTCCACATCATTTTTTTTCTGTGTATTTTTATTTTCAAATATATACTAGGGTTTTGTTCTTGGAGATCTGATGGCACTCTCTCTTCAAGCCTTGAGACATGGCTATGAGAAAGTTCTAAAGATCTGGTGAGTTGTGTTATAATATATATATCATTTATTACTGGGTGGAGTCACTTGCTGTATCTTCTATCCCCCTATATCTGTTTTCCAGGTTGCTTTCAGTCTTTGTTTTAGAACGAGATTACTTGGTTTTGTCTTTTCCCTCGCTGGAGTCCTTAACTGCGAGGGAAACAGTCAAATGTAATAGCTGTAGTTTTCGAAGATGATATTTTTAAAAATTATTAACCATCTTTCTGTTATGTCCAATTATATTTTTGTTTTGAATATGTATTGTAAGCATTTAAGTGTATTCCCTTTTGTGGGATTCTGTCCTGGATGAGAGTTTTAGGTGATCTCAAACTAAGTGCATTGATAGTGTGCTCTTGTAATCTACATCTGTTCCCTATTTGAACCAGTCCCTTTTGCCTTACTTTTTCTCATGTCCATTTAATTGTAAATCCAGACATTTTTTTTTACTGCCCCATTTTCTTCCTTTTTACTGGTGCTGAAATGACCTAAATGTGTTACAAGAGCTTGTAAAACCTTTAAAAACAGAAAAAAAACAGTCTTTTTTTTTTTTTGCCTTACAAGGCAAGAATTATTATATTGGATATTGTGAAATTTTCAATCCCAATTTTTTTTTTCTGAGGATTTATATAGTTATACTATTATATGTTAATAGTTATACATTTTTCAATGCTTTCTTCTTTCACTGCTATTTCCTAATGAAAGAAAGATAGACATTACAAATAAAGTGATTACATTTATTTCTTCTATATCTCCTATTTAAAAATTTGCTTTTTATTTTATTCCTCAAAGAAAAATTTACTCGTAATTTTTTATTCCAATCCAAACTTTATTGCTTAAAAATATCCTTGGACAGATTGGTCTCGATAGGTTTTTTAAACTTTAGAGATTTATTTTATTTGAAAATTCAGCATATTTGACCCTTTTTAATCTTTTTTTATACTCATTGTTATTATTTTTTAAATGGAATTTTTTATCTTACAGTCGTCCTGATGGGGGCAAGGTTAGTCTGCAAGAAGAGGAAGACATAGTTAACTCTGGAATTGTCCTGGAGCAATGTGATCTGGATTTCGCTTTGGATGAAATGCAGATTGCACATTCTGACAGCATTGGTGCTCCAAAGGTAACTTAAATGTAATTTTTTTTTTTTACTTGATTTAGAAAATATTCTAGCGGTCCACTAATAGATTTCACCGAAGATGTGAACCCTTTTCATTGTGGATGATTATCAATACGAACTATGGTGATGTCTTTTTATGCATATATTTTATTCATCTTCAAAGCCAATAAACCAATCAAGCCAGAGTTTATCACTGTTTCTGTAACGTTAAATGGACATTAGCAATTGCTTGCTATCCTTTGATAAGACACTAGTCTGTTGCAGGCTACTTTCCAACAGATCTTACTCATCCAACCATTCACTGTGAGATGGACATAGGATATTATGTGTAAAAGGCCTCTCACAAGGACATAATGTCAAAGTGTCTAATTGCACATGGCTATTACCCTCAGGTCATCGAATTGAAACTTCTTGACATCTCCTTGGCAATTAATTATTTTTATTTAATTTTTATTATGAATGGGGAAATGGAAGTGGAAAATTATATTTTGTTTAATGGAATTGTGTTGGATTTTTTTTTCAAAGATTCCATCAGTAAAATGGAGTGATATTGGAGGTTTAGCTGATGTAAAAGCTGATATCCTTGACACCGTTCAACTGCCCCTTCAACATCCTGAACTTTTAGCAGCAGGTCTACGCAGATCAGGTAATTCTAGTCATTCCTTGAAGGTGGTTGATTAGCGTTATAGGAAGGGTCTTCACTCTTTACTTACCTTACACCTTAATTTTCTCAGCACCAGGAGGTGCATAAGGCCTGAACAGGCACCCTCTATTTGCTCCAGTCCCTTGCTTTAGTTCTTGCTCGCTGCCAGGAGTATATGCCAAAACTATTGCTTTCTCTCTCCACCATTCTGTGCCACGTTGCTTTTGGGTGTCCCTTTCTCCTCTTTCCTCCTGGTGCCCATCCCATCGCTATAGCACAATCAAACCTAATTTCCTTTCTCAATACTTCACTCTTTCAATACCTTTTATCTGGTGTCCTCTCACTCACATGCAGTATCTGTTCCTCCCTTAGAATTGGACAGATTGATTTTACCATGACCCTGATTGGATTAATAGCTGATAGAGCATTCAGATTTGAGCATGTGTGTTTTCTTATCTTATATGGGAGATGAATTATCAAGCATCATCTCAGGTTGACAGTCCAATGGCAGATTTGTTTCTCAATTGACTTCAAGTTACCAATTGAAATAAACAAAAAAAAAAACTATTAATGCCTAGACCAAACGAATTTTATTATCAGTTGGAACTACAAAATCATTTTTTTAGAATACCATAAGCAGAAGGTATTTACTTTAGTTAGAGATATAACTTTCTTAATTTTTAATTTTTCATGAATAATAGAATTTTGAAATATTAAATTTGAAACTATAATACACCTTAATATTTTAAGAATTTAATAAATCATTATTAAAGATTTGAACATAGAATATTGTAGGATAGTTGTGATCTTGATATAAACCATCTTTCAAATGAATATTTTTTGTTGTTTTGTTTCAGGTGTATTATTGTACGGTCCACCAGGCACGGGTAAAACATTACTTGCCAAAGCTGTTGCCACAGAATGTTCTCTTAACTTTTTGAGGTAAGAATGTGGATTCAAAGATGCTGCTATAGTCATGTGTATCTATATTTTCAAGTATTGTCAACGAAAAAGCAATTTTACAAAACTCAAATCTTTGAAAAATTTATGATCTTATTTTTTTCTGTACAAGTCATTATATGCTTAAGATAATACAATAATAAAATTGAGCTTTGAAACTTGCACAGTATAAGAAAAGTTAATGCTGCTTAGTTTTGTTGCAACATGAGTTCTGCATTTAATATACAGGGACACTAAAACAACATTCAAAAGAAGACCTTCACAAATATTATATTGAAGCCATTTGCCTTTATATTTCAGTGTGAAAGGCCCAGAGCTGATAAATATGTATGTTGGACAGAGTGAGGAAAATGTCAGAGAAGGTATATAGCCAGTTGATGTTTTATCATAAAAATTTCTTTCTCATCGCTTCATTGGCTACTATTTAAATGATATTAGCTCACAGGAAAAAGTTAAAAGTGAAATGAAGCATGTTCTGGACTGTATGCATGATCGGGCAAAACCTGCTTGGATTTTGAGTCGCTTCATGGCATCCTTTATCTTGTGTTTGTTGTGTGCACAAACAATGTCATGATGTAGAATAGTGTTGAAGTTGACATTACAAGAAGAAATGAACCAGGACAACCTTCATATATAAATTAGTATTTCCAGTATCGTTCTGATTAGCAAACCATTCCATCTTTTCTCAGCTGATGATTTCTGTCTCTCACAGTGATTGGTAAACCACAGCGTCATTCATCATGGAAGCGTGTTTTCAATGCACCTTCACCATTCCACTTTCTTGCCTATCTCCTGCCTTTATTTTACACATATATTATATGTGGATGTAAAACGCTGAGTACCTTTACAGTGATATGAATTATGTCACTGCTTGCTACCAATCACAGATGCCTTGTTCTTATAAATTGAGTCTCTGGCTTGTAATTGCAATGTCTCTGTCGAGCAAAAAAAAAATTAATTAACAGAACCTCACAAGGGTCACTTCAAGTCCTACATGTTAAGTGTTGCTGTTGACTTTGAACCTTTTGTTAAGCGTATTTTAGTTAATGTTGTGTTATACAAATGTTTTGGGGCTTTTTGGGAATATGTTTCTCTTTTTTTTTTCGTGTTTGTTTTTGACATATGACACATTTAGTGGTACAATTTATCATTTTTAACATAATTTCTTTCTTCTGTCAAAAATTATTCATGTTAAGGTAAATAATTTTCAAATTTCATAACTTCATATTGTTTGGGTGAGGAAATATTGAACAAAGGCAAGAGTTTTTAGTCATCTCTTGTAAAATTACCCCCATAAGTGGAAAGAATTCTCTACTATTGGTAAGAAAACGTAATACCTATAAATATACATTTGTTTTCATGGTTACCAAGCATATGGTGAGTGGATATTCAAACACACTGGATCTGAAATTCTAATGTCATAAATGTCTTAGATTTTACTTACGCATATTCTGTGATGACAAAGTATCGAAACTCATAAAAATATGGATCATTTTAGTGCGAAAAAAAAAAAAAAAGCAGAGAATGGGTCCTGTACTGTAAAATGGTACATTCATTTTTTTTTTTTTTGGATTGATAATTTAAAGTCAAACCACAAATAGTTGTGTCCATACCTTGTATTTCCTACTTGGTCCACATGAGGAACTCTTCAGCCACAGAAATTTTTTTTCACAATTTTTTTTTCAGTATTCAAGAGAGCAAGAAGTGCATCTCCGTGTGTGATATTCTTTGACGAGTTGGATTCCTTAGCTCCAAATAGAGGAAGGAGTGGTGATTCGGGTGGTGTCATGGACAGGTAAATCTGTTCAAGAGTTCTTAAATTATGTTAAAGCAGAACTTGTTTTTGAATATTTTTTTATGTTTACAGAATCATGTATTTTCATTGCTCTCTTAATCATTTTAAGGGGCGGGGGAGGGGGGGGTGCGTTTGTTATTGTTTTTGTTGTTTCTTTTTTTTTTTTTCTTGTGGTCTTTTCATATATATCTTGGAAGGGATTGTTTTTCCTAGACATGTAATGGAAAACATGCATTAATGCAAAACACAAACGTGCATGATCATTAACATCTTTTGTTTACTACTTTCATTTTTGAAAAAAAATTTGAAGTTGTATTGCTCATGAGTCAGCCAACATAACGGAAAAAAAGGATCTTTTTGATGAAATGGATCAGTTTTTTTTCATATTTTTTTTTAACTCAACAGAATATACACCAAGTGTTAGAATGTAGCATTTATTAATCTTTGACTCATTCATGTATAATAGTGCACAATTTCCTGATAGATGGTTTGATCAATTAAAATCTCATTGTTTTGTATTTAATTTCCTTGTAATAAACTTATTTTAGCAATGTTATTTTGATCTTACTGAGTCTTATTTGATGAAAAATAAAGGGTTTAGAGAAGTGCCAGATGAAAACAGAGAATAAATATCACGGTATCAGAAATCCAAACCCGGGATCCAATTCTGAGTCTTATTTTCATATTGTGATCAAATTTTGATTTTTTGATTTTTTTTTTTTGGGCTAAATCAGAGTTGTGTCCCAGTTGCTAGCAGAACTGGATGGTCTTCATGAATCCCAAGAAGTGTTCATCATTGGTGCTACAAACCGTCCTGATCTACTTGATCCAGCCCTTCTTCGACCTGGTCGCTTTGATAAGTTGTTGTATTTGGGGATCAGCAAAGACAAAGATGCACAGTTCAATATTCTGAAAGCTTTGACTAAGAAGTGAGTCTTTGACTGATTACTTTTACCAAAAAAAAAAAAGAAAGAAATAAAAGAAAAGAAAAATAGATGTGGTTGTTTGAAGACATGGATCTATATAAATTAATATAGTTTCTTTCATATTAAAGGGAATTACTATTTATTCGATTAAACTAATAAATTCTAAATTGATGTCCACTAATTACAGTCAAGTCTCCCTAATCCAAACACCTCTGTTCCCAGTATTTTGGTAGGATTAAAGAGACATCCGGATAGTGGAATCAGTATCTAAAGTGGCATTTGCAATTATGACCTCAGATCATGTTAATCTAAGCCTATCATTGTGACAAACAACACCTTTCAACATTAGGCAATGTGTGGTTCATTACAGTTGTTTTTATTTATGTATTTTAAATTATTTGATTTGGGGGGGGGGGGGGGGGGGAGAGAGAGGGGAAGATGTTTTATTTTGGTTTGTTTTGATATTAATTTTTACATGTGTTTTCTTGGGATTTTTTTCTGTATCTGTATGGTTGGCGCTGAAGAAACCAATGGTCTGGTTGTATTTCAGCGGCATCCTCATTTGGCGCGGGCCCATGTCAGTCGGGCCTTGAAATCGTTTAGGTGTGGTGCCATGATGACCAGTTCATCCAGTCCATTCCACTCCGAGATAGTTCTAATGAAGAAAGAATTTCTGTAGTTTTGTGTTCTTGTCTGTGGGATTTTGAAGCAGTTCGAATTGTTTGTGGCGTATCTGTCAATGGGGTTTTCGGTTATGTGGTTGGCGAAAGTGAGTGTTCGGATTTTTCTTTTGTTTGGTCGTGGCGTGAAAAAGGAGTCTGCCTTTATTGATGGTATTTGATCTGTTATTATCTTGAACATGAATGACAGACGGGTTTCTTTTCATCTTTGTTGGAGGCTGATGAGATTTCTTTCTTCTAACATTTTTCTCATGCATCCTGGGGTTCTGCTCTTATAGTTCCCAGTTATGAACCGGACGCCTTGTCTCTGGACTCTCTCAAGTTTTTGAATATCCTCTTTCAGGTAGGGGTCCCAGATTCATATTATTTTTTTAAGGCTTTTAATAATTACATGGAATAATTTTCCACGAGCTTGATTGCAGAGTCAATTTAGAATTCAGAAGGATTTTGCAGCATGTACTCTTTTACAAGGTCACAATTTTCTCTTTACTCTCTGATAGTCTTCGTCGCTTTAATTTTCTTCATTGTCCTCATTTGATTGCAAAGAGAGAAAAAATGTATACACCAAATCGTATGTCGGGAGGGCACTTAGTTACCCCACTGTGGAATCGCTATTATTGACTACCAACTAACTACAATGTGAGAAGTTTATGCGTTCCTGTTTGCTCCTGTGTGAATATAAGGCTTGAAACAATTATAAGTATAGTATAGCACGCTTATAGCGAATATTTGTTAACAAACTCGTAATATTGTCAATCAACGTCTTTCCTTTTGTTTAACTGCGCGACTATGTGGTCTTGTAGTATGACACTCACTTTCGGATCGGAAGGTCCTGGGTTCAAGCCTCGTTCGGTGCATAGTTGAGTCCTTGGAAAAGGCTGTTTATTCACATTCTCTTACCGTACTCAGGTGTAAAATGAATGCCTGGCCGTTAACAGCGTTGTCTCAGTCCAAAAAAAATGTATTATCGCCTAACAGGCTTCACGTCACGTCCTAAATGTTAAGTGTTGCTGTTGGTCAGGGACCCATTTTAAAGCACTTTGTGCACGTTTAGTGGATATTGCGCTATATAAAAGCTCAATTTTTTTTTAAAGCTCAACTGATATAACGAACTACTGATACATGTGTATTTTGACAATACAGTTTTTTTCTGCCTACAGCAGCTCTTCACTTACTGTGTTCTGTTGAATTGATGCTATGAGTTAATGTAAAATAATCACAACATCCACCAGCCAGGTTTAACATACCAACACACAAAACTGTGTGTAACCTTTAACAATTTTAGTCTTATTTGATATAATTTACTGAGAACTTATCACTAACAGACTGTCTAAAAATAATTTCAAAGAGCTTAGTTACGTCAACTTCATTCCTTCCTGAGACCTGAAAATCATTGTACCCACCTGAAACAGAACTGTCAACTGGGATGACTTTGCCTGGTTTAATGAGTTAGCATTGTCATTTTGAGCACGAGCCAAAGTCACCCCAGTTGCTGGTACATTAAAAAATAAATTGACCATAATGATGATGATGTTGAAGGGAGGGGGGGGGGGGGGGATGATGAAGATAATGGTGGTATGGTGGTGATGGTGGTGGCACATACTGTTATTATCACTGAAGGTCTAATTTTTGCACATCACACACATGGCCTGCTTTATGGAGTGACTACCGAACGAAAACTTTTTGCATGACACCCACTTTATGGTCGTTTTGCTGTCTTTTTACCCTCACAAGCATAAGTGACATCGGCCACGTCCACTTTGAGTTTGAGGGATGAAGCTGATGTCTACAACATGGTTGTAATACATCAGTAGGAGGTAATTTTTAAATAATTTTTTTCAGGTTTAAACTGTCACCCAAGCTGTCACTAAAAGAAGTTGCCGAAAAGTGTCCAAATAATCTAACAGGGGCAGATTTATATGCTCTGTCTGCTGATGCAATGCTTAATGCCATGAGACGCAAAATCATGCTTTTGGAAACAGGTTTGGTTTTATCTCAAATGTCACGATTCTGGGGGTGCTGTTTGTTTCTTTTTATTTTCAAAAAAAATATTGTCGCTTGGGACAGACAATCACATTTAATTAATTTGTGGTAGAAAAAATGTGAGTATTTGTCATTACTTTGTAATCTCTATTGTGATCTTGTGCACTGAGGGGCTATTACAAGATGAAGAAGGTGAAATAAATGTTGAATTAAATACACAATTATTCTTTTAAATTCATGGAGAACAATTTTTTTGATGAAAGCACTGAAAGATAATTATTTGCTTCAAAATTAGAAATAGATGTAAAATTAGAAACTCTTCAGTTGTCAATTGATTGATTCCACTAAAAAATAATAAATAGTTTGCCTTTTCAAATCACTGATTATAAACTGTGAAAATAAATGATATCCTATTTTTAATTCTATTTTTTGTTTTATTTTGTATATATATGCAGTTATCCAGTTTGTTTCGTAGCCTTCGTCAAACGTCTGAATGGTGAATGATAAAAGTATGGGGCAGTTAGGCAATAGTCACTATCCTCAGTATTTTTTTCAATTTTAAATGTAACATATTTTCTTTGTGTAAGATGATTTAAATATACTTGGCTTGACTGAAAAGTAATGACACCTGTCGTGTATTTCCAATTGTATTAAACACACCAGTGAACACTTTAAATCAAAATGTGCGCCGAATTTTATATACCTGCTATTTCTGGTTTTAAAATGATCTTACTTGAAAGAACCCTTATTCCAACATGTTGGTTGAAGAAATCACTTAAAAGGAATTATGCATCAAAGAGTGGAATGTAATTTATTTCCTTACTGCAGAGAGAAGTGCACCTGTAAACATTCATGAATTGCTGGAACTTGTTTATGGTGACTCATACGTTGGCATTCGAACAGTTCAAATGTGGGTTTCGTGTTTTACTGGAACTGATGCTGTCTCAACCAACATTAATGACCACGTTTGTAGTGTTCGTCCACAAAGTGCATCGATCGCAGCATTTCAACGAGCGGATAATACAAAGGCTGGTAATTTCACAGGGAAGAGTTGGGATATATCATTCGAAATATCCTGAGTTACAAAAAAGTATGTGCCCGTTTGATACCAAGCATATTCTCACAAACCCATAATCACATTAATTTTGCTAATTTTAGCAGAGATGGCGAGGTGCCGGCAGAAGCGATTCGATGGATACCTCTTTGGTGCAATGCAATAACTGGTGCGTCGTTGACGGCTCTGTGTGGATGGGAACGGTGACTATGCTGAGATTTAAAATGATAAATGGAAAGGACATAAATTAAGCTTTGTTTGATACCTTTGTTAATTTCACATCTATTATAGTTTTGAAAATACAAGAACAGTGTCAAGACGTGTTTCAGTATACCCTTGTAAATGTGTTTAAATTTTATATTTTCTGTTTTGGTTTGTTTACCTTTCAGATGAAGGAGAAGAAGTGGAAGAAGAGGGAGAACTGATTGTCGAAATGCAAGACTTTGATGAGGCTTTGTCAAACCTTATACCTTCAGTGTCGAAAGAGGAATTGGAGAAGTATGAACAGATTAGGAAGAATTTTGAGTCTTGAAAAATTTCTGGGTTTTTTTTTATTATTGGGTTTTTGATTTGTGTTGTTGTTTTTTGGGGGATTTTTTGTTGTATTTGGTGGGTGGTTAGAGGGAGAAAAAATGTTTGGGATATTTTTTCTTGTTTGCCAAATTTATTGCCAGGTTAGATGGGGGAATGGGGGAGGGGGGGGGGAGAGGTGGGTGAGAGAGCCAGGTCAATGACGAAAATGTGTTTGTAACTTACACTGTTTCATTGATAAATGCCGTAATCTATTTATCCTTTTAACAGCTTGAGGATAACTATAAGTTGTCAAGTATGTATATTATGTGTGTTGTGTGACTGCATGTCACTGCATAGAAGTATCTTTGTGTGTGTGTGTGTGTGTGTGAAAATCTGTAACTGTAAGTGCGTGTTTGACCTAAAGTATATATATTTTAAGGTCTAAGATGAATTTCAATCAAATGAATCAAGGTTTATCACAATTTCAATGAACAACATTTAGAAGTTTTATTGCCATTTTGCTTAATCCAAAATTGGAATATTGTACATAACAATTTATTGTGAAAAATCTAAAGGATATGTTTAAAACTTGATTTTCAAAAATTAATGGGCAAAACTCCCATTAAAATTTTTCATTGATACTCACTCCCCCATCCCTCACCCCACCCTATGGCATTTTCATCTATATGCCGTTGCGAATAATATATCAGTTATGTTGCCACCCGAGAGGTGGATTAGTAGCACTGAAATTCCTTTCCTTTTTTAAAATTTTGTACACTTATTCTCTTTTCTTTTCCCCCAACATATATAATTTCAGTCTTGTTCCACTTGATTTTGTACAGGTTCATGCTGCAATCTATTTCCAAAAGGAAAACTGTCAAAAGTGTGTATAAATAAACGTGAAATATTATTTTATCTTGCTAATAAATTTCCCAGCATACAGCGAATTTGTGTATTTATATCTTCAATCGTTTGGGTTTTTTTTTTCCTTTTGGTGGGGTTCCTGTACAGTTAGGCCTCCTTAATCCAAACACCTCTGCTTTCTGCAATTTGACCAGATAACTTTCAGGCAATTGCTTACCAAATTGAGTATTTTGAATCAATATAAATCCTTAGATATATGTAGACATTGCATAATAAAAGGTATCACCATAGCTGCAGAGAAATCTGTAAATCGCTTTAAGAACATTTAGTGGATATAGCACTATATAAAAGCTCAAGTTTTTTGGGTTTTTAAAAAAATGTATTTTTTATTTTATAAAGTTTCTTTTTTTCTTATTGTCTTATTGGAAATTTATTTATTTTTCATTTTGATTACCCACTCTTTGAAATAAAAGATGTGATATGTATACGCCCTCATCGTTTTTTCATTAATCTAAATTTTTTTTTAAGCTTTTATAAGCAGTACTTCAAATACTATTGTTTTAGCCGGCCATATTTATGAGTAGCTCTCACTGAATTGTTAATCAGACTATAAGTGTTTAAGGTTTCACATAGTTTTATGTGTTGGTATGTTATATCTGGCTGGTGGGTGATGTGAGTATTTAACTAAATGCACAGCATCAATACAGAACAAGGATGTTGATTGGTTTTTTGGGTTTAGTAACCTTTTATCAAATTACAAAAAAAAAAAAATTTTAATCCACTGACATGGGATTAAGATGAAGGAAAAAAAAGTGCATCCTTTTTAAATACAACACTTCCATATGTTCACCATGCTTAAGGCACTTCACAATGCTTCATTTGTTTCCCCAGCAGGCTATATGAGACCAAATTTCCATTTCATACAGTACAATTTGTCTGATGTATTATAACTCTACACAATACAACCTTACAATATCCATCACTTCTTATAGCCAGGTCTCATTAACAACTGAGGCATTGTAGTACTGTCTTACCAAGAGGCACGACACCAGGGTCAGAGCTTTGCGCTCATTGTTACCCAAATGTCCATTAACCATGGTCAATATTGCTTAAATGTATTGTTACAAGGTAAGATACCGCACCATTGAGCCACTGACCCAGGACAATATAAAATTAATGAAAATGTATTAAAATATTACATTAAGATTATGATATCATCACTACATCTCTCTCACTAAGTAGCCTGTGAATATGGAATAATATGGTTCAGGATGAAAGGAATTGGCACCTGGTGACGTCTGGAAAACAACAGCTTTGACAGTCTCGTCCTTCTTTAGTCTAACAGTACAACTTGCCGCAGACTGGTCACCATACAGATCGGCATCATAGGCAAATAGTCTTGCTTGTTTTTTCCCATTGGCAACGATATCAATATTGTAATACACACAGGTTTTAGGGGTCCCTATCGCTAGATGAAATGCGTAGATTCCTGGTCTTGGAGCTTTAAAAATGCCAGTATTTTCATCATAGCCGTTCCCTTCTTTCATTAAAACTTGCCTGAACACGATGGTGTCTCCTGATTTGAACGTGTCCACAGAGTTATAGACAGCAGTGAAAGCCACCATGAAATTCTCTTTGTCGTTTAACTCGGCCACGATCTTGCTTTGGTTCCTCGTCAAATCCTCTACAAATCCAATCCTGTTAGAATTCACTGACAGTTTTGACGATTCTTGTTGAATCTGCTCTTGATGGGACTTTAATTGCTCGTCATGTTTTTGAAGTTCGGCTGTATGATGATGTGCTGTAGAATTTAACAGATTTAGAGATAAATCTTGATGGTTAATTTTTACAGCATGTAATTTTACTTTTGAGGTTTGCTTGTTCAGTTTTAACTCCTGGATCTTGATTTGATCTGTGAGTTCTACAATCGTTTTTCTCTGTTCACTGATAACATCTTCTGCTGTCTTGATACGATTTTCAAAACTTGAAAATTTCTTCCAAAAATATTCAAAGACTCCCTTTACGTTATTAGATGTAATAGTAAGATCAACTTTTGTCACTTCTTCACTAAGACTCATTTCATCAAGACGAATAACTTTACATTTATATGTCCCTGAGTTCCTAACTGTCGGATTCTTTATTGTCACTTTAATGAAGCTCGTGGTTGAGTTTCTCTCCAACCGGCCTTCAACATGGACATTTGGTTTCTGTCCACCTCCAAAAAACAAATCTGAACACTTTTGTAGAGTTGCAATTGGTCTCTCGCTATCCTTTCCAATTTCCACAGCAAGAATTTCTTCAGAAGAGTTATTTGTGACAAAGCAGGATATTGTGACGTTGCTTTCTGGAACCAGCTCATCCACGTCTTTAGGCAAAGCCTCCATTTTGATATGAAAACCTGAAAATATAATTTCAAGATTAAACCAAATGCTTATCATCAAAGGAAGTTGCATTATTTATCATATCTTATCTTATTTAAGGCTGACTACAAGAATTATGTATAAATTCTAATATATATATCTCATATATTTGGCAAATTGGATTTTTTGTAACACTAAGGCTCCAAAACCACTGGACCAATCATCACGAAATTTTCCATGGTGTTTACAATTGACATGAAGATGGTTTGCGTGTATTATGAGATTGATTATACATCGGGATGATTTTATCGAAAAATCAAATTTGTTTCACCAAATCCCATCAAAAACAGACACCATCAGTTTTAGCATGTGGATTGTGAGTCAATCTGATTTATAAAATATTTCAAGTATTTTAATGATCAACTTCTACAATTTGTTTCGAGTGTTCGCTCTCGTCATGAGATCGAAACAGTATTGTAGAAGTTGATCATTATTATACTTGAAATGTTTTATAAATAGCTCCTTTTATCAAAAAGTTGAGCACTATTATTTCATGGTTGTTGTTTTTTATAATTTATATATTTGTGTGAAGAAGGTAAGAAAGAGTTCCAGTAAGTGTCCACTCTTGAGTTGGGAACCGTTAACTTGGTGGCTTCTCTTATTATTTCAATGGATATCACCGTGGGGTAGTTTTCACTCGGTTGTTTAAGCCATTGAAAAATTTGTCAGTTTGTCGCTCTTTCTTCTCTCTTATATGTTAATGGTTCAAGATCAACATCAGTTTTGTGTATGTGAAGGAAAGGGGGGGGTCTTTGCTGTTTAAATAAATATATTATTTAACTGCCCTGCTTTGTATTTGTTTAATATCTTGGATTTCTAATTTGTGGTGAGGGCCCCATACAGGTCTGCTATAAGATTAATACTAATACCTATATTGTTGGTCTAATGAGGGCTTTGCAGCACCCAATTCTGTTTATCTCCTGCTGTCATATACGTTTCTTCTAAGGAAGCTTAAAGTAGAATTTGCTTTCTTTTTTTTTTCTTTTTTCTTCTTTTTTTTTTTGCATGTATCTAAAAATATTTCGCCCTTGCTCATGGTGTATGTTGTGTGTATGCTAAATGTACGATTTTCCTGCTGTTGATGAATTCTTTTCTTCTTCACCAAGTATATATTTTTCACAAAATAATGTCTTTCTCACTTTCCTGACAGACATATACAGTGGAACCCATGTATATCAGTTCCGGATATAATAGGGACCCGGTTATTACAAGGGTATTGTTTAATCCCCGTTTTTTTGTGTTTTTTTTTGTTCTTGTTTTTTTTTTATCTTTATCCCTCATTGCCATTTTTTTTATTCACCGGCTATAGCAGAGTCATTCGCGAGTGCTAAATATAGTTAGTTTTAAGAGTTAAAAGGTAACTGCGACACTTTAGGTCATATCAGCAACTTGGATAAAGATGAGGGTCAGGGTACTTGGTGGGGTTCCTGACCTCCCATAGTGGGCAGGGGGGTGCATACTGTGTCTTCTATCCCCTTATATCTGTTTTCCAACATGCTTTCTGTCTTTGTCTTGGAATGAGATTACTTGGTTTTGTCCTGGTCCTGGCCAGATGCCCTGGCTGAGAGGGAAACAGTCGAATGTATAGTTAGTTTTGGGAGATGATATTTTTTTCATTGTAAATCATCTCTCTGTTATGCACTGTATTATGCTTTCTTTATATTATATATGATTTGTAAAACATTTGAGTGTGTTCCTCCTAGCGGGGACCTGTGCTTGTGTCTGGATGCGACTTTTAGTGATCTCAAACTAAGTACTTTGATAGAGTGCTTTTGGAATCTACACCTGTTTCTTATTTGAACCAATTCCCCTTTGTCTTCCCTTTTCTTGGATGCTTTATTGTAATTCTAGAACTTTTTACTATCCCATTTTCTTCCTTTTTTACTGGCGCTGATATGACCTTAATGTGTTGCAAGCGCCGTAAAACCCTTAAAAACATAAACATAAAACAGGGTCAGGGTACACATCATAGGGAATGATAGATTGATGGAAGTTGATTACTTGCAATGTCATTTTGTCACGGCGCCTTGGGAGACATGAAATGAATTCAAAAACATTTGTATGAAAAAATATATCTCCCTCATTAAAAAAAAAAATATGGAGAACCAATTAAGAAAGAAATTTTACCATCAGAAAAACACGCACTATTGCACTATCGACCTCGACTGATATTTTGGGATGTTTTTTTTTTCTTCTTGTACTTTTCTTTCCTGCTTTGTCACCTTTCACAAACACTTGTTCAGATCTTTATCTTACACCGATACCTGCACCTTTTCTCCTTACCTGCCATTTTCCGGATTGTCCCCACAACTTCACACCCAACCTATACAAAAATAGAATTATTTCACTCAAACACAAAATCTGTTAGTTCTTGCTACATGTTTTTTTTTTAATTAATTTTTTTTTTTTTTTTTGCTAAATGACCTCTTCAACAGTGTTAATATACTTTAACTATAGCAAACATTTTTGTTCAACTACTATTGTGTACAAAAGAAATCAGAATGAGAAAAATGTAGGCTGCATTGTAACAAAGGTGACGATTTTCCTGTGGGTGGTAAGGAGGGGGTTAATCTCTTAATTTGATATGAGCAAAACCAAAGCTCATCTTATTTCAGAACGATGAGAGAAACCCCAGATACGTTTGAAGGAAGATGGAACCTTCACCGGTAAACCCGCCAAACAGCCGCTATGTGAAATACAAAATACTCACATGATCCATATGAGAAGATTGCAGACATCACCATCAACAAGTGAAATATGTTTCGATCCATGGTATTTATGGATGGCAAGATTGTTACAATTATTCCGATTGTAATTGTACACTCAGTTCACACCGATCCTTGTATGGCAAAAACGGTAATGATTTACAGTGTACTTATACTAACCATGTTTTATCTCATTATTTTATCAAATGCTATCACATGCTGACGTCTTAGTCTTAGTTGATAAGAATCAAGTTTTCATCAATTCGGATAAATCGGTGTCAACTGATATCACATTAATCGATATGATAAGTTTTTATGAGCAAGGTTGGGCAATAGCATCAATAGTGTTGATAAGGACAGGAGTTATTTTTCTGGTTGATTTTATTTTTCGATTTCAGTAGCTTAAAATAGAATAGAATGGAGGAAATATTTATGAATTATCTAACAAAAGTGACAAAGAGAGAAAAAAAAAAATCACATTCCGAATTAATTTCGGTTTATCCATTCTTTAAAAATTGTAATATGATAATAATAAACACTGTCCAGTCTGGGATACTCACACCCAGATTGAAACGAACACAAACATACACACATAATACAATAACTTAAAGCAATTGAGGCCATTCACAAAAGGGGGAAAAATCAGAAGTCACGGGAGCCGAGAGACGGTTAATTTGACATGGCAGGCTTTTTTTTTTTTTTTGGGGGGGGGGGGGGTTTAATCCCAAATTTTGCAGGCTAAAAACAGCAAAATTTGCAAAAAAAAATTGCGATTAATTTTCCTTAAAAAACCCATTAATTAGTTCATGAAAGAGAAAGGTATTTGTTTTTAAGGGTTTCACGGCACTTGCAACAAATGTAAGATCATATAAGCGACGGTAAAAAGGAAGAAAATGAGATAGTAAAAAAGAAACTACTCTTGATTAATTATCTTTCACGTTCTACATGAGCTATTAAATTAAAAGAAAAAAAAATTGTCTTTTTTTTTCGGCTATATTTTTTTCTTTCCAAAATCTCAGAAATTTGCAAAACAAATTACAGATTTTGTGACCTTAATGCAAATCAGTTATATTTTGCGGCCGCAACGCTGCCACAAGCGATGCAAAGAAAAAAACTGCCATACTGTCAGTGAGAAAAAGGTTGTTTATGAAATATTGCCAGAAAAAAAATAATCCAAAAAAGATTTCACCTCCTTAGACTCCACACATTCAGACTAACAGTTCACACCGCAACATAAAAGTTACCCGACGGATAAATCAAAGTAGCATTTTTATTTCTCTCTTCATGAGTCCCGGGTAAAAAATGCCTAAGTCAAAGAAGATTGACTTTTTTTTTTTAAAGTTACATTTAAATCCCAGCATCAATCTACGTGTGTCTGGGATCAGACCATGTAAAAAGTTCGTTTTTAATGGTTTACGGCAAATAAACCATGCATCATTTCACCAGTAAAAGGGAAATGATCAAGTCCTCAAATTATAATAGATTTAGAGTTTTCAATTAAAAGCACCCAATATAGAATAACATATGTTTACATCAACTTGAGCATTTATATAGCGCAATATCCACTAAACGTGCTCAAAATGCTTTACAAAGGGTTCATAGCTAGCAGCAACACTTACCAAGTATTAGGTGATATTACAATTTTCATTGATGATACTCACAAAAAGTCAAAAAGGAGGAAAAGTCTCGGAAAAACGAAAAACTCACCTAGAACATTCTTGCACCACAGGAAAGTAGGCAGCATGACTTCTTTTGAGTACAATTTTAAAACGCACGGAGTCCAGTAAAAGGAGGAAATTTTATATATATATATATATTTTTTTTTTAAAGGAGGTATTTTTTAAAGATTTATTATATTAAAAAAAAAGTAAAAGGAGGAAATGAAGGAAATATCCGCGGATCTAGGATCTGAGGAGGAAAACCGAGGAAAGGAAAGAAAACCGCGGATCCGCGGAAAAGTATCATCACTGAATTTTTTCCAACAGAGACAACGCTGTTGACCGCCAGGTATTCCTTTTACACCAGAGTTCGGTGACAGAATGTGAGAAAAGAGCCTTTTCAAAGGACTCAACTATCCGCTGCTCCGAAGGGGGGTCAGACCACTCGATCACATACAGTACAGAGAATAGTGAAAGTGATAGATACCAATACCAATCTATTTGATTTTAGGGGTTTTACACAGCTCCTATCACTTTGTTTTTTGTTTTTAAGGGTTTTACGGCGCTTGCAACACATTAAGGTCATATCAGCGCCAGTAAAAAGGAAGAAAACGGGATAGTAAAAAGTTCTAGAATTACAATAAAGCATCCAAGAAAAGGGAAGACAAAGGGGAATTGGTTCAAATAAGAAACAGGTGTAGATTCCAAAAGCACTCTATCAAAGTACTTAGTTTGAGATCACTAAAGTCTCATCCAGACACAAGCACAGGTCCCCGCTAAGAGGAACACACTCAAATGTTTTACAAATCATATATAATATAAAGAAAGCATAATACAGTGCATAACAGAGAGATGATTTACAATAAATAATACATCTCTCCCAAAACTAACTATACATTCGACTGTTTCCCTCTCAGCCAGGGGATCCGGCCAGGACCAGGACAAAACCAAGTAATCTCATTCCAAGACAAAGACAGAAAGCATGTTGGAAAACAGATATAAGGGGATAGAAGACACAGTATGTACCGTGTACCCCCCTGCCCACTATGGGAGGTCAGGAACCCCGCCCAGTCCTATCACTTTTAACTTTAAGGTAATTTCAGCAACAATAAAACGGAAGATGATAGAATTTTGATCCATCCACCAAACACCTATGGGAATCCTGAATGCTCAGTTGGTAGAGCACTCGCTTCACACGCAAAGGAACAGTAATCAATCCCGGGTGCAGTCAAGATTTTTTCTGACCTCCCTGTCCACCCAGTTGTGATTGGATTGCTGGGTCAGATCTGATGTAAGTACTTTGAGATAGGCGCATCCTATCAAAAGGGTAGCAAGCAATTACTATTGTCCGGTTTCACATTATAGAAACCAGGATAAGCCCCGGCTCCTTGGACCTAATGGCTCAGAGGGACTACTTACTACATACTACTACCAAGCACCTATCAAAGTCCAAGAGCAAAATTTCCTACTTTTAGCTACTTGTAAGAACTTTGAAAAAGTCCCACCGACGTTTCCGCAGAATCTCCAAACTAACAATGACATAAATTATACATAACAGAAAGATGATCAACAAAAGGAATGCACATGGGCTGCCATACTCTTCAAAAGTTTTAAAGGGTTTAACAGCGCTTGCAACACATTTGGGTCATTTCAGCGCCAGTAAAAAGGAAGAAAATGGTATAATACAAAAATACTAAATCTGCAATTGGGAGTACACGAGAAAACTTAAGACAAAGGTGAATGGTTCAAACAGGGAACAGGTCACCTAAAAGTCTCATCCAGACATAAACACAGTGTCCCAATAACAGGAATACACTCAAAGGTTTACAAATCATTATATATTCAAAACAATGCAGAACAGAGAGGCGACACACAAGGAAAAAAAATATCTCCCAAAACTCCAACAGTTTAACATTTCTAGCCAGGCTAGAAGAAAACCCAGTAATCCCCATTCCAAGACAAAGACATAATGCAAACGGGAAAACAGAGAAAGGGTGGCAGAAGACACAAAAAGTAACTTCTTGCCCACCGTGGGAGGTCAAACGATCCCACCCAGGGAGTTTCCAATATATCGACACACAAGCACACAGAGAGATGCGGCTATGTGGTCTTGAGGTATGAATGACACTTGCTTTCGGATCAGAAGGTCTTGGGTTTAAGCCTCGCTGAGCAAATAGTTGAGTCCTTGGAAAGGGCTCTTTACTCACTTTCTCTCACCATACTCAGGTGTAAAATGAGTAACTGGCCTTCGTCTGTCTGAAAATTTGTAATATAACCCAAAAGGCATCATGTCTCATTCTAAATGGTGTTGCTGTTGGTCAGAGATCCTTTTTGAAACGCTTTGAGTACATTTAGTGGATATTGCGCAATATAAAAGCTCAAGAGATTATTTGCGAAAATAATAAATAAAATGTCACCTCCCACATTATAATATAAAATCCTGATTGGTTTGTCTCAAGGAACTTTACAGCCATTTCAGCCCAATAAAAAGGATGATGATTGGATTGTCAAAAAATTATAGATCTAGGGTTGTTATGTTTTTTTCAGGGTTTTATGGCGGTTGCAACACATTAAGGTCATATCAGCGCCAGTAAAAAGGAAGAAAATGGGATAGTAAAAAGTTCTAGAATTACAATTCCCTCCCAGCCAAGGACTCCGGCCAGGACCAGGATGAAACCAAGTAATCTCATTCCAAGACAAAGACAGAAAGCAAATTGGAAAACAACTATAAGAGGAAAGGAGACACAGTGAGTGCCACCTTGCCCACTATGGGAGGCCAGGAACCCCACCCAGGATCTAGGGTTTAAATTTGCTGCTGGTGCACCCAAGAGAAAGACTAGCTCAATAAGAAAACAAGTAGATATACAGGAAATCTGAAAGTCAGAGAAATAAATAAACAAATGACTTTTACAGGGACATGATTTCCAACCAAAAAAAAAAAAAATAAAAGCCCGAAAAAACTCGAAATACACATATCACTCCACAAACAGACATTAAAACAAAACAAAAAATTAATTAAGACTGGACTGTAATAATGGAAAAGAAAACGAACTGATATTTTTGGTTATTTTATTTGAGTTTTAGTTTTATCTTGATCAAAAACAGACATTTGCTGGGTATAAGAGTTATCTTCTTTGGTAACAACAGAAAAAAAAAAGTAATATTTAACAATCGTAATTTAAATTAAAACTGCTGAACGGAGGCCATGAAATTGTAGAAGAAAATAATATATATTATATTGGAGACAACTGGTGCAATAAAACTTCTTAAAATAATATAATGAGAATCCTTTTGAACACATCAAATTTGATCATATCAACCTATAGCCTTGTGTTGATTAAATTGTTTATCTGTAGATTCTTTAATAGAGAATAAAAATGAACACAACTGGTAAAAAATCAACTGAACACAAAAGGTGGAAATCCAATGACTACAACGTATGGAAACCATCATTCTTTCATATTAACAACAAAAAAAGAAAGCAGTCCATCAGAGCCACTCAGTCCATGGAACCAGGTTTCTATAGCATTAAACGGACAATAACAGTAGCCTGTTACCCTTTGGATAGGACCCTAATCTATCACAAAGTACTTTCCATCAGATCTGCGACATCAAGCAACCCAATCATGAATTGGTGGACAAGAGAGTCAGAAAAAATCTGGACTACACCCAAGATTGACACCACTTCTTTTCTTGTGAAGTGAGAGCTCTACCCGCTGAACCATCATGATCCCATACCTGCCTACATGAAAATTCCAAAATCAGAACCAACAGAAAATTCATCAGTTATAAATGGTGAAATTTCAGTTATATTCAACCAAACAAAAAATTTCTCCATACAACCTTTTATACATAAAATAAAATTTGTTGTTGATAGCCACCATTATGAGGTAGCGATCAATTTAGCTAGCATGTGAGTGGAACTGTGTGGTCGCCTTAATACTCTTAAGGGAATTTTTTCTAGTTGAACACTGGAGTTACTGAAGAAAAAAAATTGTTTTTCTCTAACACTGCGACCGAATTGCTGTGAAATAACACTGCGACCAAATTGCTGTGAAGTCAAAATATGTAATATATTTCTTCCATTTCCTTAAGTACGTAATTGACACATTTCCATAACAATTACTGACCATCAGTAAAAGTAAGCAGGTATGGGATCTCCCTAAAATAATTTTATTTAAAAAGTTATACAATTTTCAAGGAACAAATAATAATGACATAGATTATTTCAAGTTCCTAGTTCATGAAAGACAAGTAGGTAAAATAAAATTAACGACTAAGTTGTTTCGGTGGTGAACATGTGACACAGTTCACTATTCAGTTATCTGTCTGAACCTTGAAATATGCATGGATCTTCTTCATATTAGCAGCTTTTGAAACCTGGAAAAAAATGGAACAAAATGTATGAGATAAAATGTGCAAAGTGTTACACAAATTAGATTGTTGAAAGTTTAAAGAGTCTGTAATAAGTCAAGAGAATAGAGCCTTTAAAAATTAAATCTGGGGGATTCAAACCATTCCCATTTTTTTTAAATTTTGGTTTGATTTTAGGGGTTCTATGGCATTTGCAACACTACTTAAAGGTCACTTCAGTTTCAGTAACAAGGGCATGGTGAAATAATCAAAGATTTTAAATGAACTTGAAAACACACCTGAGATAAAAGTAAAACAAAGCTACTGGTTAAAAGAAGAAGCAGAGGCATATCCAGAAGTAATCTACACACATGTATATAGTCTGAGATCACCGAAAAGTCCTACCCACTCCAAACACAAGGACAGAAAATATTTTTTATTTTATTTTTTAAAGATATGAAAAATTTACAATTAAAGTGGTAATTCTTAAATAATTGCCTGAAAGCCAATTTATTCACCTATATATTCCTTCAAAGGTTTTGTAACACTAAATTAGCGTAGTTTCGAAAAGTGCACTTTTAATGGTTTGGTAAAAAGAAAAAGGTGGGGGGGGGGGGGGGGAAGAGAGGAGAAGGAGTGATAAAGCATTTATAGCTTTTTAAGATTTTGCATTTTCCATGTAAAACAGAACAGACATTTTCACAAAAAAATGTTCTACTTTTTGATACATAATTTCATGATTTTAAAATATTTTCTTTCGAAAAATTGTAGGGACAAAAATAAAACATTTCTCTTTGATGTGGTTGATTTATTTATCTCTTTTTGTTTTTATGTCTTGTGACTTTTACAGCCATTGCTACACCTTAAAGTCATTTCCGTACATGTAAAATGGAAGATAATTAACAAGCAACAATTGAACATTAAAAATTCCAGAGTTTAGTTGCGTTTAAAAACTTGGTTCTGGTCTCTTAATTTCTAAATCATTTGCAAATATACAATTAAGGAAGATAATTGAGAAGCAAATTGTTATGATATTTTTTTTAAATACCTTTATCTTATTTAATAGTATTAATATTAATAAAAATGACCATTTTCACAGCTTCAAAGATAGAAAAACATTAATCTCAAATTTCAGGTGAATTCTTACCTTTGGAGAAGACTTTGTGACTCCAGTAGATACTGTAGGTAAAGGATTTCTCTCCCCACCCTTTTTATTTTTATTTACTTTAAGTCTGGTTAACCAATCCAATTTTTTAGATTGCGATGATTTTGATAGTAATGGAGAAGTTGGTCGTAGATTTGTCATCTGATCCATTACAAGATTAGGTAAGTTCCTAGTGGGTGAGTAATGGTCACTATCATCAGACAAATTGTGATGCAGTTTTTGTTTTAAAGGTGTTAAAGACTCCTCTTGAAACTGTGAGGACCCATTAGAAGAATCACCTTCATTCCTCAACTGATTTTCTATTACTCTATCTTTGTTTGGCATGGAGTCAGCAAAAAGAGATATTTTTACAGATGTTCTGTCTGCAATGTCATTATTCTGACCATTTTCTTTTAGTGGTGTTAAACATGGTCGGTTTGGAGATTTCTTGGGTGAATCTCTAGTTTCAATACTACATTTGAACAATTTTCGTGGTGAAGAATAGTTACTTTCATTGTCAATTACACGGTGAGGTGTATTTGGTGTTTCAGCTAAAGTTAATTTCAATCTTTTAGATGGAGAATCTGCATTCAGACCTTCACAGTCTGATGGATGTTTGGAGCTGTGAGGAGTAGCATTACTACTTTCCATGGCAACATCATAAGAGCGTTTACATGATGCTGAATTTTTATTTTGTTCAGGAGTACATTCCAAAGTCCTAAAAACTTTACACGGAGAAGGTCCTTCAGATGTATCCTTGTCTTGGGATGCTTTTCTTTTGAGCCAATCTTTGAGAGATTTTGGTGTTGAAGTGCCTAAAGTTGACTGTGTTTTGGAACCAAGAGGAGACTGTGCAGGGGAGGCTGTATCAGAGTTCTGTTTCAACTGTCTGTTGAAATGGGGAGGAGTATCCACCATTGATGTTGCTGGATGAAAGATTTTAAAATATAATATAATTAATGGCAGATCAGTAATCTAAAATTGTTAATGATGCATCTGCATCGAGGGATTGTACCTTGATCTGTTCAACAAAGAAATTATTTACAAGGTCTTAAATTTTATTTAACGCTCTTTTTAACTATGGATGATTCTTAAAAATTACTTCCATTTTTAAGTATGTCAGCAAGAAGACTATATGGATAGAGATTAGAAGAAAAGATCTCAGTGACATCATCCGGATTCAATCAGCAACCTTTCCAATTCAAAGACGAATGTCTCATCACAACACCATAACCTCACCTCATTTGCAAGGCTTGGTGAATTGGAAATGTATAGAACAAGAGTTCAAGAAGCATTACAGTCAAATATGGGAGATTGAGAATCTCGTTTTCAACAGAGAGAAAAATAAATCTGTTAAACAAGGGTGCAGAGTGTCCAATTTTTCTAGAGAGGTCTGGGGGCATGGAAAATGATTTGTACATACAATGCACCTTGGTTACAGCAAAGCCGATGGGGCTGTTTGTTATAACCAAGGATTTGTTGAATCCCAGTTGTCATTTTTGACATTGTTATGGAGGAGATATAAACAAGTAAGTACTTAAGTTGGTAAAAATAAATAAAATACCATCCCTCTGCCGTGTTGCACCGCAATCACCAAGAAACACGTAAGATTGACTCTCAACCTTTCTTGACTGGGTTAAGATTAATAGGTCATCTCCCCATTTCACATCGCACCATAAATATATAATCTTCACACGTCTAATTCACAATGATACGCGTGTGCACCCAATCTACAATGCACACACAACCACACAAAGAAAGACATAATTATCCCATTGCGATGTGACTGTGAGTGTCACTGCCGCTGGCACTGAGTCAGGCCATCCCTTACCATACCCACTCCCACACCCCGATTGTTACTGTATTATAATGTGAATGCAGTCTACCAGACAATGCTGGTGTGTAATAAAGTTCACTGAATTTGGAAAAGATTTTTTAATGCCAGTTTTGTCATCACTCGGCATGCTATTCGCAGTTTTGATTATTTCATTGTAGCTGAGGTGTGTAGTTAATACCTTTGTTGAATGCGGGGTGGATTTAGTAGTGTTGAATTGGGGGATAAAACAGGGATTTGAAGCAGTTTTCATTGAATCCGAGGTCGATGTATTTAAGATGCACTGTATGAGGCAAGACTTACTTTCATGTGTTACAGGCATTTTTAACATACTTAAGCGGAAATAAATCAACCAACCCCTATCTGAGAAGTGAATTCGAATAAAAAGACATCACATACTAAGTATTATCGTTCACAAGGTGATTGGAAATTATACTGAGGTTTTTTAAAACACCAAATTCCGTAAATATACGAAAAATCGGCAACCTTGATATCTACAAACAATATAAATCTTACATCGTTCTTTAGAAAATCGATGTGCTCGTCCCATACAATTTGGAAGAGAAGAGGACTTTGTCTCCCTACAGTAGATACGCCAAATTTTTGTTTTTGCATCATCTGACAGCGTAACCACCTGAAATAAAACATTAAGAGATAAAAAATGAGAACCAAAAGCCACGATTAAGTTTCATAAGAATACCTAAAATCTGACTGGAAAGATGTTTTGATCATCAATATAAGATAACACTCCGAAACTTTTAATGATAATAAACAATTAATCATAACAATCAATAATACATTTGCATGAGCATAAATAAAAATTGTGAAAGTTTTAGATTAAGTGCCAAATTATCCAGAAACAAGAAAAATAGGCACACAAGCTGAATAGATAAACCAGTATTACAACATTTGGATCAGAAAATCTAAATTACTGGCTTTTCTTCATCCCAAAAGAAAATTTATCTCATCTAATGTCTATCTTGAAAAGAGATCTAATGACCCAGAGTTTGTGTCGCAGTAGCAGTCCTGCAGAGTCATAAAGCCCATGAAACCTGAGTTTATCCCAGTTTCTACAACTTTAAAAGACACCATTGCTTGCCACTCTTTGGATAGGATACTAGTCTATTACAAAGTACTTTCTGCTAGATTTAAAAGATCCAGCAACCAATCATTGTTGGGTGGACATGGGGGCCAAAAAGAAATCACTTCAGCCAGGATCGAAGCCATCCTTTTACACGTGAAGTGAGTGCTCTACCAACTGAGCTATCAGGACCCCTTATAAGAGTTCAATTTATTGGTCAAGAAAAAATCCGAACTGACACCCGAAATCCCTGTGCTTTAGTATAATGCCTTACCCCCTAAGCCAATTAATTACACACTAGAATCGTCTACACACTGGAATCATAAACCATCTCATTAAAACTAAAAACCTAAATTAATCTGAATTGATTTTTAACATCTCACTACATTCCCTACTAGTCTAATAAAATCTTTTTATCTTTTAATTAATAAATAAATAAATAGGGGTGGACCCAGAAGAAAATTATAGGTCTGAGAGGAAAATAGAAGTGCAACTCTAAATCTGATTTTATAGGCATATTTGTAAACAGTAGCCTACCTTTGTCCAGTCTGTCGGACACCAAGCCACTGAGGACACTTCAGCATCATGAGCTTTCAACAGCAAAGGAGGAGCTTCTCTTTTGTTAACCTGAAATTAGTAAGGACAATCAAATCATGAAAAGTAATGATTTAAACCAAGCGATGAGTGTTAAATTCAGGAAAAACTCAGCTTTTAGAGCAAATATGATATGTTATCAAAGATGTCATTGAATGCTAGCCTTCTCCCAACCTCTGCCACCAACTACCCTTCATTCCAGTCTCAGTCTCAAGGACATGGGATGGAAAAGTTTTATTGAATATAAAAAGTTGGAGAGGTGATGAAAAACCAAGTGCATAACTTTTTAAAATAGTATTGTGATGAAAAGATGAAAGAAAGGGCTAAAAATAGCAAATGACAGCTGATTAAATATATCTAACTATGCAATAACAGTTTAGCGGTGTTTACATGATATTTATTTATCTATTTATTTTTTTATTTTTTTAAATTTTAAATTCTAAAGATTATATGCATTTTATTTTAGTACTGATGCTTTGTGATATTGTTGCAAATATTTATTGGATTTTTATCATGTACCACACATCTGTACAAATAATTTCCGAAAGGATGAAACAAAGTATTATTATTAAACTGATTCCCTCACATTGACTTGCATGCAAAACTTAAACTTGATTGGCGTCATAACTACAGTATGTTAGATAAAACAAGTGTAGGATTAGAAAACTTATTAACTTAGTGGGATATTATTACAAACTAACGTAAAACATACCAAAGGATGTGCAATCCTCTAAAGTTTTGTTAGGAGTTAATTTCAATAGCCATTTCATTTTATCAATTTACAACAGCTCAGTAAGTAGAAACACTGCCTTTTCTATTTCCTTAGACAATAAATGCGATCTGAGTATTAAAAAAAAGTATATTTACAATTAGGTTCGTTTCTTGAAAACAGTAACTGAAATAGAGTGGAATGCTTAACAAAACAAAACTTTAGATAATTTCCAAAGTGGTCGTTCAGAGCCATTCGGCTCATGGAGCCAGTTTGTCCCGGTTTCTGTAGCATGAACATAAGCAATTGCTCACTACCATTTGGATAGGACATTAGTCTATCACAAAGTACTTTTTGCCATATCTAACAGATCCAGCTACCCAATCACTGCTGGGTGGACAAGGGATCAGAAATACAATCTCGACTGCACCTGGGATCGATCACAGTCCCTTTGTGTGTGAAACAAGTGTTCTACTAGCTGAGCTATAAAGACCCCCAATTTCCAATCACTTGATACATTATTTGTTCCACTGTGTTAATTCATTGAAAAGCTTTGATTTATAAACGTACACTTTTTGTCCAAAGCTCTGTACAATAATGACTTATATATAATAGAATTTAACAATAAACATAACCCAAAAGCCCAAATTTTGAAGGAAAATAAATGAAAATATTTAAACACAGCTGTAAGTTTTTTGGGGTTTTTTCAATAATGACTGAACGAGACATGATCAATGACAGCAATCAGGACAGGAACTAACCACATACAATTACCTGCCACATATAAGCATGATTGTCACTGGAGCCACTCAGCAAAATTTGGTTGTCTGGACTGATGGCAGTCTTCACATAGAATGTGGAATTTTTGTGACCTCTGAAATGATGCTCTGTAAGACGAAGAAAAATAAAAATGATACAGCTTTGTTATTTAGCGGTGTCTCAAGGAAAGAATTGACTTTAAATGCTTTGTCTTACTGCCTTTAGGCAGGAAAACATCAAGAAATAGTCACTATACAAGTTGACAGAGAAGGCCAATTGCTGAGATGAGTGGCACCCGTTTGTCAAATCACTTGACGACCATCCAATCATGGGAATGAGTGAGAGTGAGTAAACTTATATTGTGTTGTCATTCTATTTATAGTTGTCTTAAAATTTCAACAAAACATAAAATGAACATTTTTTTTTAATTAATAAATTACTCCTGCGCAGCATGCCATAGGCATCAATAAAAAATATATAGATAATCCATCCAAAATAAAATGTGTGGTGTCAACAGGAAGGGTGCATAATGTCCAACTGAGCAGCTAGAGCTAGCTGTGTTGCCAAAAAATTAAAGGGGACAGTCCTTTGTTTATCCACTCAGCCAAAGAGATTACCAGGTCTATCCTCAGCAGATTTCATGTTGAATTCGTATATGTTGTCATCTGTGCAGCTTGCAAATAACCTTGACCTTGTTCCATCCAGAGTTAAACATGAGAAACCTGATTTTCGGAGAGAAAATAAAATTAAAATAATATTCAGGATTTTTATGCCTACACCAAAATAAAATTCAAGGCCTTTCCCCAGATATTTAAAAAATCATGAAGTCAGCTTCTCCGCCTACATGCTGACCATAAATTAAATCAGTAACCAAGATAAGTATAAGACATCATTATAAATGAATTATTAAGCTAGACTGGAATATGAATATCCCCTAAAAAATAAAACATTTATAGATACTATATGAAGTAGACGTATCACAAATGAACTGAAATGAATTTGTTCCAATCACCAAGAAATCAGCGGTGGTGATCCAAGTAAAACCACAGATAGTAAAGATTGAAAATGAAGACTAAGCGATATTCTTGAATATTGCCAATGTGAGGGAATTCTGACTGTAACTGCTAACTAGTTCATCAAGTTAAATTCAAAACACACATCAGATCACTCCTTTACAAAGCAGCATTAGGTCTAAAAAAAAACAACAAAACACCCCGAATCATTGTCTTATTCATATTAAAAGTTCCTTTACAACTCGTGTATAACAAATTGTATTATATTGAAATATATCTCAGAGATGCATAATAAATCATATCACATCTAAAATATATATCTGAAAAGAACAAAAGCAACTCTCACCGTGTCTTCTTAAACTAGATCCAGGATAGTTGAAAACTTGAACAGGCACGGCTCCTGCAGCATTAAGTTTATGAGTTTTACGCATATCCCAAAGTTTGATACACCTGATGAAAATGGCATGAAAAAGAAATCACCCAATTATCTTTTGTGTCATTCTTTAGTAAAAAGGTATCATTAATTAAATAAGTAAACAATTGTTAGATAGACTGTTTAACTGTTTCCAGACATAACAGAATTTTAATCTAAGAGCAAGAAAATAAATAAAGAGAGCAACATTGCAAAATTACAGTAACTAGTATAAGATGATGATAGATTCATTGAATAAAAGAAAATAATGACAGTTTCACAAATCATGAAAATAAAAAATTAAATTAAAAAAACAACAAACAAACAACAACAAAATAAAAACAATAAGAAACAATTTTTCAGGCCTCTAAATGGTTGGTGAAAAAGTTGTCGGAATTCCAATACAATTATACGATGCCAATTATTAAACAATAGTTTTATTACAACATTTTTTAAAATGAAAGAAATGACTCACAATACAATAAAATGACAGCAGCAATTGTTCATATGTTCTTTGAAAAATAATATCATTCCTATAGTTAGTAAATAGGTATGGAAACAATTTTGACCTATCCATCTCATTAGGGCTCAAAATCACTCACATGATGCCTGCCCTCCACTACTTCTGTCACCACAACTGCAGTGATTGCTTTATCAAGCAATTTATATCCAGCCTTGGTAATTAATACTTACCCATCAACAGCTCCACAAGACACCAAATAGTTTTCATCTTGGAAGAGGACTGAAGTAACACTCTGCTGACTTTCCTGTGAACGTAAAATCATTTTTTTAAATGTTTTATTCCTAATCATTATATTTTAAAGAAGTTCATTCTTCATTTTGGCTATTTATATTGTAATCTCCAAAGTGCTGTATTTTCATTAAAGTTTTCATGTCTCCTAACCAGTATTTACATATTCGTTTGTTCCAAGGAATACGATTAAATGTATTCTATCCATCTACACCAACATGGATGTTGTTTGTTGGTTTTGTATTTAGGTGTTTAACGGCGCTTTCGACACTATTTAGGTCATTTAAGCGCCCATTTCTGTCTTTTATCAATTTTTATCGGCATTGAGGGGCCATAGCTGCTCAATCGTGTACTGTTGTAATAAAATTTTTATAAAATCATAATAGTTACATTTTTGTTGTTTTAAAAATATTTATTTACAATTTCTGCAGGAGTTCACATTCCTGCAGATACTTTAAAATTGTAAGCAGATCGACCGACTGAGTTGGTTTTCATAATGTTGTGACCTTATTTGTTCTCTGTACATTCAATTAAAATATGTTGAACTGTGAGGTCACAGTTACATCTTCTGCAGAGGGGTTTTTCATTCCTCTCCAGCAGGTAACGGTGAGTGAGGGCAGTATGTCCGATCTGGAGTCGAGAAACATGGATGTTATTTACAGACGAGAAAAGTATAAACGACAAGAATTCACTTTTCTCTCAGACTGAAAACTATTGAACCTGAATGATCAAAACCTAGTCAAAATCAAATATGCATACTAATAAAGCACACATCCTAAACTATACCTATATTCAAGAGTAAATACAAACCTTGGGTTGTAATTTCTTTTTCCTTGCTTTCCCTGGTGTATTATTTTGCTGCACTGCATGTGCATTGTATATTGTGTCAACAGGCGGAATAGTTCCTTCTATTTGGAAAACAAATGAAAATATATCAGACTTTATGCTAAATAAGGATGGGATAAATCTGTCAGGCTTATCATTAGTGAGAGACCAAACCAAACAAATGTGAATTAATTGAAATTAAACTGCATTTTTGTTTAATATTTAGATAAAATTGTTTTGAGATATTCATTACACATTAAAAAAAATATTCAACTCAAAACAGAGAATTCATAGCAAAACCAGGGGGAAAAAAATGTAATTGATGAAAAAGTATGGACAGCCATTTGTGAAAAACTCATAAAATTGTTGAGAAATCACCAAATGTTGACAGATGTTACTACATAGATATCTGTGCTGATTGGGCTGTTGTGTGCGGACTGAATTTCAAAAGATTCAAGTGATAGAAGTAATGCAGATCTTTCTCATAATTTTTGGGACATACTTTGTCAAATAAATTCATTTTATTGCTTAGTTGTTGGGTTAACTATGCATTCAAACATTCCGAGTTTGTAGTTTGGTTATTTATCGACAGATTCATCATTTTTTAAATGTATTAAATTGCATTAATAGCCCAATGGGGTCATTGTTGAGCAAATGATAGCCTTAATTTTGCTTATTAGACAATGAGTCATAGATTTTATAAAAATAACATTTATTCTTTTAAGTCTTAGTATGATTACACATCTGAGGAATTAGTACTTTGAAAAGAATTTATGGTCATCAAATCTGATTGTTCAGTCAAAAACTTTAAAAATTCAAAAGTCTGAATAATTCAACTAATATTGAAATAAGTGTTGGTTCAAAAACATCTGTTGATGATTCTAATATTTCGTTCATAAATAGAAAATAGTATAATATATCAACTTGAATGGAAAACCAAATTTCAAATGAAGAAAATCTATAAATACCCTTGTGGAAAATCCTTTTGTCCCACATCATTATATGACCATCGCGGGATCCTGATGCAAACACAGCTGACAGAATAAAGGCAATTTCAATTAATTTTATTTAAATGGAGATTAACAAATTATTTGTCTTTTTTTATTTCATAACATATTCATATATAATGCACACATACATATAAGCATACATAAATACAAAACCAAAACAAAAAAAAAAGCAAAGAAAAGATTACAACATCCACTAGCATTGCTAACTAGTTGAAAATAACCAAAGAATTTCTTTGAAAATTCATTCAAATAATAAGTCTTCAAAATTTCCCTTATCACAAACCTTCATCTCCAAAGCGAACTGACACAGATTTCACACTGCTGGTGTGTCCTTTGAACACATCAATTTTCCTTTTGCCCTCAACCTCCCACAATGCAATCGTCTGGTCTCCTGAGGCAGTCATTATTTGCGTATCATTCTCGGCCCAAGATAGATCAAAAATTGCGTTTGCATGGGCTTGCCAAGCTGAAAAATAAATAAATAAAATTGTAAATTGAACTTATGATACCAATATTCTCCACATCTCTGTTATAAACATTAGAGGCCAAAAAGGTAATAAAAGTGAAATCAAAACTTTGTTCAATACAACAACCATTGACTTTTCTGTTTAAAATTAAAGTTTTAAAAATTACAATAACAGACTCATCTTTCTACACCCCAAAGCTAAAAAAAAAACCAATATTATAAATGTATCCCACTTACTAGTTTTTACAGCACCACTTCCAGGTATATTAACATCATACAGAACAATGTGGCCGTCTTCATCAACCACACTCAAGATGTTCCCATGTTGATAAGCTTAATGAAAAGATTAAATATGCATCTGATTAAATCATCAATAGAATGCCATGCTTACAAATTTTGCACATGTAAATAAAAGTAAACTTCTCATTTCAGAACTTCAAGTTTTATTCCATCAGTGCCAGTAAAAATGATTGAGATGACTTTAAAAAGAGGGGAAAAGAGTTTTCTTGAGACTCTCTTTTTATTGAAAACTTTCCTACTGGGCAACGCCCCTCCCCTGACAAAGAAAATAAAAAAAAATAAAAAAGAAAGAAAGAAAGAAAAAAAAGAGTTTATGGTTTATTTAATGAAGTCCTAAGTGGCTTGAGGAACATACAATGGATGAACTATGTTCCATCCTTTGACAATATCAATAAGATTCTTCAATAGCTGTTCCTAAAAATAAGATAATATAACTAAATAAATAGAAATTTCATTTATCTTCCACAATGAGAATATCCCTAAAAATGACTAATGACTGAGAAAACATTGGTCAAGTGCAGACTAGAGCAACAAAATGAACAATAGTAATTATCTTTTTTCAAGGAAATAATGAGATGCTTAACTGGAACTCAAACCCAGTTCCTCCTGAGCAATGCTTTAACCACAAACCATCTCACCATCAATATCAATGAAATTAATTATTAAAGAGAATCCTTCTTTTGACAGCATAACCATCATGGTAGCTTCCACAGTAGAGCGGCCAAAGACTGAAGTTCAAATCCTTTGATTTTATTTTTTTACTGCAAACAAAGCAAACCTTCTGAAATTCATTCTTTTTATTTGCGTCCAACGGTAGCCAAGTAATGAGTAAAAAAACTAATTTTATCAATGCCCATCTTGCTGTGAGAGAGCTGTCAAATTCGAAAGACAAATTTTGTTCAAGGCGGTCAAAAATGTCAACATAAGAAAACATAATACTAGTTCATGCAGTTATTCAGGTGGATAGGAGCATTAAATTGTGAGATATTGTCTTTTCACAAAAGCTAATACTAACCAAAAGTTCAAAATATGACAATCAAATTGGATAATACAGGATCTCATTTTTTCCTTGAGCAATAAATTCCTACTGCTTACTTTACTGCACTGCTGACATCTGGGTTATTTCAATCTTCTCTTGAAATAGACCCAAAAGACAAATTTCCCTAAGGGACTGAATAAACCGGATAAATTGATTATTCTATCTTTATTTTTGTCATACCAAAATTGTTGATTTTGATGCTATTTCCATCTTGTGACCTGTCTTCTTTCACTATCACACATATACTCGTTCTACATGGCTATGTAATGTTTGCTAAACATTGTGAAATGTGAGTAAAAAGCCTTTCCCACAGAATAAGCATTCCACTGCACGTAGCAAAATTTGAATCTTTGACATGCAGGTCACAAGCCGAGTGTCATACTACAAGACCTAGAAGCAAAGCATCTCTCTCTATCTGTGTCCTGGGGCAGAAACGTTACTGTGGTGCATTATTGTGATGCAATGTGTATGAGTATATATATTATTTTAAAAAGCTCTAAATTTAGAGTTCAATAAGACCATAACTTCTTAAAAAATTGAAACTGATAAATGGAGAGGATATAAATTTAAAGTTGAAAGATCAAACACTTACTTTGTCCAAATGCACATGCCATTGGTGGAACTGAAAACTGTTGGTAAAAGATGAAAATAAATATTAACAATTTCTGCATGTGAATGGGAGAAATCTTAAAGTTTTCTTTTCTGTTCTTGATAGCCTTATGTGATTGTAATGCAAGATCCGGCGTATACACAGAAGGCATTAAATTATTAAATTGTCTCCGGCACTCTAGTTATTCATGCCTTAGGATCTGAACACAGTGTAAATATGAAATAGACAATTTATGTCTCATTAATTAATCTGAATATTATTTTTGCAGAATTTTAATCATCTAGTCAAATAAAATTGAATTACAAGGTGTCAGTATACTGCCAATGTCAAAACCAACCTAAGCAACGTATACAGTGCAGTACACATTCTTCATCCTTTTGTTCTTTGTTTTCACAGATTCCTCGTACTAATCCTAAATCTGAAATTTAAAATTTTTATAATTTTCTTTGTACAAATTTCACAGATTCATCATCTTAAATATTTTATCACAGCAAGGAGGAGTGCCGCACTCTATATATGGCATGGCAGTTTTTTGTATCGCTTGCATTCTGTAAGTGTGTGCACCAGAAAAAAAGATGGATAGAACTGTCCTGTATTGTCTAGGCTTGAACAATAAAGATAATTAATCAGGAGTAGCTTCTGTTAGCTATGCTGGTTCCCATTTTCATTTGTATATTTGTTTTGGAAGGGAATTTTTCACTGTAACAAGGGAAATAATTGCATGGTAATTTTTTCACAATAATGTTATCGAAAAAAGCTCTATAAACACCATAGGCTGTTTCCATCTGCTGTACTGTAGTGGATTGCATATTTACTGATCAGATGATAAAGAGACCGGGCCCTCATGTTATTTTAAGAAAACAAATCACAGTAAAGTGCAGATTAACCCAGGCCAGGGACCATCTGAAGTGGACATCTGTGGAGATTATACCCAGGAAAATGGGTAGTCAATATTACAGGGGAGGAAAACGAGAGACCCAGGGATGTGGACAGTAGTAGGGAATGAACTAGAGAATACAGAATGTAAATAGAAGTCGGAAGTGAAATTGAGTGCACCTGGGACTACCTGTGGAGAGTAAACCCAGGAATTTGGGATGTGAACATCAGTGGAGGAGTAAACCTGGGACTATGAGCTGGTGACACTGGTGAGTTGTGAACTGGAGGCTATAAGATGTAGACTCAAATTAGGAGTGAACAAGAGAGGAATGTACCCACTTTTGAGATGGACATCCAGAATTTTTTAGAGATGGACAGCTGTAGGGAGTGAACCAGAACTATGTAAGGTGGACATAGCGACATTAGTAGGGAGTAAATGTGGGACATGAGAGGACACCAGTGGAGAGTGAATCTGGGATTGTGGGAGATGGACACAAGTGGGGAGTGAACCCAGGACTATGGAAGGCATTCCCCAGTGGGAGTGAACTTATGAGAGCTGGAAATCACAGGGAATTATCATAGAACTAAGGGATATGGACAACATCGCTTGACTGTGTTGTAAGACTTTAAAATGTATCCCTCGACCACTGACATTTATAAAAAGGAACAAGAATGAAGAATTTTGAAGTACGCACACTCTTTCTTTCTCTCTCTCTTCATCTTTACTAACCTAAGGCCTAATGTAATTAAGTATGTAATGTATTGTACCATTAATATGATCGATTAGCTAGTAGTCTGGAAAACCTTAAGGGATTGGTGATGTTAAGTTTAATGAGATTTGACTGTACTTAGATTTCTAATACCAATTATATACACTTAATGACTTTCTGAATATCAAGCTCAAAAACCTTCCATATTTGTAATGTTGTCTAAAGCAATGTTTCAAAAATAATCATATGAATGTCTATTGATAGTGATAGGTATACTTACACCGTAATCATCCGACGTGGAGT
>NC_088360.1:82757125-82817125 GCF_034508935.2 Berghia stephanieae | reverse complement strand
TCAAAGCAAAAACTAAAGAGTCAAAAATTAAGTTAGTTTTATTCACCGTGATAATCAGATTCTGATTTTTTGTGTTAAGTCTATGTCCCTACAATTCAATTGGTCAAATTTGTTCTCCCGCTGAGTTTCAATAATTTTTTACACTAGTTTACTAGTCAGCCACCATTACTTTAAAAATATTTTTTCAGTCTTTTGAGGTTACTTTATTTTTAGGTCAGACCCATTTCACCACTGTTACTGTTACTGTATTTTTACTAAATAAACTAATAATTCATGTGAATTTCAATTTGCAGTTGCTTTATTTTTAGGTCAGATCCATTTCACCACTGTTACTGTTACTTTATGTTTACTAAATAAACTAATAATTCATGTGAATTTCAATTTGCAAACCATGCAAAAACCATAAACAATGTCATTGATTCTTTTTTTTTCCAGAACAAGATTTCTCTTTTAGTCTTTTTTTATTTTAAATTTTAAACTCAGGATTAGCCTTTTCACCTAGAGAGCAGTAACAGCAATGCAACCCTTTACTTGAATTAAGCCAGAGTTGCATTCCAGTTACTTCTCTATTGATGAAAAAGGCTAGAGATAATGCTAGGTAAAAATGAGATCATTTCTCACGCTGGATGGGTTACACTGTACACACTCTCCAAATTACACTGATTTTTCTTTCTTTCCAACTTTGAAATGTTCACTGCCAGTCCCTCTTACCATTACTTGCTGTTACTTTGAGCCATGGTTACTTTGTATTCACCCACTTTATAAAACAGTTACTCGCACTGCTCTACCACCTAGTCATTGGCATGAACAGATCATAACAAATTCTATAAAACACTAACCTCTAGACAGCTGGCTGTGAATTGACCGTTTTTGCAGGAAATGAAACATTTTCATTCAAATGCTAGATCAAGCGTGTCGATGTAAAATCTAAATTACCACCACCTATAAGCCCAGGTGAAAGTTGTCTGGGGGAGAAAAAGTCAATAATTATAATTATAAGGTGAAAAGGAATGAGCGCAGGAGATATATAAAAAAGGGTGGCATTTTTATGCACCTCTGTTGGAGGTGTACAAAAATGCGCCGTTATTATGCACCTCCATTGGAGGTGTCAAAAATTCACCGTTTTTATGCACCTCCGTTAGCGGTGATGGTAAATTAATGAAAATGTTGCTGCATACGTCCATGAGGTTTAAATAGTTTTAGATTGTAGTTTAGCACACTGCTTAGTGATTACCGATGTACGTTTATACAATGACAATAAATTAAAGAATAATAATAATAATTTTAAAAATCAAAAGTAAAAAGAAACATGGCACACAAATACTGATCTCAAATAAATAAATAATTTCAGAAAATTAAAATCGGAAGATTTTTAAAAACATGATAAAAAGTTTTTGAAAAAAAAAAAACAAAGAAAAAAATTTTTTTTTAAATGATGTCTTTCTCAATAAACTTTTTTTTTAAATGTCTACAATGGGAATCAAATCCAGTACTTTCAAGGTTAGAGTCTGACAGCTTGTCCACTGCGCTACGGAGCCACCTGACTGTTCATCACATTTAATAAGGTCTTTCTCAAACATTTTTTACTTTCAATGCAACTTCTATTTTCTGGTTTTATATTTCAATTTTTTTTAGTTATTATTATTTTTATATAAATTTATTAACAAAAACATCCTACAGATGTCACAATATAACTTTCGCCATGTCCAAATACAGAAACACAATATCGCTGATGAAATTGGGTGGGATGTGCATGCGTGACGGAGGTGTATAAAAACAATCCGTTCACATACACCGTCAACGGAGGTGCATAAAAACACTACGATAAAAAAGAGTTTGGTATGAGCATGTGAGGCTGCATCTTTAAAAATGAAAGTTACAATATAAATGTAAGGTTGCTGTAGTTGCTTTAAACGGGACTGGGTGAAAGAGGTGAGATAAGAGGAAATATGCATTATATTACTTATTACCAGTGTGTGCAAGTCAGTGGTAGACCTAGTCTCTCTTTCTCTAATGTGTGACTAAATGGCCACTAGTTGGGAAATATGGTTATTGATAATGACAACAAATTACTAAAATAATAAATCTTGACCGTGACCTCTGTGAAACTGTGTGAATCAATCTGCGACTCTCCTGTGCAGAGTAGGCTAGCGATTACTACTGTATTGGGAGGCCTTCCAAAAGCTCCTACTCCTACATCCCCAGTATTCTCGTTTTTTATAATGTTCTAGTGGGAAGGCATCCCTCACTCTCACACTGTATTTGTATCACTGAGACTAAGGCTTGCTCAAACTCAAACTTTGACAAAGCGCTTTGGCTTTGCAGAAAGTACAAGTATGAGTATGGGTACAAGTACAAGTAAGTACAAGGGGTCCCTTTACAGTAAAGCCAACAACAGACAGAAAAAAAAAATGAATGTAGGGACCCGACGAATGTAGTAGTGTACTGTATAAGTGTAGGACCAAACATGACTGACGGTAATAGTAATATTATCTATATATCTATCTAGATCTAGTGTAGTAACCTGTCGCAAGACGACGATAACAATTAACATTTTTTTCCGACGGAAACAGTGCTGTATGTTAATGACCAGGTACTCAATTTACACGTGAGTATGGTGAGAAGATGTGAGTAAAGAGCCTTCGAGGACTCAACTTTTCTTCGCGCACAGCGGGTCTCGATTCCTGGACCTACCTAGGTACCGGCACTTCTCTTCAACTTCAACCACGGACCATTGTCATTCATCGCGGTTGCGAACCGAAGTCGATGTGTGTCCAGTCATAAAAATCCAAAGCCACCCAAAAAGTTGGGGTTTTTTTCTAAATTACCAGCTGAAGTCCACTGCCACGCCTCAGTTTAGTTGAAGTAAGTTTCGGTGACACTTTACTGTTTGCACTCCGTTATCGCTTGTAGTTGTAGGGGTTTTGGGGGGCACTGTTTATGTGTTTTTATTCCGCGCCATATCTTGACAGTCGTACTAATATTGTTTCGAAAAAAGGAGAAACTTTTTACCTTTAGCTAAAGTGTTTCCATCGATCAGAAGGGTACCTAAGTATTCGCTCTGCAACAATGAGAGGAAGGACTATGAAACTGGGACAGGACCCGCTCGTATTAATTTAAAACAAAAAGATGCAACATGATGAGCATGGAACTGTTGAATGAATCGCCTATTGAATTTCCCCCACAGACACAGCAATACGTAACTGACACGGATGGCCTAAACCAGTTGGATCGATACTCGTGCAGTCGTAATGACGCATGGTAACCGTAGTCTGTGTTGGTAACTTAGTAACTGGCTCTAAACTATCGGAACAATGGCTGACGCCCTTATGAAATATTTCTCCGACGAGCATAAAAGCGTATCCAGAGGGGGGAAAAAAATATAAATCTGATCATGTTTTGACTTTTACACATTCTGATCACAAGACATATGAAAATTTCTAGCTAGCATGAAGAATAAAAAGTACCGATTTTCTTTGTTTAGAACCACGATGGCCGCCGTTGCTGGGCGACGTGACATCAGACTATAGAATCCAATTGCCTGATGTATTCGCCTTGGACTGGGAACAAAAACACCCCGTTTGCTTTTATTTTATTTTATTGGGGAGAGGGGGGGGGGTTGTTTTGAAATATAAAAGTGAACAGCGGCGTGGCGTATTGACGGCATATGGTGGTGCCATGATTAGAAGAAGAAAAATATTTCTAAAACAGTGAACACGATTAAGAGGAGAGAGCACATGTTAAAACTCTCTTTTTTGGAAAGGTAGGGGGAGGGTCGATGGTTTCTACGAGTGGACAAAACTCACAAAAACAAATAATTCATGAAAACAACAAGCCATAACACTGAGATACAAGTCCCGTGTGAAAAGGTCTTTGTAATTATTCTTTGTCCACCATTTAAAGGATTGGATTTGGTAGATAATGCAATCAATATGTGATAAATGTAAATCAAAAGAGAAAAAAAAAACTATGACAGAAATTACTTACTTTTAGTACTTGTAAAGAAAATCTGCACGGCGATATTTCATCTCTGCAAATCTTTTTATAATTTGTTTATTGAAATCTTGAATGGCATCTATTTCAGCTTTGTGAATTGACAGAATCATTAACGAATTTAACCGCTCCTGTTTCATCCAATTTCGCAAGAAATGTTTCACTCTTTTAAGGGTGCTAAAACAATGTTCAATACGATGGAAGTGGTTAAGGTCACTATAGCCTATAGATGTCCATGATTTGTCAGTGTTTATTGTATCTGTAAAAAGTAGACAATAAAAACAAAAGAAACGTTTTTTTTCTAAACTAACTGTGAGCCATTCATGTCACTGAAAAAGAGCGTTTTCGAGATTTCCACACCTGTGTTAATTCAAAATCAGTTGGTTGGTGAGAAACTAGTCTTTTTATTTCTAATTTGTCATCTAGTGTCGATCTCCAAAACGGTCGGTGAAGTAAAGAGTCAATTTGATTCATTGCAATTCATTGCTTAAGAAAACAAGAGTTCAAAGTATATCTCAAATAATGGAAATCAGTGGAATACGATTAATGATTCCACAAATAAAAGGTAGGTTCAGATCTCAAAGATCACAAAGAAAAAAATTACTCCACTTAAGTACTTAAGAAATCAAAACACACACCAAAGTATAACTGTTGACAATCTTCACTTTCTTTCTCTGACTGACACAAATACACACGCACAAACAGACACATACACACACACACAAATAAACACTCATACACACGTAACCATCAACTCGACACTACAAGCAAGAAAAATGTTGGTAAATTCGTCCACAATGCTTGGTTGCAAAGAATTACTTTATTCAATAATCGTGAAAAAGAGGTGGTTGGGGGGGGGGGGGGGGATTTTGATGTCATATTTTAAAGTTTTATGTTGTTTTTCTTTGCTGCTTACAAATAAACTTGACAATGATCAGTGTTTTTGACAGTTAATGTAATAATTTGGATGGCCGATGTTACCCTAATTATGACGTAAATGGTGCAACATTGGCGCATCCCCCCAGTCCAACGGTGGAGCTCTCAGATCCTGGCACAAGTCGAGCGGTTTTCCGCTATTTGAAGATAGTATAATTCGACCCAGTTTCTCGCTCAATCAGCTGTAGCAATACTAAAGGATAGAGCATTAACTGGAGCTTGGATTGCTTTGCACCACGGTGTTGATTTTGTCACTAATTTGCGCAGTGATGTCACCAACACACGAGTCGGCGATGTGCGTGAATCGGAATCTTGAATAGAGCGGAGACTAAAAAGGCAGTATGTTGTTGGTGAGTTGGCGAAAGACAGTGGAGTTAAAATTTCTCAGTTTTATTTTTAATTAAATTATGCTGTCAATGATTTTTTAAAAAGATTGGTGCGGTGCCTGGCACCATTCGATCCAATGGCCCCACGCCACTGAAAGTGAAACATTGGGAATCGTTGGTGCAAATTAAACATATAATCAAAGAAAAGAAAAATCAACTTTCCTCGGCTAGGAATTGAACCTCAGACCACCATGTCACTGATAAGAGTATTTGTCAGGATAAAGGGAAAGAGTGGCATGGGGATTTTATCATTCGAAATGTTTCGCTTTTTACTTTTGGTGACATTTAAAACACAGTGATAAAATGTTGAATAGTTGGTGTTGATTTGGGTTGGGTTTTTTTCTCTGTATAATTGTGTATGCACAGTGCATCTGCATCATTTCACCATGCTCAATGCACTTCAAAATGTTTTAATTACTCCTCCAATAGACCATAATTCCACAGCATACAATGCAAGTCGCGCCCTTTTAATATTAGTAGTTATCCATAACTGCCTACATCAAGTTCCACTTGTCACTCCTGAGTCGAGCGAGGCAATATTTGTTCAATTCTTTGAGTACACAACGACTGAGTTTTGCAATCATTGTCATCCAATAATGTCATTCTAGTCTCGGGTATAACTGAGCTACCGAAGGAGTCCAATGTTCGTTCCAATAGTTAAATTTGCTCGGTATCATTTAGATCTAAATATAACTAAAATAGATAAATAAAATTCTTCCAATTCCAAGGGGGAAATTTGTCTTTCGATCGGGTGTATTCGTCGCAAAGTGAGCCAGATAAAGATAACTTGCTCAATCTCACACAGTGCTTTGATACCTTCTGGGTACGAGACAAAGACCATGCTCAGGTGCCACGCTGCTTACTTGGGGCTCCCGACAGCCTAGGCAGTATATACTATAATTGACTCCTCCGCTTTCGAATCGGTGTAGATATAAAAAAAAAAACAAACAAAAAAACTCCAGCTTTTATATAACGCAATATCCACTCAACCTGTTAAAAGCGCTTTACAAGGGGTCTCTGACCAACAGCAACACGTAACATGAAGAACGAGACATGACGCCTGTGAGTAGGCGATATTACCTTTTTTCCGACAGAGACAACGCTGTTAATGGCCAGGTATTCATTTTACATCTGAATACGGTGAGAGAATGTGAGTAAAGAGCTTTTTCCAAGGACTCAACTATGCGCCGAGCGAAACTAGAACACAAAAAGTTAAAAGTTTATTCAATATTAGGCTTTCGCCAATAAATCACATAACTTGATGACAACATACATGAAAGTGGAAAAAAAATGGTAAATCGAAGGATAAAATAAATAATATTAACGCTATCACCACCGTCATTACCATCATCACCATCACTACCACCATCGTTATCATTATCATAATAAAAATAGTAACAATAACAATGAACAGTGAGGGTGAAAATTAACACCAACAGACAATACTAATGATGGTAACAACTACTACTACTACCACTAATAACCATTAAAAAAATACAACAATCGTAATACCACCAATACGTCCAATAATAATAATAATAATAATAATAATAATAATAATAATAATAATAATAATAATAATAATAATAATAATAATAATAATAATAATAATAATAATAATAATAATGATGATGATAACAATAATAATAACACTAACAATAATAGCAATAATAATTTTACCATCATCATTACTACCACCACCATCACTACTATCATCATGACCATTATCAATACCACCATCACCATCATTATTACGTTTCCAAAAAAAAAAGGCCTTGGTACAACTCAAATAATTCACATTTTATGAATCAACATAATATACGACATGACGATAATGGTTTTTTACACTGTACAATGAGATTTGTTTACATAAGATTTATATAAACATGAAATATTCTTATAGCAAGAGTAATATTATTGCTGCTGCTACTACTACCACTACTACTACTACTACTACTACTACTACTACTACTACTACTACTACTACTACTACTACTACTACTACTACCACTAATACTCCTACTACTACTACTACTACTACTACTACTACTACTACTACTACTACTACTACTACTACTACTACTACTACTACTATTACTACTACCACCACCACCACCACCATCACCACTACTACTTCTACTACTACTACTACTACTACTACTACTACTACTACTACTACTACTACTACTACTACTGCTGCTGCTACTACCACTACCACCCCCCTACTATCACTACCACGACTGGCACTACTACCACTACAACACCAACTACTACTACTATTACTACTACTACTACTACTACTACTACTACTACTACTACTACTACTACTACTACTACTACTACTACTGCTGCTGCTACTACTACTCCTACTACTCTACTACTACTACTACTACTACTACTACTACTACTACTACTACTACTACTACTACTACTACTACCACCACGACCACCACCACCACTACTACTACTACTACTACTACTACTACTACTACTACTACTACTACTACTACTACTACTACTATTACCACTACCACACTATCACACTACCACCACTACTACTACTAGCACCACCACTATTACCACTAATAATAATACTAATAATAACAACAATAACAATAATAACAATAATAATATTAATATTAACGCTATCACCACCGTCATTACCATCATCACCATCACTACCACCGTCGTTATCATTATCATAATAAAAATAGTAACCATAACAATGAACAGTGAGAGTGAAAATCAATATCAACAGACAATACTAATGATGGCAACAACAACAGTTGTGACTATGATCTTCATTGATTACCAATCATTATCTAAGGTCACAAGATATTCATACATTACATGTAGCGAAAAACAAGAATTGTACATATACATTAATATAATATATTTCTCATATGCATGTCAAGCTCCAAGACTTGCTCAATTATAATGACTAACAAACACATAACACAAGTTCCTCTATTTACACCCTTCACCTACACATATATCCACCCACCCACACAAATACACACACGCGTGCGCGCGCGCGCGCGCCCACACACACACACACACACACGCACTGATCTACGAAAACACTTGTACAACAAACAGTGAGAAAAAATGAATTCAAAGGTTTCAATCATGGCTTATAGACGAAATATTCAAATAATATATGTCATAATCTTATACATTGATGCATACCACAATAAATAGGTAAATAAATAAATTTTAAAAAAGTTTAATCGTTTGGTATCCTTGTGCATTCGCTGGCTAACATCCTTAACATCAACGTTTATTATACGACACGTTCAATAATCCTTCATCAATTTTTTACCCCCCCCCCCCCCATTTATTTTAAAATCAAATTAATATAGCTCGGTCCTCCAACGAGGCTTCTACTCATACATAATAATAATACTACTTATAATAATAATAATAATAATAATAATAATAATAATAATAATAATAATAATAATAATAATAATAATAATAATAATTATAATAATAATAATAATAATAATAATAATAATAATAATAATATATAATAATAGTATAGTATAAATAGTAGTATAGTAGTATAGTAGTATAGTAGTAGTAGTAGTAGTAGTAGTAGTAGTAGTAGTATATAGTATATAATATAGTAATAATAATAATAATAATAATAATAATAATAATATAATATAAAAATAATAATAATAATAATAATAATAATAATAATAATAATAATAATAATAAATAATAATATAAAAATTTAAAAAAAAAATAAAAATAATAATAAACAAATTAATTACATTAGAGAAAAAAGATTTCACATACCCTACTACTATGTGGATACTGTCAAAATCTTCATCTTAGAAACGAAACAACCTACAATGGCGGATACCATGGGAAGCGTTGAGTCGGCGAGTGATGCACAAGTTGACGAGAATGTTCCACAAAACCCCGACGAAGTCACCGAGGAAAACAGAAAAAGCGCAGACGAATTAAAGGAACAAGCGAATGTATATTTTAAAAGTATGCTTACAATTTAATATGCTACTCAATCAACTTACGGTTACTCATCCTGGTTCTGCTGGAGTTTGAGTTTGAGACTTGAGTCTTGAGAGGTTGAGTTGAGGTTGGAATTTGGAATGCAGTTTAGTAGTGTTGTCAGTGTTGTGTTGATGAGTTGATGAAGTTGGTGACGGGCTGATTGGGTTCTAGTTAGTCGTGTAATATGAATATGATGTTTGTGTCCTGAATTACTTGTTATTATATCAGATCAGGGGAGGCCTTCCGTAAGCTCCTACATCCCCCAGGTCCCCAGTACCTATTCTTTAAAAAAAAAAAATATATCTAGACGTCTAGATATAATTAGATAATGTTCTAGAGATAGTAGTATTTTTATTAGTAGGGGGTTTGGGAGGAAGGGGGGGGGGGTTATATTATAATGTTCTAGGAGGAGGAGACTAAAAAAAAAAAAATCCCCCCCCCCTTCCAAACCCCCTACTAGAACATTATAAAAAAAAAAAAGAAAACTGGGGATGTAGGAGCTTTCGGAAGGCCTCCCCAGATCAGATTATAGACTGCTAACATGATTTCAAATCCCTATATCAAAGAAAAATCCTAGTTTATTATTTTTGCTGCATTAAAAAAAAATAATGTGAAAAAATTGCTTAGGATTAGGAGTGAGTTAAATTTCACTCACCCTTTTGCAACACTTTTTAGGTACCTACTTTGGTAAAGAATACAACTTGCATTGAGCTCAATGAAACCTAAATAATAATATAGCGATTTTCAACACGATTCTAATACAGTCCACTTTGGATAATCGCAACTCGGTTTATCCAAACTTTCGCTTAATCGCAACATTTCCCAAGAAACGGTATTAATTCTATATAAAAGTCGGTTAATTGCAACAAATTTTCAACCTCAAAAAGTGGCAAATTCAAGAAATCGACGACAAACAAAAGCTCATTGATTTTCATCATCGGTAAAATCATGACAGTTGAAGAATAGAGAGTGGGTGGGGTTTAATGCTACAGTAGTGTGTCACCATCCTATTAGAGACAAAAGAGAGCAGGGCTTTGCAGTATGGGTTGGTGAGGTCGTCTGTGACCATTAGATAGGACGTCTGGGGCCTGGACATGGTCAAGACAACAGGTAGACAATGACAGTTGTAAAGAGAGACTTAGCGATATCCTTTGTTATGGGAGTGACAACTGTGCATTGTGACCTATGGTGAGAGCTTATTGTCTCTCATCATGGCTAATCTCTTTGATTCTTACAAATATGAGAACAAAAGAGTGAAAGTTCATCCAAACTGAATAAGATGTTGGTTTGCATCAAAACAGATATTGCTTGCCAATATCTTTACAGGGCTGCCATATGGTTTTTGTTTCAATCAACTTGCTCAGTCTGTGGTGGACTAAGAACAAATATTACAACAACTGGTTTGATTTTACCATATATGTGTAAAATGTTGCAATAGTGGACAGGAAACTTAACTTCGGTTAATTGCAACTTCGGTTAATCACAACATTTTCGCTGATCCCAAGTTGTTGCGATTATCCAGAGTGGACTGTAGTACCAAAGTTTTGGAAAAATCATATGAGTTCAAAGGCTGAAAAAATGTACTCCTATCTGCCTTTTTGACATTCCAATGTACTAGTACTACATCATCAGGCCACACATCATTTCTTTCATCTTCCCCCATGCCCCCTCCCTTAGAAAGTAACTCTTAGTAGGCACTGCCCCTCCCTTACACATTTAGGTGCCTCATCATAATGTCATCTCTCTCCATCTCACGGTAAACAGTAAAACAAAAACTTTCTGTTTCATTTGCAAACCGAGACATTGGATAATGGGTGTCTAATGCAAAACTTACATGGGTGCCATTAAATCGAACCGAATTCATGCACAAGACATCAAATAGTGAGTATATGATGCAAAGTCATATAGTGTCATCCTTTTTGAGCATTCCGCATTATCAGGGTTGTTAATGTAATAGTTGGGGTATTAACTCGCAATAAATTGTTTGAAACCTATGGCAAAGCAAGCGTTTTGAATGTTTTTCTAGACTATTTAGTTGTCTACGATTAGATATATGTCTTGGCTTCAAAGTGATACAGTTTGCTTTTATACTCTGTGTCTTAGTTTCAAAACTAAGTAAGTATTTAAGTTTAACTGTTCTGGTGTCCTGTTACAGCGCTACTGCTTACGTTCCGCTTAAAACACACAAAAGAGGGGGGGGGGGGGTTGAAAAAAGAAATCAAGGTCATGACAGTTACTGTGCATCAAGCTCAATGCTCTCTTCTCACTCTTCTGCCCCCCCCCTCCCTTCTACCCCCGATAAGCACACTACCCAGTTACCAGGTATGTTATCTTATACATAGATTCTGAGATTATGTACTCGTTTGTAGTGTACATTGACACTCCAACTAAATTAAGGTATTATTAAGTAACCAATCACTTTTTAAAAAAAGCAATATATAATTCAGTACAGCCCAGATATATCCAAATTGATTATCGGCATTATAAATATATTTTTATTTTATTTAATCTTTTTCTCTAATATTGAGATGAGGATTATCAGAAAGCGATAGAGCTTTACAGTGCTGCCATTGCTGTCAATCCCTTTGTTGCCACCTACTATGGAAACCGTAGTTTTGCCTACCTTAGAACAGAATGCTTTGGTTATGCCCTTACAGATGCATCAAAAGCAATATCCTTGGATAAATCTTATATTAAGGTATGAACATTGTTGACATTATTTTTATTCTTTTATTTTTTTAATGGAGATTCGTTTGCCACTATGTAAACTTTGCAAATCTCTAATCATACTAAGTGAACCTTAAATATATGATTTTTATAAAAATAGAGAGAGAGAGAGAGAGAGAGAGAGAGAGAGAGAGAGAGAGAGAGAGAGAGAGAGAGAGAGAGAGAGAGAGAGAGAGAGAGAGAGAGAGAGAGAGAGAGAGAGAGAGTATATATATATATATATATATATATATGTGTGTGTGTTTGCGTGTATTTAAAAGAGAAAAGAATTAGGGAGATACACCTATTAGATAATTGCAGAATGTTATAAAAAGTTGGAAATGAATTTACTGTTAATAGCTACCTGTCAGTTATAGTAATATATATGGAATCAATTGATTGATATTTGTCTTATATCTTGATTGTGAATTATGATGACCATAATTTTGATATTATATATTTTTCCAATTATTTTGTCAATTTAAAGGCTTACTACAGAAGAGCATCTGCAAACATGGCTTTGGGAAAGTTTAAGTTAGCATTGAAAGACTTCGAAACAGTAAGTTTGATGATGATGATGTATTTTATAAATAGATGCTTTCGACATAAATTATTAATCTTCTCCTCATTTCTTTAACCTTTTTTTTCCCCACCTTCTCAGGTTATTTCTAAACCACTTAAAGGTACTATTTATATTTTTATTTTTGTTTCTGTTGAAAAGTGTTGGATAGGTATATTGGAATGTCAAAAATATTTAGCTGAAATCAACTATTTAACTTTAAAAAGAATAATAATTGTTTTAAATTTTTTGTGTATGACTACATTCTCCCATCTAATATAAGTATTAAGTTTTTGAAAGATATTGATTTTTTTTATTGCATCGACAGGGAACTCCATAATTTAAAATATGAATTTGATAAATATGTTTTTAATTGATATATATCTTTTTGAGTGCTCATGATGTAAATGTGATCATAGGTTTGATCATATCTAGGAATGTTTGACTTGAATCTTTCTTTTTTTTTTTTTAACACAGGGTATTTGATGGCTTTGACCTAAGCAACCCTTTTTATGATGTGTTATGTATTATTTTTAGGTGACCAAAGTGCGACCCAATGACAAAGATGCAAGAACCAAATTCAATGAGTGTAACAAGATTACAAAACGCCTTGCATTTGAAAAAGCCATTGCCTCTGAAGATGGGAAATCATTGGCAGATTCTATAGATATTGAAAACTTGCGTAAGTCTAGCAAAGGATAAACATCAATAATGATAAAAAATGAATACAACAACTTTGAAAAAGACGTCAGAGAAATATATCTCCGCCATCTGTCTGGATATTAAGTGATGCATTAATGTTTTTATTGTTTTTGTTGCTGGTGAAGGGTTTTGACCTCTAAACGTTCTATGTTTAGTGTTTTGTTCTCTTCGAAGCTGTTAGCAGCTTGTATCAGATAAACATCAATGGTTTCTTTTTGTTGCAACAGGCTCTTAAACTCTCAAAAGTTAATAGTCTAATGACTTTAAAGGAAATAAATGTAATTTTTCCTTCAGTTTTCAACTTTAGCAGTGTTTTTTTTTTTTATATAAGAAGGAAAAGAAAAAAAAGAAAAAGTTTTGAATAAATCAACTCATTATTAGTCATGCTACTTACTTCCTTTCTCTCTTCTCTCTCTCTCTCTCTCTCTCTCTCTCTCTCTCTCTCTCTCTCTCTCTCTCTCTCTCTCTCTCTCCCTCTCTCTCTCTCTCTCTCTTTTAAAAAACAAATTTATTGCGTTCTCTAATTTCTTGTTAACTTTCTTTCTTTTTTTCTTTTCTTTCCTTTTTTTTTTGTTTTTGTTTTTTTGTTTGTTTTTTTTTGTTTTTTTTAAAACAGAGATTGAACCAAATTATGACGGACCATTACTGGAAAATGGAGAGGTTACTCAATCATTTGTAGAAAATCTCATGGAGGCTTACAAAAATCAAAAGAAATTACCCAAGAAATTCGTTTGTCAGGTACAATCACAATATCGGGTGTACTATTTTACTCTACAAATACATATTACTGAATCTGTCCCCCTTTTTTCTTTCTTACACCTTCCAAACATACCAAGATCTGTTTTTTTCACTCAAGGCATCATTGTTGTTATTGTCACTGTTTTCATCATCATCATCAGCCACATATCATCATCATCGCTCTATCATTAAATTATCATCCATATCATTATTATCATTATCATCCACATCATCATCATCATCATCATCGGTATTGTCCTTACCAAGCTATCACAACCACGTGTGCTATGCTATAAAATTGTAGATAGAAAATGTATAATATTTGTAACCCACCGCCTCACTAGTTTATTATTGGTGTGGCAGAGACCCTGAAATTTGATTTGAAGTTTGAATCATGGACATCACCAGTTGGAAGAGGTCTTCATAGTTTTATGTGCCAACTTCTTTAAAGTTTGGACATGTCAAAATGTAGGATAATATATATATATATATATATATATATATATATATATATATATATTTATTTAAAATATTTACCACAATGTTTGGGGCAGTCTACATCAATGTTTCAGGCTTAATTTGCCATCTTCAGGACTGAGTTGTTTTGTTGACTGTTGTTGTTTCTTGAAGTGGTTCCGGTTTGAAGTTAATTAAGAGGAATTTTCGCCGATGGGGACACTTTCCGTAGATCTCACTTTTCATGTTGAGTGTGGCTTCATGAGGTTGTTTGATTATAGTATATTTTTCTTCCAGGCATAAGCTACATTGTTTTGATGTTGGTGTGTATCCTGTTGCTTTAGATAAAATTTTCCATGAAATGTTGGGTCTATTTTGTTGTCTTTTAATTTCCAAATATGTTCGCTGAGTTTTGTGGATGTTTTTTTGTTAGTGTTTCTAAATGTTGAGGTGTGGAGGTTGTATCTTGTTTTGAAATTATTTTCTGTTAGTCCTACATATTTTTCTTGCTTGTTTGTTTTAGTTTCTGTGACTGTGGCTTGGTAAATTAAACTTGATTCTAAGCATTGTTTGTTTAGCGGGCAATGTTCTTTATTTCTGCAGTTGCATTTTCTAGTGGGTGGGTTTTGCTCTTGTCGGTGGTTTATTAATATTTTTTTGTTGTGGCTTGAAATTATTTGTTCTATGTTGCGCATACACGAGTAACTTATTTTTATGGTATTCCTGTTGATAATTTTATGTAGCTTGTGGTTTTTTGGAAAGTGTGTATCAATTAACTTCAGGAACTGCTGTCCTATGTTTGTGCTGTCGAAAGGTGGGTTGAACCAAGTTATGTGTCGTTTTCTTGTTTTACGTTCTTCACTTGTGTGTTGGGGTTTACATGAGAGGGAGGCGTCTGTGTATACAAATGGTGTGTTGTATCCACTTTTTGTGAGTGCTTCTTTGTAGGGGGTGGCTGCGACGTTGAATATCTCTCTGTTTTCCGAAAGTTTGCTCACCCTCAGTGCTATGTTTTTTGGTATGTTTTCAATGACGGGACGGGGGTGGTTGCTGTTTTTATTAATGTAGCTAATGGTGTTGTTTGGTTTTCTGAACGGTTGGAATGAATTGGATTTTATGTCGAATGTGATGTCGAGGAAGTCAACTGTTTTTTTGTTTGCTTCTATCGTGATTTTCAAATTGTTGTTTTGGAATATTTTACAGATTTGTTTTTTGATGTTTTCGTTCGCTCTTGGTCGTCTGTTGGTTATAGCGAGTCCGTCATCTCTATAGAGGCCGATGTATGTGTGTGTATGTTGTAGTTGTGACAGGATGTAGAGTCCGACCAGTTCGCATGTTTCAGCACCGTCGAACGAACCCATTGTTACGTCGAAATCATTGTGTCGCTTTGTCCACGGTGTGTTGTCGTAGTATAGTGTGCTGTGCTTGGTGTGTTTGATGATGTGTTTTTCCTCTTCTGTGATGTTGGTGTATTTTGCTGCGAATTCCAATGCTTTGTTTAGTAAGTCTGGAGTGATGGAGGGGTAAAAATCGCAAATGTCGAAAGAGATGAAGGTGCAGTTTTCTTTGTTTTGGATATTTTTGAACCATTCAATGACTTCATCGGTGTTTTTCCACTGGTTGAATTTAGTTGCTTCTTTGACGTTTTTATTTATTTTTTCTAATATCTTTTTGCTGATTTTTCCAATTTCAGATTTGTATGGATTTATTAGTCTACATTTTGGATTATTTTTGAAGTCAGGCTTGTGATCTTTTAATGTGATGAACGCTTCTCTTCTTGGTGCTATATCGATTCGATCGCTGAGGTCAAGTCTGTTCGCTATATTCTTATCTTCTTTTGTGATCTCTTCGGTTCTATGTGTTCTGTCTTTCTTATAGTCTTTGTTGATTTGTTTGTGTGTCATTTTATCATATTCCTCAGGTGTCATTTTATAATAGTTGTTGGATTTGTCGGCTGGTATCAGAAGTTGTTTTTCTTTGTTTATTTTCTTCACATCGTTAGTCAGTTGGTTTTGGAAGTTGTTATTTTTGTTTTTGAACTGCACACTTTGAATGAGATCTGAAAGTCCGTCTTCTAATTTTTTAAATTCAGGTATTGGGGGGGGGGGGGTGAATTTGTAGAGTTGAAGCCGTACGTTTTTTTGTGGGTGGTTTCTAAATGTGGGTTCAGAAAAAAGAATGTTCTCCATCGTAGATTCTTGACAAATGTTTCTGTTCTTGCTATTAGTGATTTAATGTAAGATTTTCTGTTGCAGGTAGGGATATTCTTTGTAGAATATGGGAAAGTAGTAGGTCTAAGTTGTGGCGTAGTATCCATTTTGTGTCTAAGAGTGCTCAACGGTGTGGAGCTGTGTATTGAATCGTGTTTGATACAAATATGGTACGAAAAGTGCTCGACATGTAGTAATGGAGCGAATTATTATTTAAAATATTTACCACAATGTTTGGGGCAGTCTACATCAATGTTTCAGGCTTAATTTGCCATCTTCAGGACTGAGTTGTTTTGTTGACTGTTGTTGTTTCTTGAAGTGGTTCCGGTTTGAAGTTAATTAAGAGGAATTTTCGCCGATGGGGACACTTTCCGTAGATCTCACTTTTCATGTTGAGTGTGGCTTCATGAGGTTGTTTGATTATAGTATATTTTTCTTCCAGGCATAAGCTACATTGTTTTGATGTTGGTGTGTATCCTGTTGCTTTAGATAAAATTTTCCATGAAATGTTGTGGTCTATTTTGTTGTCTTTTAATTTCCAAATATGTTCGCTGAGTTTTGTGGATGTTTTTTTGTTAGTGTTTCTAAATGTTGAGGTGTGGAGGTTGTATCTTGTTTTGAAATTATTTTCTGTTAGTCCTACATATTTTTCTTGCTTGTTTGTTTTAGTTTCTGTGACTGTGGCTTGGTAAATTAAACTTGATTCTAAGCATTGTTTGTTTAGCGGGCAATGTTCTTTATTTCTGCAGTTGCATTTTCTAGTGGGTGGGTTTTGCTCTTGTCGGTGGTTTATTAATATTTTTTTGTTGTGGCTTGAAATTATTTGTTCTATGTTGCGCATACACGAGTAACTTATTTTTATGGTATTCCTGTTGATAATTTTATGTAGCTTGTGGTTTTTTGGAAAGTGTGTATCAATTAACTTCAGGAACTGCTGTCCTATGTATTGCTTTTATCACTTCAAAACAGCTGTAATTATTTATTTTTTTTGGTCAATTGAGTTGAGTCAATAATATTTTTATTACACTAAACTATAAAGGAGAATAAATTAAACAGGACAATCTGTGATTTTTTTTTGAATATTTGTTTCAGATTTTAGTCCAAGCTAAGAAGCTTTTCAGTCAACAAGAGTCTCTTGTGCACATTGATGTACCAGAGGTGAATTATCTCTCTCTCTCTCTCTCTCTCTCTCTCTCTCTCTCTCTCTCTCTCTCTCTCTCTCTCTCTCTCTCTCTATCTCTCTCTGTCTCCTCTCTCACTCTTTCTCTCTCTTGTATTCTCTCTCTTTTTATCTCAGTCATCTCTTGAGACGACTCTAAAGAATATTTTCCCATGATGGTAACTACAGGCAATTGATTAATTAATTAATTGATTTATTTCTTTTATTTAAAAAAAAGTGTTCAATCTATTTGTCTTTTTGTGAATCTTATTTTATTTACAATTTGTATAAGATACTGCTTAAAGACACTGGTCTGATTTTTATAGACATTGCTGAATTTGGGGAAGTATTTTTTTTTTCTTAATTGCTTTAATTCTATCGCTCTCGGACATTTTGCTTTTACTCACAATTTACTTTTTATTGCCTATTATATTTACAGGGATGCAGAGCCAAAATATATTGGTAATTTATATTCATGATTTTTTTTTTTCACCAGAAATCCAAGTTTACCATATGTGGGGATATCCATGGACAGTATTATGATTTGCTGAACATTTTCAAAATGAACGGAAATCCGTCACAGGAAAACCCATATGTATGTCATTGGCTCTCTTATTTTTTACAATGGTCTCTATAATGATTTTTATTCTTATTTTTTTCCCCTATTTTTTATATATTCAAACCGTTGAAACTCTACTAAAGACCTTGCCCTTTGAGTTGTTCTCTGATGCTTTTAATTTTTAGAATTAGCTAAATGTTATTTACTGAGATATAATTCCTTCTCTTTTAATTTTAGATTCAAAACTGAAATATAGGTTGTAAAAATAACAGCTTAAAGAATATTGTGCTTTGCATCATTTTTTTTTATAGATCCATTTTGGAGACCGTTATTACTTTCTGTATTACAGCATGGTGTGGAAATGCCAGTATTTGCGACATTAAGAAAATTGATCGGATAATTGATAAAGCCAGGAGTTATACTCACCCAATTTCCAATGTGGAAGAACTGTTCAAGAGATTTTGTCTAAGTAAAATGGAGAAAGTTATGAAGTATGGCGATCACCCCCTTCACAGATATATTAAGTTCTCCATGAGGAGCCATCGCCTTCAATAGACAACACGCCAGCTTAATTCATTTTTGCCACATGGTGTTCAAATTTTTAATGCGCAACTGTGATTTAAATTCAATACTATCTTTTAAATATACACACACACGTTCGGGGCCAGAGGTATGGCCTGTCTCAATTTATCAAATAAAGTGTTGCTATTGGTTCTTGGTTGTATATTTTTACATTTTTGTGTATTTGCATATATATATATGTGTATACAATGTCGCCATAGATTTTCAACTTTGTGTTTGTACATTTTCATACATGCCACGTCTATAAATGAATTTCCATTTTTTTGGGGGGGGGGGGGGGATGAATAAAGTATTATATTATTATTATTATATTATTATTATTATTATTATTATTATTATTATTATTATTATTATTATTATTATTATTATTATTATTATTATTATTATTTCACACAAAAAATTGCATAATTAGAAAAATAATGGAAACAAAGAAAATAAAAACACAACAACAAAACAAAAAACAAATTGAAATAAAACATAAATTTTTCATCTCATAACATGAATTCTTAACCGAGATTTGTCAGTATTGAATTACAATGCATTTAACAACAATTTTGCCATTTTTCTTTCATCTGGTTGTTATTTCATAGACATGATTTTAAAAAATATCATTTATAATTTCCTTTTGCCTCTTGTGAGAATAGTAGTTGAACAAGCAATCATTGTGAAAAATGGAGAAAAATTACTTAAACTGAATTTTCATTGCTTTTGGTTTTGAAAGAAATATATTTTCACTATCAATGAAAGGATGATGTTATGTATTTTCTATTTAAAATGCTGAATTGTTGTCATTGGTTTATTTGTATGTTACAGCTCTTCAATGGAGACTTTGTGGACAGGGGATCGTTTTCTGTTGAATGTATCATGACTCTTTTATGTTACAAATTGCTTTATCCCACACATTTCTTCATGGCCAGAGGTAATCGCTTTTATCTATTGGGTTCAATTTATTAAGTTAATGCAATCTGTCATTTACGCGTAGATAGTTGTTTATTCATTTTAAAATAGGGAGACTGCAACAAAAGGACATAGATTTCGTGTGTATATATATAATGTATATAAAAAAAGATGAAAGCTTCATGAGTTTGCCCGTTTTTCGACATGTATATGTTTGATTAATTTTGGCTGAATCAAAGTCTTTCAAAGAAGGGCCTGTTGCTTTCTTTATTTTATTTTTTGTTTTGTTTTTAAATACATAGACTACACCACTTTATATTGATATTATTGAGCAGCATCCTGTGAAAAAAAAGAAGAAAAGAGAATGAGAGGAAGCAAAGTGTTGGGGCATTGTGAAATTGAAATGAGCATTGAATTTTATTTTTTTTCAGGAAACCATGAAAGTCTTACGATGAACCAGATGTATGGTTTTGAAGGGGAAGTCAAATCTAAGTATCCTTTGTTGAAAGATTGTCTCATTTCATGTTATATATTCAGCCTTCTCTGCAGTCATGCTTTTACTTTTATGGAAAAAGAAAGAAGAAATTACAAGCGTTTTAGTGTCTCTCTCATATTTTCTTTGAAATTCTCAAACAAGTTTTTAAAAAAAACTGCTATGCCATTTTCATTTTATTAGAATAGTTTTCGTCTCCCAAACCTCCTTTGAGTCACTTAAAATACACTCTTTGTCTCTTGCTCTAAACCGGCAATTTGAGATTTATTTTGATTAAAAATTCTTTACAGATTTTTTTGTGTCTACGGTAAAATGTGCTTTCATAGATTTACATGTAAAGAGAAATTCAGGGATGACATGGGTGGAAGATTAGGGAAAATTTCATTTTTCAAATTACTGTCTCTCATGGAATAAATTATATATGATGTGGGGGAAAATGGGATCTTCGCAATTCATCACATCAATTTTCTGATTAAATTTATTTTTTATTTAATAATTTTTAAATAGCTCTTTTTGCATATATGTATTGCTTTTTATCACTTGTCTACTTTCATATTCAATTGTTATTTGACATAAATGAAGTGATATTATGGTAGGTAAATATCAGTTGAATTTATGAAAAAAAAAAGTCTTTCAGCAATGGAGTGATTCAGCAGAATTATCTTTCCCAAAACAATGGAATATCACTGATATGCAGTATAGTCTGTCATTAATATGCAGTACAGACTGTTCCACAGTGTAAGAATTTGAATACACAGTAAATTTAAAGATGACCTGTTTAATAGTGTCAACTAAAAAACTTGCAATTTATTTTAAACTTTATCTGAGATTCGTTCTTTCATATATTTTTTTTTTCGAGGATTTTTATTCTATATTAAATTGATTGACTCTCTATCTATTAATAGAAAGGATGTAGAAAATGTAATGCTAAAAGAATGTGACTCACTCTTGTTGTTCTCTCATTGCAAAATTTCAAACTGCAGCATATCAGTAAAATATCTTGTGCCATCACAGTATATCTTTCCTTAATATAATTCAAGATACTCTACACAGCTTTGCGAACTTTTCACAGAAGTTTTTAACTGGTTACCTTTAGCCCACTGCATCAACAAGAAGATTTTGGTAAGTCAAATCATTGAAGCAAAAGAGACATTTTTAAGAATTAAGATTTTATAATTCATAATTTTTCATTACGAAAACATTTTATACCCAAAACATTTTTCAAGATTAGTCATTAATAAACTTGCCCAACTGTGGAGAAGAACAAACAGAACCAAGGTGAAAACTCAAGTGAAACCACAATTCATTGTTAAAATTCCGTATAAATCAGGCACATGGGCAATTGATAAAATCAAAAATAGACGCTTTTCATAGAAATCAATTAAGGCGTGTTCTGAGCTTACACTATCATACAAAGATATCAAACAAAAGTGTACACAATACTTGATGGATTCTAGCACGCCTTCGGGAGAAGTCAAAAATCGTGGATGAAATTTGGTGTGCCCATGGTAGGTAATAATTTATATATTGATAAATTTCGGTTACCTTTGCCCCGTATTACAGAACGTGCTGGAATTTGGCGTGATGTAATTCAGCGAGTACTGTATAAAAAGTGCAACGAAAAACCCTTGTCATTTCAAATTCTTGAGCTAAGGTGGAAACTTTTTGGTATATATCTATGTTGCAAACCTGAAATTTCCACCAATAAAGCAAGGATACACTATTTCTATGGCCAAAACAAATGAACTAGATGACAGTCAACAACAACATTGCTTCTAACTTTCGATAATGATATGAAGCAACTCAATGATGAAACCAGATTAACATCACTGGCAGAGCTATCAAACACCAGAAAAGTAGCAATGACTATCCCGCCCAAATCTTTGGGCCTCTTTTTTGCTCACGAAGTGCCCAAATTCGCGACAAAATATGGGACGAAGCCGTTCCATACATGCTATTTTAAAAAATTAATTACGAAGCTGTTTATCGATGAATATGACTGAAAGTTGGCACACAGTTAGAAAAGAGGTCATTTTAGATTATGTCAAGCGACGCGGGTGGTTGGATGGGAGCATCACCCTTGAATCATATACCTATGATGTTCGCATGGGTGTACGATCCGATAGTGATGTCGTTTCTTCTTCTCTTTACTAGCCTATCCTGCTTCTTTGGTTTGTGATTGTATTTTTGACAGGGGATATTTGTTTTTTCTGTAAATCTTCTGCCTGTTTGTTCTTGGTTATTTATAATTTAGCTTATGATATCTTTAGGTTATGATTTGATTTACATTTGTACTATTTTTGTTAGATTGCTTGTTTTTTTGTTTCAGCAGTCTCTCATATAACCTCAATTGTGTTTGAAGAGACCTAAAGCAACAAACAAACAAAAAATGTCAAGCGACAAAACTCGTACAATTACCAGAAGAGCGTTAAAAATAGATTTTTACTCTTTAGAGTACAATATTTCTAAAACTACAAAGAGGAGAGATTTTGTCGCTCATAAGGTTATATATGCACATTTCTTCTATTTATATTTCAAATTTCATTGGATTATGATAAGTACTTTTCCCGTATTCTCACAAAGCATCAACCCAATTTGCATTTCAATGAGTGAAAATATGGAGACGGCCATTTTGCTCCACCATCGCGCGACACGAAAATGACGTGAGTGAGGCAAGGCTGCCAGATGGCCAGACTTTAACCTGACCAAATTCAACTTCAAAAGTGGCTAAATAGAAAATCATATGGCTTTCACTATTAAGACTGGCCCACTTATAATGAACTAAATTTTAACAAACAGAAAATTGAATAGACTAGGATAAATGTCACTGAGACAAAAATAGATGAATAAAATTTAATAAAAGAAGCAAAATTATATATTAGGCCACATACGTGGCCATCTGGCACCTTGTTCGCGATGACTGACGACACAAATCCTCGCGCGCTTTTTAAAAATTAAGGCATTCATTGTTATGTCATAGAGATAGTAGATTAACACATTCTCTCTCTCTCTCTCTCTCTCTCTCTCTCTCTCTCTCTCTCTCTCTCTCTCTCTCTCTCTCATAAATACTAGAAATAACATAGCCATGGTCTCACGGGACTGATTGATAATAATTTAGCAGGCATTTTTCGTGTCATTTGTATGGGTTGTAGACACAAAATTACACTTTGGAAAAGTTCCAAATGATCAATATTATGTATATTTTAAAACAAAATTATAGTTGACCCTAGCCATACAGCTCTAAAACTATACAAGCTAGAACTTTTCTGATGTCTTCATTATATTTTCTGATAATTTTGCCATAAAATTGCCAAGTTTTGATATCTTATTCCACGTATTAAGCGAGATACAGCCACAAACCAGAATAAAACGCAGAAAAAGCGTCCCATATTTTCCGTATTTTTTCTCTTTGTGAGTTATCCAAATAAATGACACATTTGGAACTGCATAACTTTGTTATATATTAATGGATTTCCAAAATTCAAAAAGATTTTTACTCAGTGGAGATAGGGCTTTGACTTAAGAGTAGTATTTCCTACAAAAATAGAAAACAAAAATTTTCATAGTCATTGCTAAGAAAAGACAGAAACAATTGGAGACTATCCACCGCAAGAATAAGAGGAATGGCTGAAGCTGCGAAGTTTGGATGACATCGAGGGCAAAACGCTTTAAGTCAAAGTCAGGTTGATAAAAGAAAATATATAGCCTTAATTTTCTAATGACTGTAAGTTTTAAAAAAAATAGAAAATCCCTGCTTTAATTGGGATAGTGGAAGAAGCCAGTGAGGAATATTTTAGGTTCTGGTCCCCTCTTCCTTTCTTTCATTAAGATACATGCATTTAGCAGTACATAATTTACTTCTGTTGACCAATTAAAGGCAGAGGTTGATCGCTTTTTCCATGTATTAAATGAAATAAGCGATAGTTTATTGCTCTGTGATATTCGTCGTTAATACGAGCTGAACATTTTTATGATGTCTCTTCAAAGAATGCATTTTTACTGGTAATTGTAAATAATTTTGAATCATGTTAAATGTTTCAATGTTGATTATGAAAAAAAGATGATATGAAGTGAATAGAAAAGTGCCAGAAGACAATAGAGAATAAAAATTTTTCGCGGCGGTGGTGGGGTTTGAACCTGCGACCTTATTGGTACGACAACTCCGCCTGGCAGGTGAGAGCGTGGCTCTACCGTGTGAGCTATCCACGAACACAAAAATATTCGTTTCAAACTCAAAGTCATTACTAGATCCCTCTCTCACCCACTTCTTGAGACCGCCGATTCGTTCGTACACCACCATCGCGAATAATTTTGACCAGCAGTTAAGCCTAATAGCCAATATTCTCAACACAAACATATAACATAGAAACGATTGAGACATTGAGTATGCTCCGGTGTATGGGGTGAATTTTTAATTCAGAAAAGTGAGTGGAGCAGGCACTTATGTTGGTAACAACAAGATATGAAGTGAATAGAAAAGTGCCAGAAGACAATAGAGAATAAAAATTTTTCGCGGCGGTGGTGGGGTTTGAACCTGCGACCTTATTGGTACGACAACTCCGCCTGGCAGGTGAGAGCGTGGCTCTACCGTGTGAGCTATCCACGAACACAAAAATATTCGTTTCAAACTCAAAGTCATTACTAGATCCCTCTCTCACCCACTTCTTGAGACCGCCGATTCGTTCGTACACCACCATCGCGAATAATTTTGACCAGCAGTTAAGCCTAATAGCCAATATTCTCAACACAAACATATAACATAGAAACGATTGAGACATTGAGTATGCTCCGGTGTATGGGGTGAATTTTTAATTCAGAAAAGTGACGACTAAGTGACGATTAAAAATTCACCCCATACACCGGAGCATACTCAATGTCTCAATCGTTTCTATGTTATATGTTTGTGTTGAGAATATTGGCTATTAGGCTTAACTGCTGGTCAAAATTATTCGCGAGGGTGGTGTACGAACGAATCGGCGGTCTCAAGAAGTGGGTGAGAGAGGGATCTAGTAATGACTTTGAGTTTGAAACGAATATTTTTGTGTTCGTGGATAGCTCACACGGTAGAGCCACGCTCTCACCTGCCAGGCGGAGTTGTCGTACCAATAAGGTCGCAGGTTCAAACCCCACCACCGCCGCGAAAAATTTTTATTCTCTATTGTCTTCTGGCACTTTTCTATTCACTTCATATCTTGTTGTTACCAACATAAGTGCCTGCTCCACTCACTTTTCTGAATTAAAAATTCACCCCATACACCGGAGCATACTCAATGTCTCAATCGTTTCTATGTTATATGTTTGTGTTGAGAATATTGGCTATTAGGCTTAACTGCTGGTCAAAATTATTCGCGATGGTGGTGTACGAACGAATCGGCGGTCTCAAGAAGTGGGTGAGAGAGGGATCTAGTAATGACTTTGAGTTTGAAACGAATATTTTTGTGTTCGTGGATAGCTCACACGGTAGAGCCACGCTCTCACCTGCCAGGCGGAGTTGTCGTACCAATAAGGTCGCAGGTTCAAACCCCACCACCGCCGCGAAAAAAAATTTTTATTCTCTATTGTCTTCTGGCACTTTTCTATTCACTTCATATCTTGTTGTTACCAACATAAGTGCCTGCTCCACTCACTTTTCTGTATGAAAAAAAGATGGATTTATTGTAATTTTTAAATTTTATATCAAAACCTGAAGATTTTTCAGTCACAAAGGCGTATGCATAAACGATGCAAAAACTTTAGTGAATTTTGTACCTCAAAACTACCATTCAACATTTAGTGTTTCTAAAAAGTTCAGGGGAAGTAGTATGAATTTTTGGTGCTTTTTATTTGTATCAAAATAGTCGTCATCTCTGCTATTGGCCCAGTTATGCTGCTAGTATTGGAGTTAGAGTCAACCATGCACCAGTCTTTTACAGGTTCACATAATTTGAAACGTACTTCCCTGATCAAAGATAAGTTATTTATGAATTAGAAAGAACATTGCTTGTGTTCTTCAGTTGATTCATTTGATAATAAAGATAATATTTGCTTTATTCATTCCAAGAGAAGATTTGTCTGGAGAGAAGTCAGAGACAACCCAGTAAATGTGAATAATGAAGTCTGAATTTCTTGCTCAATGAAATAATGATATGTCGACAGTGGGTATTGAATCCAGGTCTCTCATGTGTAAACGCAATGCCTTATCAACTCTGCCATCTCACCACTTTTGTGCTTTACCATAGAAAAAAAAGACGACAACATCAAAAACACATTAAACAATAATTGGATGTTGTCATTCAGATGAAAAACTTAATTTCAATTATTTTCACCCTAGGTAATGCATGGAGGTCTATTCTCAAATGATGACGTCACTTTAGATGATATAGCCAAAACAAGTCGCAATAGACAGCCCCCTGATAGTGGTAAGTTGTATTTTCAAGATTTTTGGAACTATTAAGCTTTGCAATTCTTGTTTTGTTTGAATATTTGTAACTCATTGTCTCAAGACTATCAGAGACCCCATTCATCTGCTTTCCTCATGAAAGCTTGTTGACCTGTCATTAGAGGTAAAAAAATAGATTATTTTTTTTCTGGTCTCAAATAATGAATGTTTTAGAGTAACTGACAATAACCAGTAGTTAAATATAAGCTAACATTAAGGTGTTATGAAATAAAGGTTATCAGTGTAGGTAGATTTATTTGAAATTCTACGCATCGCACACTTTTTCCTCCATTTCCGCTATTTTTTCCTCCTTTTTCAAAATTCTAGAATGGGGTCTCTGTATTATGTCAGGGTGATTTAGGCACTGTGAATTGAATTTATAACCCAAGATATGAGTTAAGGGCAGAGATTTTTCATCAAAACAAGATGGCCGACTGACTTCCTGTATGTGGCTCCAATAGAGCAACAGGTGTTCGTTTGCCAAGAAGGCACAAAGTGCACCACGCTCTCTATTGCCTTTATAAAATACTTCGTTTTTTGTATAAAAATTGTGTTAATTAAGGGTAAAGCTAATATTAATCCTTTAAAAAATTACAATTAATATCTAAATGATTTTGAAAATATACAAAAAGGCTTGCATTTGATATTTGAGAGGAAAGAAAATGCCAATAAGTTGTTTTAACTGTGTATATGGTATTGTTTTTTTTTCATGCAATAACTAAGCATTTTTAACGAGATTATAAGTAGACATAATTATTAGAACAGATCCATTTAACAGAGTAACTTAACACACACACACACACACACACACACACACACATATATATATATATATATATATATATATATATATATATATATATATATATATATATATATATATATATATATATATATTAGAGAGAGAGAGAAGAGAGAGAGAGAGAGAGAGAGAGAGAGAGAGAGAGAGATAAGATAGAGAGAGAGAGAGAGAGAGAGAGAGAGAGAGAGAGAGAGATAAGATAGATAGAGAGAGAGAGAGAGAGAGAGAGATAAGATAGATAGAGAGAGAGAGAGAGAGAGAGAGAGAGAGGATAGATAGATTAAATAGATTAAATAGATAGATATAGATAGATAGATAGATCAGACAGATAGATATATAGATCGATATATAGATACAGAGAGAGGGAGAGAGATAGATAGATAGATAGATAGAGAGAGATATATAGATAGAGAGAGAGAGAGAGGGGGGGGATAGATAGATAGATTAAATAGATTAGATAGATAGATTAAATAGATTAGATTGGATAGATTAGATAGATAGATATATAGATAGAATAGATAGATAGATATATTAAATAGATAGATTAGATAGATAGACAGACAGACAGATAGACCGACAGATAGATAGATAGATAGATAGATGGATGGATGGATATATGGATCGATAGATAAATAGAAAGATAGATAGATAGATGGGTGGATAAATGGATGAATAGATAAGACAGATATGCAGATAGTTGTATAGATAGTTCATGTTATCAGTAATTCCAAAAGTACACTTATAATTGAAGGATTATAGTAATTTTAATTTTATTAATTGTAAATTGTAAAGATTCCACATTGGGTTTTATATAGCGAATCCATCTGCTCTGGCAATTACACTGAGAATGACCCATAAATAAAGCCAAACACGGACATAATTACTTAAATTCTTATTGCACTCTACTGTACGCACAGGTAATCACTAGGCACATCTGCGGCTGTGCCAGGTACCATGCGAGAGCCACTTTTTCGGAACTCTTTACTGTGAAAGAACAAATTCTCCTCCTTCCTATTTCGATGGGTAAGGGTCAATATAATTTGCTTTTTTGAGAAGAGCAATTTCCCTTTGAATTCACTCTTCTAAATCTGATCCTCCCCCTGACATAATACTGGATTGAGACACTGGATCACATTTGGGAATTGTCTCAATTAGCTACTGCTTTACTTTCATTCAAGGAGGGGGGGGGGGGGGCACCCAAAAAACCCCAAAAAAACAAACTTGGGCATTTTTATAACGTAATATCTACAAAGGGTGCCAAAGGTGCTTTGCAAGGAGTCTCCAGTCAACAGCAACACTTAATGTATAGGAAAAGACATGATGCTGATAAGGCGATATTACAATTCTTCTTTGACAGAGACAATACTGTTAATGGCTAGATACTTGTTTTACACCTAGTGCGAATAAAGAGCCTTTTCCAGGGGCTCACTTTGTGCGACTGGTCAGAAGAGGGTGTCCTCCACATGACCACAAAGCTGCTTGAGGGAGCATAGTGATGACTTGTCAGAAATTTCTTGATGTTGTCTTTGTTGAACTCATTATTTAGAAACTCAATAGGTGATCCCTTAGTTTTGGGTGAGAGCATATTTTCTTTAGGCTTTCTCATTTTAAAAAAGTATCGTAAAACTTTATTTCTACCAGGCATTATGTGTGAGTTGCTATGGTCAGATCCACAACCCCAAGCAGGTCGGGCACCCAGCAAGAGAGGGGTGGGAGTGCAGTTTGGCCCTGATGTCACCAAAAACTTTCTAGAGAAGAACAATTTGTCTTATGTTGTCCGCAGCCACGAGGTGAAGAATGAGGGCTACGAACTGATGCATGATGACAAGTGTATAACAGTCTTTTCTGCACCCAATTACTGGTGAGTGCTTTTTGAAGAATCATACTAATTGGTTATGCTTGTATGTAAGTGATGTTTGTTATCCCAAGGAAAGGTTTAAAATACTTACTGGGTGGGGTTCCTGACCTCCCATAGTGGGCAGGGAGGTACATAATGTGTCTTCTATCCCCCTATGTCTGTTTTCCAACATGCTTTCTGTCTTTGTTTTGGAATGAGATTACTTGGTTTTGTCCTGGCCCTGGCCGGATACCCTGACTGGGAGGGAAACAGTCAAATGTATAGTTAGTTTTGGGAGATGATATTTTTTTTCTTTGTAAATCATCTCTCTGTTATGCACTGTATTATGTTTTGTTCATGTATTATATATGATTTGTAAACATTAAGTGTATTCCTCTTCGTAGGGACCTGTGCTTTGTCTGGATGAGGCTTTTAGGTGATCTCAAACTAAATACACATAGTGTGCTCTTTGAATCTACATCTTTTCCGTATTTGAACCAATTCCCCTTTGTCTGCCTTATTCTTGGATGCTTTAATTGTAATTCTAGAACTTTTTACTATCCCATTTTCTTCCTTTTTACTGGCGCTGATATGACCTTAATGTGTTGCAAGCGCCGTAAAACCTTTAAAAACAAACAAACTTAAAATACTTAACAGATCACATCAGTAAGAGTTAAGAGTTTTAAAGATACATCTGAAAGAGAGCCGTAGGTAGGTAATTCTTTACTTATAATAATTAATGATCATCATAAATCATATGGATGGGATTCCTTTAGTGATAATTTTTTTCATAATCTAGTCTTGTGTTCACATGGGCAGGCAAGGCAATTCAATCAATTTTCATTCATTATGATCTCAAGATTTGCTTATCATATTGATAAATTCCAATCTATTTATATATTTTAGTGAAGTGGTCAAAGTGGGGTTTTTATACACAAATGTCAGAGGAAAGTTTATTTTACTAACTCGTGGATAAATTTTCAATTTAAAGTTAAAGTGCCCTGTATCTATTTTTAAACATTTAAAAAAGATAATCTATATGTGATACAGATTTTTTCCATGAAATTTGGATTATTATCAAAGGCAATCACAGGTTTTATGTATGTCAGCTCATGCAGGTCAGTATTACATCAGCATTTTGAGTCTCATAGTACATATAATTACAACTTTTTAAATGTTTAATTTGAATAGCAAATTCTTTAGAGACAGTATTATTTCTTTTTTTATTTGCATTTCAGTGATACAATGGGCAATAAAGGGGCATACATCACTATATCAGGAGATGACATCACACCTAAATTTACCTCTTATGATGCTGTGGTGAGTACCAGAGTTGGATTTGATATGCTTTGAGAAATGTATTTGTGCGTCTGTCTGTATGTGCTATGGAGGTTATTATATAAATTAGCAGTCTGAATCTAAGTGTTTTATAATAGGGGGAGGCAAAATTTTGATATAAATTAAAGCACAGTGTAAGAAGGCTATATCGATCTGGGCAGGATGGCAGTTAAATAGTCTGAAATGACTTTTTCATTACAATTTGCCAGATTTTGTTGATTTTTTTACTTACTGCAACAAAAGGTTTTGTTAAAAAAACGATATTACTGTGTCTTCACTCTAACATTCAAACTACCATGGTGGGTTTCTGTAATCAAAAATACATAAGCATAATCTGACAACTCATATCTCTGAAAAAAAGAGAAAAAAAATGCATGACGGGATTGAGCTTTTTGTCTATGCTCAATCCATTCATGTGTTTTTGTAGACAGCCAAAATATAAAGGGAATTCAGTGGTATATGTGAAACTACAAAACATTGTCGTTATGCAAAGACCTTTAATAAAATGAATGATATTGGGAAAAGGTGAGGACGTTTTTGCCTTTAGTCTCTGGTTTTGAAGAAATCGTGATGTTGGACTGTTTCTGTATGCCAACTATCGTTTTGTAATTTCTGCCTTCATAAACCCATCTCATAGCTAGGAAAATATTGAGGCCTGAGATGTGTTGTTAAAACCCTATTCCACTCCATGGGGTGGTTTTACACCCCAGCCCTATGTTTTTCACCAATAACTTTTTTATTTTTTTGAGCTAGAAAGTTGAAATTTTATGTAATCGCTAATTGTTATATGATAACTGTGACCACAAAGTATCATTTATATCAGTATAATATATTTTGGGTTATATAGGTATAAAATGTCAGATACCCTATTCATATCCGATGGGGTGTAAAACCACCCCATGACAATAAAGAGAAAAAAAATGGAACATTCCTATTTCAATCCAATGGGGTGGTTTTACACCCCAGCCTATCTAATAGAAAATATGAGACTACACCTATTCTAATCCAAGGGGGTGGTTTTACACCCCATCCCATGTATAGAGAAAACATGAGCAACTAAATCAAATACCTATATAAGCAAGCAATAAACAGACAAGGATTTCATTAACCTATTCGGATAGTATTATATACATGTATATACAAAACACACATGAAATAGAAAAACAATAACACAATAAGTAAAACTGAGACCATAATGAGTTTTATTTTTAAAAACCAAGTGAATTTTATTGCAATTAAATTTTATCTTTGGAACAAGTGAAATATAACACTGTGGTAACTTTTATTTTATTTTAATTTTTGATATGTATGATATATTACACGCATATCAGTTGATTAAAAAAAAAACATGAAAAATGAATTAAATTTATTTCTTCTCGTAACCAACTGGAAGAAATGAGTTTCAAAATCAAAATTTAATAGGGTAACAACAAAAATATCAGAATTAACGTTCATAACTTTGATAACAAAGCAAACTTATCAGTCAGAAAAGACTTTGAATGACGAGAATAGTGAAGAATGTAATATCGAGCAACATGCCAATCTCCTCCCCCTCCCTTCCTTTGGTCTACCAGGGTCCAAAATATTTCTTTTTGTCTGTCTATCAGTTTGTCATCCTCTCTCAACTCTCTGCCTCCCATTATCTCTTGTTATCACTTTCAACAGGACTTGCATACGAGAAGTGAGTGCTCTTTACAAACAAATCTGCCACATGAACTGCATGAAGTTCTAAATTTCCGGTGCTTCTTCCTTGGGCAGTCCCAGCATCTCCCCTGCTCTCCTTTTCGCTTGTTTGATGGTGTACCACTAGCAGTTTGTCTCATTTGTTCAGAATGGTTTGGTCTTGTGATTTTCCATACTTCACAAACATGCTGCATTGAGAGTTCTAACATAATGTTAGGCATCCTCAGCTTTGCTAATCTGCGAGATAGATGATCCTGCAATAGGCATCTTGCCAAGTCCTCCTGAAACTCTGCCCTTCTCTTTTCCTTTGCGAGAGCGCTTTGTGGAAAAATTTCCCTATAAATTATTTGAGATGAAATTCCTACCGTGTCCAACAGGTTGTAAGAAATCACCATTAGCCACCTTCGGCACTTTCTTTTGGTTGTCAGACTGTGACACATTTGGTCAAACGTATCAACTCCACCTTTTGCTTGATTATAGTACTTCACCATTTCAGGTTTTCTTTTGGGCCCGTCATCAACATCCTTAGAATTGTGCATTGAACTCAAAACAATTACATTTTTCTTGCGGTTTGATTTATGGCTGACTAAAGACAATTCAGAGGTGAAAGCAAAGCTTGATTCTGATTTTTTCAAATCCTTGCCATGTTTAAATTTCTCAGGAAGGAAACGTTTGTCTCTACGAACTGCCCCAACTCACAATCCTTACTTTCTGAGCCATAACAAAAACTCTTTGTCCGTGAAAAAATTATCAAAAGTAATATTTCTACCACTTTTGCAATATGGCATAGCTAATTCCTTGACAGTTTCTCTTCCTAAATTTGTCCTCCTTTCTCCAAACTTTCCAAGATAGGGAATTGCTTTCAGTGGATAAGCAGTCTTAGAATCACATATCCAGAATATTTTCAATCCATACTTATCCGGTTTGCTGGGTAAATATATTGAAGAAACTTGACTCTCCCCCTCCATGGGATTAATTGCTCATCCACTGTAAGTGTAAGGTTCATGTCTGGAGTATGAATCATTTCTGAAATAGAAACAGGAACAGCAATTCACTTGATAGGCATTTATTTTTCTATCCCATTGTATTCAAATTCAATTTAGCAAAAGCAGTATACCGGTACTTGACACCTAAGATACACCATTCCTCTTCGTTTCATCTGATTGTTGCCGTTACTTTAGACATACCTAGGTCATTTCAGCAACAGTGCTACTTGACAACTGCTGTGCTGCCACAAAGATGAAAATGGAATAGCATCCAGGCTGCATCATACCAAGACATAAAAATCAGTATTGTAGTAGATGGAACTCGGCGTCGTGAGAACAGTGTTCTGACTGGTCAGGCCTCGTATCACTAAAGGGTGACAGCATAAGATACAACTTAAGCTTGATAAAAGAAAAAAAAAATTACCAGATAAACTCTGTAAGCTTGGTGCATTTGAATGAGTTGAATATGGTACATTGGGATCATCAATGAGGGAAGATTCATAATTGAGATCAGCAAGGTCTTCGCTGCACACATCTGTAGAGAATGATGCAAATAAATGGAAATATGATACAGCAAAATGAAAGAACAGGGTGGTCTGTTTGCATACTTACTATACATGAATTTCTCAATATGTATTAGAATTGGATTTACTGACTACATGTTCGTTGATTAAAATACATCTTTCCGGAAGTGAATCCAGAGAGTAGACCCTATACTAGAAGTGCTTTACGTGACCCTATATGCTCAAAATTGTACAGTAGATAAGCTTATCAAACCAAAGACAAACACACAGTTATTTTATCAGCTATTTTATCAGCTCCCTGCCAGACATGGCATATTATAGGAAAAGTGATACGGCTGGCTGGCCTGGTGTCTGTCAACACTTACTGGCTAAGATTTGTGCTACACTGCATGTCTGAGTCTGATTCGCACAAATAATTGTCAAAGTGGTGCAGTATCTTTATGTGACCTATAGTAGTTGAAAGAGAGGTTAACCCTAACAAAATAAAAAGCAAGAATAGATTCAGAAGGGACTTACCTGATGTAGAGTTGAAACTTTTTCTAAGAGTGACGGATCCGAAAGATGAACTGGCTGGAGATCAATAACGTCTGAACTGTTTTTAATCAGTTGTTGAGGCCCTTGAAATGCTTGAAAATCATTCCTATTTGCATCCGCCGCCATTTTCACTTCGTTTTGATTTTATTGTAATGAATGAATCAAAATTAATATTCAAAACAAAATAGAACCATCTTAGGAACAGGGAGATAGGAACATCTGCTCTGTGTTGTAATTGCAACAGGAACATGTGACAAACAGGAAGGGGAAGGAATGAAAAAGTTGGATCAGAGTCAGAGTCATGGTGTGGAAAATGTAAAAAATAAAAATAGAACAAGCTGTGAAACAAAAGTCTATTTTATTATCTCTATTCTTTGCACTAATTATGGTAAAAACTGGCGGCTTGAATAATAATAATAGTTAATAATAGTAATAATAATAATAAATAATAATAATGAATAATAATAATAATAATAATAATAATAATAATAATAATAATAATAATAATAATAATAATAATAATAATAATAATAATAATAATAATAATAAAAGCAATAATAATAATAGTTCTTTTCATATTTTCCTATATTTACTTAGGGGTGCAAAACCACCCCATTGGATAAGAATAGGGTAAAAAGCTTTTTTCTTACCATTTGACTAGGGGTGTAAAACCACCCCAATGGAAAAGAATAGGGTAACTCGCATTTTTTCTTATCATTGGAATAGGGGTGTAAATCCACCCCATGGGGTATGAATAGGACTATGAAAATTGGGAGTGGAATAGGGTTAATAATTGATTCTTGTGGAACATCAGTGCGTGTCTTTGGGAAATCTCAAAGATGCTACATGTTCTTCATTCTGTAATGGGGCTTATATGGATAATACACTGCTGCATTCTGAAAAAAAACATATTTTAAAAAATTTGGTCAGAAAACTCGTTCTTCAAATACCAATTGATTAAAATGACCCTCATCTAGTCAAAATTTCTTAAACCTGGGACTTCGAAGTCATGTTTCCTGCTTCTTGATTCGGTTTTTGTCGATATGAAAGATTAATTATGCTTAAAGCTATTAATCTAAATGTGGTTTGGAGACTCAGAAGGCAGGTGTATAATGTAAAATTATTATTATTGTTATTATTATTGTTGTTATTATTATTATTATTGTTATTATATTATTATTATTATTATTATTATTATTATTATTATTATTATTATTATTATTATTATTATTATTTTTATTATTATGTTACAAGTCAAGTCTTACAAGATGCCTCTTGTTCAAAGGGAGAAACTATCCAGGACTAATTTCATTAATTATGCCCTTCCGCCATGACATCATAAGATATCGTTGCCTAGGTATTCCACAAAGGAATATAGATAACTCATCAAACAAGATGTCTGATGTCAACAGGAATCACCCATGTTGTCCAAGTGAGCAAATTGAGGGTTAATAATCTTGCCCAAGAAAAAAAAGAAAATGCCTAAAGCGGGGTTCAAACCCGGGACCTTCCAGGTCACAGTGCAATGCCTTAACCACTCAGCCACTTCGTCCCTCAGAGGTGCAACTTTAACCTTTACTTTAAATTATTTGATCAAAAAGGGCTTTTAAGTAAGATTATAAGCTTCTTAATAATACAGATTAGATTAATATTTTAATACTTTATTTTTTTCTATCTTTTCTAGCCTCATCCCAACGTCAAGCCGATGGCCTATGCAAACCCCTTCTTTGGTCTCTTCTAACCACTTTAGTGGTTTAGTGTTCTAGCTTTCATTGTATGTGCAAGAATGTTATTTGTATACGAGTGTGTATGTATCTGTGTGTTTGTGTGTGTGTGTGTGTGTGTGTGTGTGTGTGTGTGTGTGTGTGCTCATGTGGGGAGAGGGGGAGTGTTAAGTAGATGCAAGTATGTTTGTCTTTTATGTCGGAATATGATTTAAATGCTGAGATAATTGTTACAATGGTTATTCAAGTTTTTGAAATAATTTCAATGACTTCAAAAGAAAAACAACAAAATAATGCTCAAATTCGGATTCTGGTATCCGAATATTTTTAATGAAAATGGAAATGACATATGTGACTCATAGTCTCAAAACGGTATTATTCCTGGGTAAATTAGATACTTTAAATAGTATGTTAAGAATGTAAAAATGTTAAGAAATGTGAATTTTTAATTTTTATTAGTGTTGTAAGGATTTATTTTTATTCTTCTCAATAAAAATAAAAATCTGACCCAAGTCACATACTTTTGACTTCAATTTCGAGTTTTAGCATCTAAAATACCTAAACATAATGCCATTTTGAGAATATAGGTCACATATAATGCCTGTTCATCAGAGATTCACATTTTGGTAAAAGATATTACGATTGGTTTGCATTTAGATACATTTTTTTTATACAAGGGAGACAAGCTGAATTTTGTAGATTATCTTATTGCCATTCAGTTTTTGAAATCCTTTCTAATTCTATCCCTCATTCCATGGATGGGCAATCGACTGAAATTATTTGATTCCAGTTCTCATGCTGAATCTAGAATTAACATTTTAATTTCCCAAACCGACCGATATTCAGGTCACAGATAGTCAATTAAGGCAACCACTTTCCACTGGAGTCATAATATGGTAAACATCAGACCTCTTTTGATGCCACTGATCAGACATTGTTCACATGACTATGATACAGTGTAGGAGAAAATTATTAGTTGTTTCTCTGCCCATCTCCACAATTTAAAAAATTTATTTAAGCACAACAAGATGGGAATGAAAATTTGTGTCATTAACTTTATTCAAAGAGACAGTATTTGTGATCAATTGTTCATCTTTTTAGGATCTATTTATATCCCCTGATTTAGTTGGATAACTTGATTCAATGTATTAAATATCTTCAAATCAAAATAAGCTTACTAAACTTATATCAAAGTCATCAAACAAAAACAAAACAATTTTTAAAAAAACATTTTAGAAAGCTTGAAGGTTTCTTTATGTTTTTAGAACAGAATTGATTCAAACATTCAAAATGGGCTTGTATAGATCACAACAAAGATAGTGGTAGTTCCAGAGAATTGTTCACAACAAACAAATCAACCTGTTGTTATGATGAGTGACAACCCTTGACAATTTTAAGTACGTTTACAATTAGAATTACTTTGAAGAGAGAGTGCTAATATATATCCAGTGAGACATTTTTAAATAAGGGAGGCATATCTGGTGCTTTAATGAGTTACTTGTGTAAGTTTAACAGTTTTTATTATTAGATTTATATTCTCTATACCCACCATGATTTTGTTTATAAGCAAGGTTGAAAGTATATTGCGAGGCAACAAAAAATGTTACTGTGAGTGATCTGTTCATATAGAATACCATTGTTTGCTTGGCATGAACTCCTTCACCATTTGGAATAATGGAGTCAACAGGGAGAAATCCATGTTCAATGGTGTATATCCCAATTATAAATTCCATTTAACGTATGTTGGCAATTATGAAGTAACCTTTCAGGGGAAAAAAAAATCAGAGAAATGTAAAATAGCAGATGAACTAGAATTGTTCCGTCTTTCAAATTATATACAAAAAAAAGAGAGTTTGAAGTGTCATCCAATTTACCAAATTGATAAATATTTTACAAAATAGAAGTGTGCTTGCCTGCAATCTTTCATTAAAGAAACTATGCAGAATAAATTTGTGAATAAAAATGATCTGGTTTGCCCTTGTGTCATATGCTTTTAAAAACTATGTTTGCATTTAGAATTTGCAAGTGATGTTTATAGATTTTGGTGAGGATGTACTCATATTATTTTAACCTGCCTATAATATGAAAATTCTGCAAAAAAAAATCAACAACCCTGATAAGCAATTCTCATTTATATTCTTTGATGGAATGAGGAGAGTGGCAAAGTGTTATAAGATGGCCCATGTTGAATTATACAGAAATTGGTTTTAGCGAAGTAGATAAGTTCCCGATAATTTTATCACGTTGTTTAATTTTAATAGTTTTTACATTATTATTTCATGTAGATCATTCCCCCATTATCACTGTCACTGCCGTAAGCAGCATAGTTAAAATGTACATAGAAAATTGTTGATCACGATATTGTTGTCACATGTTTGTATTTACAGGTTTGTTTGTAAGTCACTTCAGTCCATGGAGGAAATGTTTTTAACACAAAATTATAGATAAATATAATCTCTCTCTCTCTCTCTCTCTCTCTCTCTCTCTCTCTCTCTCTCTCTCTCTCTCTCTCTCTCTCTCTCTCTATATATATATATATATATATATATATATATATATATATATATATATATATATATATATATATATATATATATATATATATATGATGTCAATAGAGACAATGCATCTATTACTGCATCCGATTTTTGGAATTAGCTCACTGGTTTTTTTAATAAAGTGATATAATGAGTAATCAGTCTCCATTGGTTTGAATTTAGTTATATTATTGGGATCATGGTGCCGTATATTAGTAATGATCTATTTTTCTTTCCTTCAACTCACTTCCATTTGATACATTACAAAAGTATGTAATGAATATTTATCTGCTTTCATGGCTTGTATTGTCATGTTATCAAAGGGGTAGTAGTTGTTTTTTAAAAGATTGAAACCAGGGCTTGTTACCTGTTCCTATTTTATTAATGACTTCTACCAACTTAAAAACTTTGAAATAGCTGGCCAATTTTTCGGACAATCTTTACCACACAGTTTTGTTCCTTTTTTTTTTGGCTTTTAAATAAAATTGGTCCACATGATGGCAGGGGATAAATTTATTTTAAATGAATTAATGAAATCAACCTGATCTCCAGAACAAACATTTTACGGTGATACAGTTTATAATGATAACTAATTGTTATAATATACACTTAATGATTCTATTCAAATATGATATTTTTTTTTTGTATTTGATTCTTTATCACGTGCCATGTCAGTGTTGCATGTAGGCAGCTGTGTTTGATATTGCAGTAGAAGAATCAGTAATTTATTCCTTATAGTCCATTATTAATATGAACCATAACTAAGTGTAAATACTTGAGAAATTACTTTTATAAGTATGTGCGATATTTGGTGTGTCTTTTTTACGAAACCCGCCGAAACCCGCCGAAACCCGCCGAAACCCGCCGAAACCCGATGAAACCCGACGAATCCCGACAAAGTTATGGGAAGTAGGTGGCTGTGGGGAGTGAACCTAGAACTCAGGGAAGTGTACACCATTGGGGAGTGAACCTGGGACTGGGTTTCGGCGGGTTTCGTAAAAAAGAACCAGTGCTTTTTTACGAAACCCGCCGAAACCCGCCGAAACCCGGCGAAACCCGACAATATACAGCAAAGTTATGGGAAGTAGACAACTGTGGGGAGTGAACCCGAGACTCAGGGAAGTGTACACCAGTCGGGAGTGAACCTGAGACTAAGTTTATCGGCCGGTTTCGGCGGGTTTCGTAAAAAAGAATTAGTGCTTTATTACGAAACCCGCCGAAACCCGCCGAAACCCGACAATATCCGGCAAAGTTATGGGAGTTTGGCAACAGTGGGGGTGATCCTGGGAGTCAGGGAATTGCACACCAGTGGGGAGTTAACCTGGGACTGTGTAAAAAGGATATCAGTGGGAAATAAACCTGGGACTAAAGGGACATGGATACCATTGAAAGTTGAAGCCGGATATGGGAATTGAGTACCAGAGGAGAATGAACCTGACACTATAGAAGGTGGGCGCCAGTGGGGAGTGAACCTGGGATTCAGGGAATTGCACACCAGTGGGGACTTAACCTGGGACTCTGTAAAAAGGATATCAGTGGGAAATAAACCTGGGACTAAAGGGAGATGGATACCATTGAAAGTTGAAGCCGGATATGGGAGTTGAGTACCAGAGGAGAATGAACCCGACACTATAGGAGATGGGCGCCAGTGTGGAGTGAACCTGGGACTCAGGGAAGTGCACACCAATTGGGAGTTAACCTTGGACTGTGGGAGATGGATAACTGTGGGTATCCGAGCCGAACTATAGGAGTTGAGTGCCAGAGGAGAATGAACCTGACACTATAGAAGGTGGGCGCCAGTGGGGAGTGAACCTGGGATTCAGGGAATTGCACACCAGTGGGGATTTAACCTGGGAATATGTAAAAAGGATATCAGTGGAAAATAAACCTGGTACTAAAGGGAGATGGATACCATTAAAATTTGAAGCTTGGTATGAGAGTTTGGTACCAGAGGAGAATGAACCTGACACTAAAGGAGGTGGGCGCCAGTGGGGAGTGAACCTGGGACTATGTAAAAAGGATATGAGTGGGAAATAAACCTGGGACTAAAGGGAGATGAATACCATTGAAAGTTGAAGCCGGATATGAGAGTTTGGTACCAGAGGAGAATGAACCTGACACTATAGGAGGTGGGCGCCAGTGGGGAGTGAACCTGGGACTATGTAAAAAGGATATCAGTAGGAAATAAATCTGGGACTAAAGGGAGGTGGATACCATTGGGAGTTAAAGCCGGATTTGGTAGTTGGGTACCAGAGGAGAGAGAAACCTGACACTATAGGAGGTGGGCGCCAGTGGGGAGTGAACCTGGGACTATGTAAAAAGGATATGAGTGGGAAATAAACCTGGGACTAAAGGGAGATGAATACCATTGAAAGTTGAAGCCGGATATGAGAGTTTGGTACCAGAGGAGAATGAACCTGACACTATAGGAGGTGGGCGCCAGTGGGGAGTGAACCTGGGACTATGTAAAAAGGATATCAGTGGGAAATAAACCTGGGACTAAAGGGAGATGAATACCATTGAAAGTTGAAGCCGGATATGAGAGTTTGGTACCAGAGGAGAATGAACCTGACACTATAGGAGGTGGGCGCCAGTGGGGAGTGAACCTGGGACTATGTAAACAGGATATCAGTGGGAAATAAACCTCGGACTAAAGGGAGATGGATACCATTGAAAGTTGAAGCCGGATATGAAAGCTTGGTACCAGAGGAGAATGAACCTGACACAAAAGGGGTGGGCGCCAGTGGGGAGTGAACCTGGGACTCAGGGAATTGCACACCAGTGGGGAGTTAACCTGGGAATATGTATAAAGGATATCAGTAGGAAATAAATCTGGGACTAAAGGGAGATGGATACCATTGGGAGTTGAAGCCGGATTTATTTCCCACGGATATTCTTTTTTAGATATTCACAGGTTAACTCCCCACTGGTGTGCAATTCCCTGACTCCCAGGTTCACTCCCCACTGGCGCCCACCTTTTATAGTGTCAGGTTTATTCTCCTCTGGTAGCCAACTCCTATAGTTCGGCTCGGATACCCACAGTTATCCATCTCCCACAGTCCCAGGTTAACTCCAAATTGGTGTGCACTTCCCTGAGTCCCAGGTTCACTCCCCACTGGCGCCCACCTCCTATAGTGTCAGGTTCATTCTCCTCTGGTACCAAACTCTCATATCCGGCTTCAACTTTCAATGGTATTCATCTCCCTTTAGTCCCAGGTTTATTTCCCACTGATATCCTTTTTACACAGTCCCAGGTTAAGTCCCCACTGGTGTGCAATTCCCTGAATCCCAGGTTCACTCCCCACTGGCGCCCACCTTCTATGTGTCAGGTTCATTCTCCTCTGGTACTCAATTCCCATATCCGGCTTCAACTTTCAATGGTATCCATGTCCCTTTAGTCCCAGGTTTATTTCCCACTGATATCCTTTTTACACAGTCCCAGGTTAACTCCCCACTGGTGTGCAATTCCCTGACTCCCAGGATCACCCCCCACTGTTGCCAAACTCCCATAACTTTGCCGGATATTGTCGGGTTTCGGCGGGTTTCGGCGGGTTTCGTAATAAAGCACTAATTCTTTTTTACGAAACCCGCCGAAACCGGCCGATAAACTTAGTCTCAGGTTCACTCCCGACTGGTGTACACTTCCCTGAGTCTCGGGTTCACTCCCCACAGTTGTCTACTTCCCATAACTTTGCTGTATATTGTCGGGTTTCGCCGGGTTTCGGCGGGTTTCGGCGGGTTTCGTAAAAAAGCACTGGTTCTTTTTTACGAAACCCGCCGAAACCCAGTCCCAGGTTCACTCCCCAATGGTGTACACTTCCCTGAGTTCTAGGTTCACTCCCCACAGCCACCTACTTCCCATAACGTTGTCGGGATTCGTCGGGTTTCATCGGGTTTCGGCGGGTTTCGGCGGGTTTCGTAAAAAAGACACACTGTGCGATATTTGTAATTGGTTTTATCCAATTGAAATTCAACCTTTGTTCTCTTCCTTCATACTAACCCTGTTCTTATCTTTCTCTTATCTAACTTCCAACTTTCTCCTTTAAAATGAAAAGCTCAATATTTAAATTCCATCAATTAACTCCCTAACAAATATTAGTGTACTGTATCACATTTTAGTGAGACTGTTAGCTCAAACCGTGGAATATCTGCATAACAAGTACCCGATACTTTTCCGAATCCTGGTAAATCATATTGTCTATAGACAACAACAAGAATTCGATAGCTAGATTACATTTCACTCTACAAGAGACATATATATGTGTAAAAATTGTGACTTGTTAAATTTGTGTTCCATGATTACTGAGCTAATCACTCTTAACTTTAAGATTACACGAAAATGATACATCGTTTGTTTTTGTTTTTCTATTTCGACCAGTCCAGTGATGAATATTTAGACAGTGATTACCAAGCCAACTTAAGGTGTATTAGCCATTCCAATTTGTAACTGTTAATAATATTATCATGCTATCAACATATAACGCTGATTGGTAATGGAGATAATTTCTAATTGTTCTCACAATCTGAGCTCTTTGATTTTATTTTAACTTGAGTTGAATGTTCCATAAAAGTAATTATATTCATTTCATATGCTTTATTTGAGTAAAGCTTTCAGATTGATTTTAGTTTGCTCGTCATTTGTGTCAAAATGATTAAATATCACTTAACTTGTTTTTATTTACATGTAATCATTTATTTTTTGTTCTATTTTCGTTATTTTAAAGTTTGGAGAAAAATTAAAAGTTTTTAAATATTTTGTTATGTTTGTTTTTTTGTTTTGTTTTTTTTTGTTTTTTTTTTAAATTTTCTTCTGGGTTTGGTTATTTGCTAGATGTGCTCTACCTCTTTGTTTGTGGTGAAACAGTTCATTTACATCATCTCACTCAGCAAAGCAATAAATTGTGAGTGTGATGAATGATACTGTTGTTTTTTTGTTTTTTTGTGGTTTAAAAAAAAAAAGAAGTTTAACGACAATATCATATATGCCCTAATCTACTTTAATTCTGTAAATTACTTGATCCACCCCCTTGTTTGCTGGTACTCAACAGTTCTGAACTGAGCAGTACCATTATTATATTATTGGATGTGTACATATTGTATTTAATGATGTAAATCAGCCATGTTAATGTTAGACCTAGGATTTTATTTTATTTGAAAATTCGATTGCAAAGATGCGAAACTTATTACCTCAAAACTTGAGTTTAAATTTTAGTTAACTTAAAGTCAAACCAATTTTGATATTCTGGGTGGGGTCTTTGACCTCCCATGGTGGGCAGGAGGTCACGCTGTGTCTTCTTTCCCCTTAAATCTGTTTTCCGAGTTGCTTTCTGTCTTTGTCTTGGAATGGGATTACTTGGTTTTGTCCTAGTCCTGGCCATAGTCCTTGACTATGAGGGAAAAAGTAAAATGTCTAGTTATTGTTTTGGGAGATGATATTTTTTTCCTTGTAAATCATCTCCCTGTTATGGATTGTTATATATATTGTTTTTAATGTATAATGTACGCATTTCAGTGTGTTCGTCTGAGTGGGATCCTGTGTTTGTGTCTGGGTGAGACTTTTAGGTGATCTCAAACTAAGTACAATAACAGTATGCTCTTGGAATCTACATATATTCCCTATTTCTACAATTCCCCTTTATCATACTTTTTCTTGGTTGCTGTAATTGTAAACCTATAGTCTTTTGACTATTCAATTTTCTTCCTTTTTACTGGCGCTGAAATGACATCAATGTCGCAAGCGCCGTAAAACCCTTAAAGTCAAAACAAACAATTTTGAAATTAGATAAACATATTATTATTATTAAATTATTATTATTATTATTATTATTATTATTATTATTATTATTATTATTATTATTATTATTATTATTATTATTATTATTATTAATATTACTATTATTATTATTATTATTATTATTATTATTATTATTATTATTATTATTATTATTATTATTATTATTATTATTATTAAAATAATATATATTTTTTTGATTTTTAAAAAAATATTTTAAATTTTAATTCAGTTTTTGACAAATAAGTAATAATTAAGTATTGCAATTTTAAAGGGATATAGTCGGGTCATAAGTAACCACCCAAACAAAGTGGAGTTTATCATGTAGATAGCTAGTCATTTTTGTCAATACTATTATAATGTAACACCTGTATTTCAATGACAAAGCAAACCAGCTCTTTCCATTATTAGGATCGTTTATATGAGGATTGTGATAGGATTGATTATTGTGTTCCAGTATTTTTGTAATCAAATATTGACAATAAACCATGTTTGTTACATTCATGAGTGAGTTATATGTTTCAAGTGCCTTTCTATTATGATATAGATATCAATTATAACAAATATTATTCTCTGGGTGAGGTCTTTTGTCCTCCTATAGTGTCTTCTATCCCCCTATATCTGTTATCCGACTTGCTTTCTGTCTTTGCCCTGGAACCAGATAACATACTTGGTTTTGTTCTGGCTCTGGAGTCCTTAGCTGCGAGGGAAACAGTATAGCGATAGTTTTGGGAGATTATATTTGTATTCCTTGTAATTAAATCATCTTTCTGTTATGTAGCCAATGGACCCGGAGCATGTAACGGACAATAGGCATTGTTTGCTACCCTTTGGACAGGACGCTAGTCAATCGCAAAGTATTTTATGCCAGATCTAACAGACCCAGCTACCCAATCATTGCTGGGTGGACAGGGGGTTCAGAAAAATCTGGACTGCACCTGGGATGGATCTTGGTCCCTTTGCATGTGAAGCAAATGCTCTACCAACTGAGCTCTCGGGACCCCCATAGTTATGTTCTGTTATATATTTTGTTTTGAATATTTAATGGTTTGTAAATATTTGAGGTTGTTCCTCTGAGAGGAATCCTGTGCTTATGTTTGGAGGAGACTTTTAGGTGATCTCGAAATAAGTACACTGATGGTGTGCTCTTGAAATATACATGTGTTTCCAATTTGAACCATTTCACTTTGTCATACTTTTGCTCGTGCGCTTTCAATTGTAAATCTACATTTTTTGACGATCCCGTTTTCTTCCTTTTAATTGGCACTGAAATGACATAATATATGTGTAGTAAGCGCCATAATCCCCTTTAAAACAATAGGTTTAAAAACTAAGAAACCAAGAACAGTCAGATTTGGATTGCTAATTGGCAACGACAAAACGCTGGGAGCGGTAGCCATACGATTAAAAAATGTTTGGTCTTCACAATTTGAATTAAAAAAACAAAACAAAACAGAACTAAATTATAAAAGAAAAATAACGAAAAAATGATAGTCACCATCAAAACGAAGACTTCCTCCACTTCCGACTTCTGGCCATTTAAAAACCATTTCAATCAGCTGCACCACAATTTAACGCACAAATAACTAAAGAAATCAGAAAGCGTGAAAGAGGGAAGAAAAACATTATTTTTATGAAGTCTAGATTCCAAACTCATAGATCAGTAATAAATTGAAAATGTTTCGGCCTCAGTTCACGTTTTGGCAATTCGTGTTATGTAATTCGCAAATCAGGTAGCTTCGCCCTTCCCGCGTCCGTAGAACGGGAATACCTGTTAGTAATAATGAATGCAAAAACTCTGAAAAGTAAATGCTGTATCAAAACATAACCAGATTTGAATGTTGCGTCGGTAGCCCAGCGGCACGGTATCTAATCTTGTAACAAAATAATTTATATATAAAAGAATGTTTGATGCGGTCGATGGCCTGATGGCTGGCAGTGACAAACACTGACCTTGGATTAGGCATATTACCCCACTCGATCCAAATGTGACTGAGTACGTTGCTTGGTGGCTCATCGTTACCGTGTCTCGGTGTTTCATTCTATCACAAAAGTCAGCCTGGTCAGTGATCATGGAAAATTATGGTTCTGGTGTTGTGTCCTTAAGTTAGGCACTTAACACTTTCTCCAGCACCTGATTGTAGGCATTTACGGATATTGTAAGACCTTTAGTACAAAATTGATGCCTAAAATGCGACCCTACTGTATGTACGAAATTGATACCGAGACCCATACGACCTGCCGAAAGAGTTAAAACATTGCTGCTCTTGCTCCGCTCTAGAGGGTAAGAATGAATAACGTTAGATAAGCAATTCATTTATTTCAATTATTTAATGATGCCTTTTTGGAGGTCGGATCCTTCGACCGTCCATTGTCTCTTCTTCTTCCTCTTTCGGCTTACCCCGCATTTGAAGGGTTGCCATAATGAATGCCACATTTCCATGCATCTCGGTTCATAGCATCATCTTCCTCCAGGCCCAGTTCTTTCATATCGTCCTTAACCCTATTCAACCATCTTGTCTTTGGGCGTCCCTCTTTCCCGCTAATTGTAAGTCCAATACTTTCCTTCCCACGTACCCCCTCTCTCGTCTCTTTACAAGTCCGAACCATTTCAAAGCCCAGTGTCTCTTCAATTACCCTTTTATCTATCCCACCTTATGTTTTGTTGTCTATCTTTGTCCTGGAATGAGACCACGTTTAGTTTTGCCTTTTCCACGACTGAGGTCTCTCCTCAAGAGGAAGCTTGGTCAATGTTGTTATTTTAGACATCGTTTATAAAGTATATCTCTGTATATATTATACCATTGCAGATGTCAGATATAAGTAAATATTTCAGTAAGCATTTGCTTTTGTCCCTTTTGTAGTAGACAAACTGGTACAGGGGTGCCGTGATATGAGAAAAAGACGCATAACGGGAAAACCTACTTTTTCAGGAAACGCAAAAAACTGTTTTACTTAATAACATTGTAACTATTGGCTCGAATCTAAAAGAATTAATAGGTAATTAAAGATAACTTTTTTTGTTATTTTATTCATGGAACTTGAAAACCAAAATATTTGTATCAACTGTGTAATTCACCAAAAGACCTTTTGCCAAATCCATGATTGAAAATTGATTGACACATGTCTTTCACAGATAGACGCAAAAATATTATGCGTCCATCGCACTTTCGGATCTGTATCCAGTGTGTGACAAAGGGACGCATATTGTTTTTGCGTCTGATTGTCATAGACATGGGCTAATTTAGCGGTAATGTGCATATTGATATACAGTGTCATGGGAGGACGCATATCGCCCAATGTTAAGCTACAATAAGCAAAAACATCATAATCACAGGTCCCTAGAATAATCGGAAGAAACCAATCAAAAACATATATCTAGGATATCAAGCTGAACATTCTTTATTATTTAAGAACAATCGCACCAGTCATTTAAATTTTCATAGTATTTTCATTTGGAGTGATTTGATTAGCATTATTTGTATAATAAGTACTAACTCTCTTTCTCTCCCTCTTTCGTTATAGTTCACTAACATGGAGTTTGCTTTTGTAATCATTGCTACTATTATCACATACACATTGTATTCCATCTCTTCTCTTTAGATAATGAATTGTATCATTACTTAGATGTTAAAATTGCATGCTCGTACACATGGTTTGGAAGAGCAACGTTTCCAACTAGTCAATGAATGATGAAAGGACATTCACTTGTAGGATTTGCAAAGACTTTTACTCGTGGAGCTGGTTGGTAGGTCTATCCAGTACTTTCATCTATTGGGGGGGGGGGGGGGGTCAAACCCACAAGTTGTTTCACGATCTCATCCTTCTTGTAAATCCTACCCCCCTGGGTTTTGTACGAAACTTTGGCATACAAAAAATATCCGCGTTTCAGAATGTCACATTCGTTGAAGGTATCTTCTTCAAAGCTACGAGGAAGAAGAGTGTCTTTGGTGACCCTCGCCTGAATTCAGCACAAACAATCTTAGCTAGGTAGGGACGATTGTCAGCTTTGCTCAACAGATAACTACTGACTCCAGAATCCCAGTTGGCAAAGTCATTAAACCTCAACGGCATTGTCTGGCAGCCTGCTTCTACGACACATTGTTCAAATTCATTGATATCAAAGATTTTGCCGTCTTTCTGTCTCAGAACTCTTTGGATTCCGGCATGGGTGGAGTCGGCTGCCATAAAAGTATGACCAGGCTCGAAATAGTTGATTGTGATGGTGCTTGCTTTTGTAGTAGTCTAATCATTTACAAGATGAAGTAACATAGTATAAAGGGTACAATTTATATTTTGGGCGCTTCAGTTATCCAGTCAGAGTGTCACAGATTCGTCATCGCGCTTATATATTAGGAAATAGTAAGAAGCTGATGCAATGTCTCCATCTTTTCGTCCTGAAATTGATTCATTCCATATCACGGCAATGTCCTTTTCACTTTTTTGCAGCCCATTGGTGGAAATGTCTCATTGAATAAGACCAATCTGCTTGTGAAAATGATTCTGTTAAAAAAATTACTTTTTGCAGATCAGCGGCAAACACTGGATGGGCTGTGTTGGTGTTTTCGTTCTTGTCTGCATCCTGATGGATGATTTTTTTCGGCACACGGTTCACACCTTTCTTCACAGTTGCATAGTTGTTTGTGCTACAAGAAGGACTTACATTTTTCACATTCTTCTTGACCAAGCACAGCTTGTGAGATGTTAAGTTCTTTAAATGCAGAATAGTAGAGTGTCTTTGATATGGCTTTTTCAGTGACTGCGCAAAAGTTTTCGTGCATATTAGTGATGGTCAGATCAGATGGTAAATATCTCCTGAAAGGCGCGTGCTCACGTCTATAATGAAAAATTCTTGCTTTATATTTCTCTGTGTGTTCATGGATAATGGTGTGGTCAATCTTGTACCAGGGACTATGACTTCCACGATTGTCAACAAGGGGTACTTCTATGACATTGTTTTCGTTAACACCGACATCCTTGAAAGCGCTCCTTATCAGTTTGCCATTATTAGCTTTGAATCCGAGAGTAGTAAGGAAGAGCTTTTTGCACACGGGATGGAAGACTCCATCTTCCTGTTTCATTGTATATTTGCATGTACATGACTAGGCAATGCCTTCGTTCTGATCTCTGCATTATGTTTTACTTACCCAAGTCCGTACAACTTTGCGCTGGTCCTTCCAATCCTCTCTCCAAAACATCTGTTAAGCTCCCGTCGCTGGTACTCCAAGAATCTGTCACGGCATTTTTTGGAGCAGGTCGGCGCACAACCTTCCAAGACCGAATGCGTTTCTCTCATTCGCAAAAGCTTGTGTATTTCCTAGTCTGCTTTTTTTGTGCTTTCTCTTTTTTGAGTGAGTAGACACTGTCTCTATTTCTAGATCTGGTGTAGTTATTGTTTCACTCTGCTATCGTGGTCTCTATAATCGATGACATACCTGGAACATGCTCTCCTTCAGTTATTTCTCCTAAACCGGTAAAGGATGTCGGCGTGGTAGTTTCGGACATATATTCTTCCTCTTCAGCAAATGGAACTCTAGGGGCAGTAGTTTCGGCGATAATATATTCAGAAGCAAGTTCCAAATACATTTCAAATTCTGAGTCACTATCTAAACTTTGTTTCTCAATGGTAAATTCAATACAAAATCCATATCGTTTGCACGTGCTTCTTTAATCTCAACAGCCAGTTTACATGCTTGTACTGCAGATTTTCGTATCGGTGTTGAGGTAAACCTATCTAGCTCGTCTCCTCCGTTTTTCTTGTTGTCCATGGTTTCTTTAAATCTTTTCCTCTCTGCTTTTATGACACTCATACATCATGTAATTCCTCCTGATAGAGGTTTCACTGTTGATCTGAGCTAGCTGTTTCAATGGAATGTCAATATCTGAATCACTGGAGTCTGATTGTCATGATTTATTTAATCTGGGTTGGCTGAGGTGGAGGTACCGGTGGCTCTTTTAGGGGTTCGATCATATCTGATGAAAGAGATATAAATATGGATATTCAAAAATTGAACGGGAGTGGACTTATTCATTAAAATAATCTTTATCATAAAGTAACGTTGTTATGATATGATATTGAGTTACAGTTGCTTGCCTTTCCCAAAAGAATATTGAAACATGTTATTGAGGGCTAATTGGATGCATAGCTAGAGATGTATTGTCTCAGAAGTTAAGGTTTTCACTTTGATTCAGAAGGTACCGAGTCCGACACAGTCCTAGGTTGGTTTTCAGGCCCGATTGGTTTTATTATTTTTCCCACTGTCCTGATCCCAAGCAAGGCGGGTGCGCAGTTTGGACAAATTTCAATGGAAAGATGGGGGAGCGCACTTTGGTAGAACGCCGTGGGAGATGGAAGGGGGGGGGGGGGGGGGTGTGTTCATTTTCACCAATGAAGGGGGTTTGACCGAAGAATTCAACCACAGCAAATTACAGGACATTATTTTGTATATTTAAGAATAAATTTTAAGTTTAATGAGATCAAAAGGAGGGAGGGGAGATTCGCGAAAATTCCGAAAATTAATGGATGGGGGGTGGGCGTCTATTTGATACACTAGAATACTACTACTACTACTACTACGACTACTACTACTACGACTACTACTACTACTACTACTACTACTACTACTACTGATACTACTACTACTCTACTACTACTACTACTACTACTACTACTACTACTACTACTACTACTGATACTACTACTACTACTACTACTACTACTACTACTACTACTACTACTACTACTACTACTACTACTATTACTACTACTACTACTAATGTACATACACATGCTTTAACTGTTACTACTAATACGACTACTACTTATTCTACAACTTCTACTTTCATAGGGATATAACGATGATCATTATAATAATAACATTAATATTAATAATTGTCATCATAATAATAATCACAAATATAGTACATGTAATAACAATAACAGTAGTGCTATTAGCATGTAAATCAACATTTGTCTAAGTTAAATATCACAAACACAGATAAACCGTCAATCGCAAATAATTATTAAACGTCCTCACTAATATATGACAAGTACTTATATGATTATATACATAGAATCTTTGATCACTTGAATAGGAAAAAAATAAAACTCACCCGAGGAAATGAAGAATTCACACCAAAACAGCAAGTTACTCGTACGTCTTTGATGATTGACTATTTGCTGAAAATTGGAGAACGATGATATGTTCTTTTCAACGTCACCAGTCGTAATAAAAACGGACGCATATATCTTAATTTTTGTAAAGTGTCTTGGCAGAAAGTCGCATATCCGAAATGCGTCTTTTTGTGAAAGACAAATTATGTCATTCGGTGGACGAATAAGAGAAAAAGACGCATATTACAAAATGCGACCTTCTGTCATATCCACATTCAATATGCGTCGATCTGTCATTCCTCGAAACGAATTTAAACCAAATTAGGTCAAGTCGCATATTTTCATAATGAAACAACTTTTTTATTTTCAACGATTGAGTTACCAAACCCAGATAGAAAAATGCGCCTTTCTCTCAAGTATGTGAATCCCAGAAAATGTCAATTTGACCTAGATACCGATATGCGTCTTTCTTCCCTATCACGGCAGAGGGGTCTTACGGGTCTTCTGACCTCAAAGAGCTCAACGTCTTTTATCCAACAGGTAATTTCATGTGGTCATGGTCAAGTAGGCACTTGTAAAATATTGTCACTTTTTGCGTTTACTTCTTTACGATAATGGTTCAAGATTAAATCAGTTTTATAGTTTGATTTGCTTTTCTTTGCCTTTCGATTCATAATTTTAACTAGCCTGTTCTGTATTCTTCAAGTTTTTGGATCTCTGATTTGTGGTTAGAATCTTGCACTGCATATTACCGGGGTCCAGTTATGACGTAATATTTCATGATGGACACAAACATTTGTGTACTTGAAATTTGCACCATACAGAACTTAGATGAATTTCACATACTATGAAGAAAACCGGATGTTTTTATCCCAACAGATTCTCGGGGTATTCAAATAAGGCAGATAAGTCTTTCCAAACTCCTTGAAGTGTGAGGGCTAACCCACACCGGAGACTGACTCCGACGACCCTGCACTGCCGTCCTCTGCCGTCCTCCGGATAAAGACGTCGGTCACAGACAAAATACAGAGAATAAAGAGAAGAGCCGCTAAACCTACCCATACCAAGCTCGAAAAAAAAAAACCCGCAGAGGACGTCGGGTGCTTGGTATGGGTAGGTCAAGCGGCTCTTCTCTTTATTCTTAGAATTTTGTCCGTGCAAGGCCGACGTCTTTATCCGGAGGACGGAGTCAGTCTCCGGTGTGGTTTAGCCATTATGTAACCAGTCCTTCGGAGGACCAATTATGAATAAGTTACATATTGATAGTGAATCATAAGGAGGTATAACGATTTTAGTAGCAGAATAGATTCTACATTACGAGACGTAAAAGACCGAGGATGGGTGAACTTTATTGACAACCAGCATACATTTTAGACTAGAAAATAAGATGTCATCACTCTGAAACCAGAAGATCAATTACACAATGTATGTATCCAGTCCTCGAGAAGATTGGTTTTATACTTCCAATGAGATTGGAACCAGTTTTTTAATATCACACTATAGTTCCCTATTCTGCATCAGGGAATAATATTATGTGTTTTCTGTACACATTCTGTGTGACTGAAGGATCAGAGTAAACTGATTATTCAGTTTTATTTTGGCCTTGGTTTTTGGGTCAGATCGGAACCTCCCGTTGTTGCCTTCGAGTGAATCGATTCTACTTTAGTCCTTATTTCTACTTTTGATATGCGACCAGAGTTTATTGTTGCTCCTCTCATCTTTTATTATTTCGTTACTACTGTTCCTGTGGGCTCTACGGCATTCTCTCTGAAGTCTAATTTTGCACTTCAGATTTTTTTTCCATCTTCATATTCACCATCATCACCATCAACGTCGTCGTCATCATCGCCATCATCATCGTCATCATCATCCTCATCACCATCATCATCGTCGTCATCAACAACATCATCGTAATCATCACCATTCTCATCACCATTCTCATCATCATCATCATCATCATCATCATCATCATCATCATCATCATCATCATCATCACCATCATCTTCAAATGTCGTCGTTATCATCATCGTCTTCATTAACACCACCACCTCCCCAATTACCACCACCGTCACCACTACCATTACCACCACCACCTCCTCCACCACCACCACCACCACCACCACCATCATCATCATCATCATCATCATCATCATAATCATCATCATCATCATCATTGTCAGTAACAACAGCAGCATTGTCCATGCACACAAATCGTCCAAACACATTATCGATTCCGTCATCTTTTTATTTGGAATGACTTCTCAACCAAATTACACGACCCAATTTCAGAAAAGTGTCTCGGGTGGCGATTGGAGTGGATCCCTGTGCCAACATTAAAGATCCGACAGGAATGTGAACAAGGCGCTACAACTGTCATAAAACTGTCTTATCACACACACAGACCCACACGCAAACTGTCGTAAGTCAATCTTTATCAGCCTAGATAAATAGGGATACGGTTCCCGTCAGTATAATACGATTTTTCACGCGGAAAAGTCACGAATACGTTGCTCAGAAATGTTATTAATTTGTGTTTATCTCTAAGGTTGAGTGTAAAATAAATAAAAGAAGTATCGCAAAGGGGAGGGAGCGAAATTAGGTTGAGAAACAAATTGAGTTCTCAAATACATATTTAAAAAAAAAAAAAATTCTTTGCGTTCCCCCATCCCCTTACGGACGTGATTCATCAAAATTGACATAATATATAGAACGGTCATCAGCGGCGTGGCGTATTGACGGCATATGGTGGTACCATGATTAGAAGAAGAAAAAAAAATTGTAAAACAGTGAACACGATTAAGAGGAGAGAGCACATGTTAAAAACTCTCTTTTTTGGAAGGGTGGGGGAAGGGTCGATGGTTTCTACGAGTGGACAAAACTCACAAAAAACAAATAATTCATGAAAACAACAAGCTACAACACTGAGATACAAGTCCCGTGTGAAAAGGTCTTTGTAATTATTCTTTGTCCACCATTTAAAGGATTGGATTTGGTAGATAATGCAATCAATATGTGATAAATGTAAATCAAAAGAGAAAAAAAAACCTATGACAGAAATTACTTACTGTCAGTACTTGTAAAGAAAATCTGCACGGCGATGTTTCATCTCTGCAAATCTTTTTATAATTTGTTTATTGAAATCTGGAATGGCATCTATTTCAGCTTTGTGAATTGACAGAATCATTAACGAATTTAACCGCTCCTGTTTCATTGAATTTCGCAAGGATTTTTTCACTCTTTTAAGGGTGCTAAAACAACGTTCAGGAGGTCAAGAAATACGATGGAAGTGGTTAAGATCACTATAGCCTATAGATGTCCATGATTTGTCAGTGTTTGTTGCATCTGTAAAAAGTAGACAATAAAAACAAAAGAAACGTTTATTTTTTTTCTAAACTAACTGTAAGCCATTCATGTCTGTCATACCATGTCACTGAAAAAGAGCGTTTTCGGGATTTCCAAACCTGTGTTAATTCAAAATCAGTTGGTTGGTGAGGAACTAGTCTTTTTATTTCTAATATGTCATCTAGTGTCAATCTCCCAAACGGTCGATGAAGTAAAGAGTCAACTTGATTCATTGCAATTCATTGTTTAACAAAACAAAACTTCAAAGTATATCTCAAATAATGGAAATCAGTGGAATACGATTAATGATTGCACAAATAAAAGGTAGATTCAGATCTTAAAGCATCACAAAGAAAAATCACTCCACTTAAGTACTTAAGAAATCTAAAAACACACCAAAGTATAACTGTTGACAATCTTCGCTTTCTTTCTCTGACACAAATACACACGCACAAACACACACACACACACATACACACACAAACACACACACACACAAATAAACACTCATACACACGGTAACCATCAACTCGGCACGACAAGCAAGAAAAATGTTGGTAAATTCGTCCACAATGCTTCGTTGCAAAGAATTACTTTATTCAATAATCGTGAAAAAGAGGTGGGGGGGGGGGGGGGGGGGGATTTTGATATGTCATATTTTTAAGTTTTATGTTGTTTTTCTTTGCTGCTTACAAATAAACTTGACAATGATCAGTGTTTTTGACATTTAATGTAATATTTTGGATGGCCGAAGTTACCCTAATTTTGCGCATCCCCCCAGTCCAACGGTGGAGCTCTCAGATCCTGGCACAAGTCGAGGGGTTTTCCGCTATTTGGAGATAGTATAATTCGACCCAGTTTCTCGCTCAATCAGCTGTAGCGATACTAATGGATAGAGCATTAACTGGAGCTTGGATTGCTTTGCACCACGGTGTTAATTCAGTCACTAATTCGCGCAGTGATGTCACCAACACACGAGTCGGCACAGTGCCTGATTGGGAATCTTGAATAGAGCGGATACTAAAAAGGCAGTAGGTTGTTGGCGAGTTGGCGAAAGACAGTGGCATGGAGTTAAAATTTCTCAGTTTTATTTCTAATTAAATTATGCTGTTAATGATTTTTAAAAGATTGGTGCGGTGCCTGGCACCATTCGATCCAATGGCCCCACGCCACTGACGGTCATTATGAACGGGCTTCGAAATTGCGCTTCCATGATTTAGCGTCTTCAGACTGACACTGGGCGCGATGAGAAAGTAATGACAATCTCTAATCTCGTCGAGCTGTTCTATCTAAATTAGAAGACTGGTTTTGGAGTGCTTAATTGTTTTCTTTTTTTGTTGTTGTTTTATTTACTGCATTTTGATTGTTGATAAAAAATAAGAGAAAAGAATGAAAAAGTTTCAAAAGTCAATGGACAGTCAACGCTCCGTTTCTTGAAATGTCATAGGTTCCGAATGTAGACTACAAGTCAAAGTGATACTGAGCTGCTAGAACTTGTGGACTGTATCACAGCTTCAAAAAAGAACAAAATAAGAAACACGGAACGATTCGGGCTCAATCCCCTTTTTCATAAAAAAATAAATAAATAAAAACAAAACAAAAATAAAAAAAAAATGAATAAAAAAAAACAACAAAAAACAAACAATGAAAACTACCAAAAGCCAGATCGACAACAGAGAAAATTCATCACGTCCGTTCTGTATGTAGACTAGACTACGTGTATCACCCCCAATATTCTCTCTCTCTCTCTCTCTCTCTCTCTCTCTCTCTCTCTCTCTCTCTCTCTCTCTCTCTCTCTTTATTTATTTATTTTTTAACCTTTCATATCCAGAATTTTCTGTGTCAAACAACAAACATTTTCTTTATCATCCATTTCTTCTCACAGTCCTTCACTTACGTCTTTTTAAGTTTACATTATTTCTTGCTCAACATCTCTGTTACAAATTATTCTAAATTCTTCTACTTGTATGTCGCCTCTAGGCAATTTACTTGTTACTTTACAATTGTTTCACTCTTCGTTCATCCTGTGTGCTCAAACAAATAAAAGTTGATTTTTTTTTCTTCTTCTTCCCTTTCTTTACTATGTTTATTTATTTTACTTAAGCTTTATTCATAATTAAAATATTTCTTATTTTGCTTTTGACTATGCCAAGGAAGACTTATTACAAAGTGTGCACCTTATTGTTAAGTTTGGGATACAAAACAAAACAAAAGTAAGACAAATAGAAATAAAATAAACAAAACAAAACAAACCAAAACGAGAACCTCCCCCCCCCCCCCAAAAAAAAAAAGAACAACAAAAGAGCCCCCCCCCCCAAAAAAAAAAAAACAACAAAAAAACAAAAACCCAAACAAAAAAAAAAAAAAACAAACCCCAAACAACCCCCCCCCCCCCCCAAAAAAAAAGAAACAAAAACAAAACAAAAACAAACAAATAACAAACCCAACTAAAAAGTGCCTGCAAGAGTTCAGATTTCTCCTGGACGGAATCAACCCGACAATATAATTTACTCTCCAACCGCAAACATAGATGAATGAATCTTTGGCCACTCTTAACATCGCGGGATACAATGTTTCAGCAGAAGATTTTGTTTAAATGTCGTGTGTAGATTGATAAGTTTGAATGTTCTAACACTTGACTCGAGCATGTGTAGATAAGACAGTGTGAATACGGTCCTACTCTGACAAAAAACTTGTTTGTTTTTCCCCCCCTATTTTGATGGACAAACTTATTCTTAAAATATCAATTAATAAAAATTTCCTCAACTTGTCAAAATTGGCAGGAACAAGTCACCAACTCAAGTGTCGGGTTCAAGGCTTATTGTCAAGTTTGACATGTTGAGAATCGTCTTAATCAATAAATCTTTGAAGTAAAAGTTTTCCGATCGAAATAGAACAATGTCTATATTTTGTCAGAGCAAGGCAATATGGAGTCTTCAGACAGGTTATATCAATGCCATACCGATCTAGGATTTTCATTGTGATACCGTATGTCACAAATGCTTCGATTTGACATCGCCATTAGGAAGTGAACTTTGGTTTAAATTGTCATCAATTTAAGAGTCACAATTTGGTATTTGAATACGCTTTAAATACAATTAATTTGTTGATGAAGAGACGGAACAGTTTGAAGAAAAAGTAGAGCCAAAATTTTTTTTTTAAGTTAAAAAAAAAAAGAACAACAAACAACAAAGAAACAAAAAATAAATAAACATCACAACAACAAAAAACAAACCACAGAAAAAAGACATCAACTACAAATGTTTATGTTTTAAATCCAAGTCTGGACCTGTCAGATAAAAATTGTAGTCGCTACAGCTAACTAAAAATCATTAAATTAAATTACTCCCACAAAGAATAAATAACACTTCAGAATCCTAAAAAGTGTGTAGTCTGGCGGCATCAACGTTCATTTTCAATAAGTTTTAATGCCTCTGAGATGCTCAAATAGTTCTGGAATTTGTCGTAATGATAGACATGTCTGTAATTCTGTAAAAGAATTTGATTTCTAGTATGTAGCATCTGTAATCTTGGGTAACAACAAAACCACTGTAAACTGTGTGACACTCGCTTTCGGATCGGAAGGGTTTGGGTTCGAGCCTCGCTCGGCGCATAGTAAGTCCTTGGAGAAGGCTCTTTACTCACATTCTCTCACCGTACTCAGGTTAAAATGAATAGCTGACCGATAACAGCGTTGTTTCTGTCCGAAAAAGATGTAATATCGCCTAACAGGCGTCATGTCCCGTCCTACATATTAAATGTTGCTGTTGGCCAGGGACCCCGTGTAAAGCGCTTTGAGCACGTTTAGTGGATATAGCCCTATATAAAAGCTCAATTTTCAATTTTTCAATCTTGGGTAACAACCAAACCACTTTAAACCAGGGTTGTATATAAATCAATCTGAAAACAGTGACATCTGAAATTATACAGGTGGTCGTTTCAATAATGGTTTTATGTACCGCCCAGGGTGCCGCTAAATTTGATGGTCAGTGACTCAATCGCCCACAACCCTAAAACCTCCAATTTCAAGTAACCCAGAACCATGAAATACCCCAAAGTAACCCACTGTTCCATTGTATCGTAGTTTTTGATTGACTTTGGAATCATAAAACAGCAATCATTGGTGTGACGCGTAACAATGGGTGCGTAAGGCCATAATTAAAGAAATAAAGAAGACACTTTCTCGGTATGGAGACTGTTCTCCCTTGGGGAAGAAGAGGGGGTTGAGCGTGTTGAAAATATTCAAAGCTTGAAAGCTAGCAACAACTTAAGTTCATGTTATTTAATTTGTATGCCTTCAAAATTCCTCCCTGTGAGTCCACAGCCAGATTTTAATAACACTTCATGTCTCTACAGTTTATACCACGAGTGAGTAAATGAGTCGCTCTGTCTCCTTAACTCACTCAATCCTATAGATTTTTGCTACTTTTCAAAATTGGAAAAAATGTATTAAAATGAGTATGTACGAGTACCTAGATAGTTTTAATCAATTATCATTAACATGTAAAAACTAAAAACATTAGCTTTGATACTACGCCTATAATTTGTCTTAGAAACATTTCATAAATAGGCATAGGGTAAAAGTAACCCAGGTAAACTACGGATGTAGTCGGTGTTAGGGTTGAGTGAGTTGTTATTTGCCATCCACGTTTATGAGTAATTCTCAATTGGTTACGCAGAGTTTTGTGTGTTGGTCCGTTATACTTCCGGGTGGCAATATTGTGAGCTTCTTAGCCAAGCGCTTACACGGACCAACACACAAAACTATGTGTAACCTTGAACGTTTGTAGTCTGGTCAATACAATTTAGTGAAAATTACTCATGAACATGGATGGCAAAATACACACACAAAAAAAAAAAAAACAATAACAAAAACCTTAGTGACGTCAACTTCGTTCTATGTATAGATTGTTTTGAAGTGAGGGGAGCCACCATGGTGTAAAATGAGTTAACCACTGGAACGTTAGTTTTATC